>NC_141762.1:19191667-19527980 GCF_982258835.1 Parasteatoda tepidariorum
TAGCGATGCCTTCACAAATTCAACTTTAGGAAATACTTTTTCTTAAAATTTTATTTTTTTATCCCTTAAGAAACGATAAATCCATATTTTTGTGTTGATTTATTAATATAATTTTTAATTTTCACAAATTATGTCTTAAATTTTCACAAAATAGGTACCTCAGAAAAACCTAGACAGACCCCTATTTCCAATTGGAATATTTTCTAAGCGAAGGAAATTTTTAAATAAGTAATATCTTATCGTTTCAGGTTTTTAATTCAATGTCATTTTAGTTTTATAGAGTAATCGATTTTCTTCTTTATTTTCCTCCCTTGCTGGGGTATCAATTCACCATATTGGATCCTTTTTTGTCATGTCAGGACAACATGCAGAGAGAAACATTCTGAGCGTTATTCGAACCCACAGCCATCGGCTTCGTAGTCGGGCACGCTAACCACTCGGCCAACACAGATCAGATCAGTTGTACCGAATTATAATTTTAATAGTTCATAGACAAGATTTTAAATATATTAGTTAATATTTATAAATAATTATTACAAATGAGATTTAATCTTATGAAACAAGATACAAATGCCTACTTTCTCTGAATAAACAAACACATACATTTTATTTGATAGATTCAGATTTTTCGCTTTGGAAAAAAATAGAGGTGGCTTAAATCTTGGCTTAATCGACTAGAAGAGCATTTAAAAGTCATTTAGCACAAAAGTTATTTTTTTACATTTTTAACATATCTGTACATTTGATTGGGTAAACATTTATAGAAACGTTTATAATTCTTATCTGCCCAAAGTCTTCTTTAAAAATTGAATTTTGATAATTATTCTGTAATTTGTTTTTTATAATAGTGATTAAAAGTGCTTAAAGGATTAATTTTTATATTTGAGTTTTTCTTACTTATTGATATAAAACTTTTATAGTTTAAATATTTTATTATGTTTTTAACATAAAATAAATTTTAAATAAAATGACTGAGTACAAATTAAATAAATAATAAAAAAAAGAGTATGATTGCCAATATTCGAACCCATGTATCTTCTTGATAAGCGAGGTGCACTAACTCATTACCATCCCATCTGGTAGTGTAAATGATTTTAAAACCAAATACGAATTCAAAATGAAGAAAATTGTGGCGATCACAGGTTACCCATAGGCAAAATGATTGTTGTCAAATTTTTTTTGGAAAAGAAACTTTATTGTTTTTTCATCTTGGACATCTTTAACTGTTAATCCTGAACTGCTCGGTACCCAATTTCTCAGACATATTTAAATGCACATCAGACACATTCTGTATGAATTCTTTTGATGTCTGAAAAGACGATGAACAGCCAATCAAGATCAATATTAACATTTTTGGATTGGTACAATGGTCTTTGATGGAGATTGTAAGCTGCATCATACACCAGGTTCGGATTCACAACTTCATACATGATATATGATTTGAAAGCTAGGCTTTTTATCAATTTTAAACGAATAGTGAATGAATCATTTATATTGCGTGGAAAACAGTCTACGGTCTTGTGCAAGTTATTGGATACGTTGACAATGGATCCTTTTATCCCTAATTGGTGATCAACATCCAATTCTTGTATTTGCATGAAAGGGGTTCTGAGAGTCAGCATTTGCTCTTTGGTGGGGTTCAATTCTCTCAACCACTTAGGTACTTTTGTGTGGGATGGGCTTCATGCTTACATTTGCGAACGGAATCCTTTCGTTTTTCCGTTTGTGTGTAACGCTTAAGGTATAAACGTTTACGATCTTTGGCCTTGGCTTTTTCAGTCTCAGTAAGTAGGCCTTGGCATCGTTTCTTTTTTCTTGCTTCAACTCTAACTTTTGGGGCCGTGTCAATCAGTTTGAACTGTAGGTTAGAATTTTTGATTCTTAATTAAAACAAAAATATCGTTCAAATGATGAATTTCTCTTTAATTCACAACTCAAGAAGTATTTGTGGGATGTCTCTGGTCCCATATCTCAAAAACAAACTCACCAACTTAATGCATAACAAAATTAAAAGTGAAAAAAAAAGAATACTAAAAAAATTATCAAACAACTGCTTTCGCCATAGCAACGCTTGCGCACTGTTTATTACTCTTGATTATTGTAGTTGAAAAGTGAGGAGACGCCATGAAATCCAAACCAAGGCCCATTTTGCCAATGGGTATAAAATCATTACTTAGTAAGGCACCATCAATTTACTATATTTTGATGTGCAATAAACTCAACTCGTTTTTTTTTTTTTTTTATGAGGACCTGAACCACATAAATTTAATTTCAGATCAATTATTCTTGCTTGCTTGATTTTTTAATCCCTTTATCTCAATCTACTTTTAAAAGTTGTCATGATCTCTTATATCTAGAAATTAATCAAACCATTCAATAAAACCATTACTAAGGTGTAAATATTTTCTTTTCCTTCTTTTGCAATCTGTGCACAATATTTCAACTGGTTAGAACTACTTAAGTCAGTGTAAGGGTTATGAATGAGTAAACTTATTTTCCTTTGTGTGTACTGTCATCATCAATATGGGATTGAATTGGAAATGAATGGATTCATTGTAACTGTATCATTCTTTCTAATTTATCTCATTCATTTCAAACACACCAAGTTCTGTATTAGCTTTTTCTTAGAGGCTTTTAAGACATTCGCTGTCAGGCCTGTGGTAGAATCACGGCGACATTGTCGCAGCACGTTACAGAGTTCTTGCTGAAAGATTTTTTTTTTTAAAAAATTAAAAAAAAAGAAGAAAAAAAAGATAATACTACAGAAAATTAGATAATCACTTTTTGACGCGATCAATTTACGACGATTGTATCGTAAATCGATGTAATGTTTCGATTGTATATTCGGACAGTTATTGATATTGATTTTCATGTGAATTTTAAATATCCCGATATGTTTCAAACAATATGGAAAATTTGAATCGTGCATTTAGTATTTACTTTCTAAGGCAATAATTCTGTTGAATTTTTGGCAATTAATCCAATATTTTTTATACGATATTATTTATTACAACAACTTAATCTCGAAGCGAAATATGCAGTTGAGTCCGATTCGCGTGATTTCATCGTCGATCTTTTCTTGCGGCAATTACTTCTATTCTACGGATTTCATGATTTTTAATAATTTTTTTTATTGTGATGATTACTTACAAAATGGGAAGATGGAAATAATTCGTGGGTTCCCTTCCTAATAAAATGCGAGAATATCACCCATAATATTAGAATTAAAAATTTTTACTTGTTTAATTTAAAAAAAAATTATATAGTTTTATTTATTTATTTTTTGCAAACACTGCACTTTTGTTATTTTAAATTAGTATCATATATGTAAAAGTATTTTGCTGAGAGGTATTAGTGCTAGACAGGTTTGTCGCAGATAGCTCGAAAAAATTCTGCCACAGGGGCAGTTAGGAGGCCATTTATTTAATAGGAAGGGGTTTGTTGTTATTTATCTTTACTAACAATGTGAAGGAGTATGAGTAATACTTACTTACAACCAGGGTTGGGTTTTTGACGTCAAAAAGTGGTTTTTGACATGACAAGGGTATAATACTGGTTTAAACCGTCAAAAACCCGTCAAAAATGTCAAAAACTGAAGTTTGCCAAGAAAATATATAAACTTCAAAACTACCAACAGTTGCCATGCATTATATTGAAATTTAATTATACTATAGGTAATCAGCAGGTTTTAAAATATTTTTTAATTAAAATTAAGGTAAAATAACACATTTAAAATCTCAGAAATTTATATTCAAATGCATGTGCAGAAACATTTCGCACAAAATTTTTTTAAATATTTATATTTTGAAAAAAAAATTTTTTTTTTGATACTTAAGAAGATTAAAAGATTATTACTATGCATTTTTGACATATAAGGAACATATAACTAATATTTATAGGGAACTTACAAGTTATGTTGTATAAATACAAACTTGATACAAGTGTATAAAAAATTTTTTAATGTTATACCGAATATCTTTATTATCCAGTATGTTAATTTGAATTTAAAAGTAGTTATATTTGTGAATAATGATAAATATAATTCATATTGTTTATTATATTTATTTATAATTATTACACTTATCATTTTAAAACAATTTTTACCTCTTAATTTTTTTTTCCACTTGTATTAAGAATACAAATAATGCATATCTTGAAAGCAAGAAGTAATTATTCAACAGCTGAATATTTAGATATTCAACAAAACTATATAGTATTCAGCAAAATGAAATTCACAAGTATTTGGATAAACTAAATTTTCAGCATAGTAAATGAATAGGCTGAATATACTGTAAATCGACACTAACTACTCTGTGTATTTAACAGCAAGCACTTAAATTTGTAATGTCTTATGTTAAAAAGATTATTAAGAAGATTTAAAAGAATATTAAAAAGATTTTTCTTTAAAAGATGTCTAATGTACAAAACTGCTAATGTTTATCTTTAAAAATGTCTAATTTTTAGTATAATCTATACTATACACTAAATTTGGTTATAAATAAGTTTCTTAATAATATCACTGCAGATTTTCAATAACACATGAAAATGAATACATAATATTACAAAAGATGTGAGCTTTCAAAAGTACAAGATTTTGGTTACTATTCAAAATATAAGTGTTTCTTCAAAATTTTAAATTTATTTTTTCTAGAACATATTTAGAAACACTATCCTTTATAAAAAAATATATAAATTTTATGCATTAATTAAATTTCACATATGAATATAGGTTTTTGACATTTTCGACATTTTTGACAGTGAGGTTTTTGACGTGACGGATTAAACCATGGTTTAAACTGTCAAAAACTGTCACATGTCAAAAACCTGCCAACCCTGCTTACAACATTGGAATTACATTATTTTCACACATTATTTAAAGATTCAGCAAAAAACGACTGTTTAAAAAAAAATTATGTCATTTATTTCATTCACTTTTTCAAAATGTGAACGAAGTTCTCTAGCATTAAAGTTAATTTATATATCTTAAGAAACTTCCTTCAATGCAGAAGTTTGTAAAACGCCTTTAATGTGCAAAAGAGAGAGAGAAAAAAAAATTAATATCGTTGTTTTAAGCAGTTTACGAAATAAAAGTCTAAACATATTATTTTTAGTATCAGAGATTAATTTTTGAAATCTCAAAAATCGAAGCACAGTGTGCAAAAGAAAAAAAATGGACCCCCTGAATAACTTTTGATCTAATGATTGGATCTTCATATCCTAGGACTCAATCGTAATGATTCGAGGGGGTGACCTCTAATATGCTAATAATTAATGCAGATGATCTTTTAAGATTCAAAATCAGTCAAAATACAAAATTCGAACGAAATCGATCTAATAGTTTCTGATTTCTAATTAATTGATTGTTCCAAATTTTAAAAATACGTTTTTTTTTATTCATTTAAGATTAAAGAAAATAAGATTGCTAATCTAACAAATCATTATTAGGAAATCATGAAAACCAGTTTGCTATCCTAAATGAAGCTGAGAAGTTGACTAACGGAATCAACGGAGAGTACCACAGCTCAGAGTGATTTGTCTGATTCTTGGGACATTTTTGTTTTATTCTTACTTGATTATCAAATGCAACTCTTAATGTGTATAATTTCTGATTGTATTTTTCATAAGGGTCCAAACGATAATTTTTCGACGAAAAGAACTTTAATTACAGAATACCTAGTATAGAGATGTGGCTGTTAATTTCACCCTTAATTGAATAGATGGTAATTGTCATATTTTTCTTGAAATTGTTCTGCGCCAAATAGTACAACTCTGTTAAGCACTGTAACAATGATTTTGTATGAACAACATGTGAGGGGAAGGACAATTTTGATGTGTTTATGCTTGAAACGGAGCATTGAAGATACTCTTTTAGTAGCAACAATTTTAATACAACAAATTAAGCCCCAAAAAGTAAAATTCTCGAACATAACATCTCTATATGAGCACAACCTATGCACTACACATTCTAATCTAATAAGAAAAACAGTTCTTGTTCGTTTTTCCCACTCAGGGGAAAAATCTAATCGTTCTCCCTGTCACACAATTCGTTTTTTCCCTTTTCATCACTCTGAATCTCACTGGAGGGTAAAAAAAAATATTCTACAAAAGTAAAAGTGTCCAAGAATGCAAATCTTACAAAATTCTATATAATAATGTTAACTAATGGAACAGATTTGACAATAATTACCTATGATTATATTAAAGTATGTGTACATTAAATGAAATTGAGATGCAGTTTTCATTAAAGCTTGAAAAAATTTTAAAAGGGAAAAAAAGTAACATATTGCTAAATTAAGAATGTTCCGCAAAACCGAGCCATCAATGTTTTGGCCTTTCTATTTTCCGACTATGACTAGTGAATGGCTTTGTAACAAAAAAAATAAATCTACACTGGATTTTTTTCATTCTTCAATTTTAGCAATGAGCGGCTTTCAGTTTTAATCCTGTTTTGATGCTCCTTAAAAGTTCTATAAATTTCTGAAAGAATGTAAGAACGTCTTAGCTAAATGTCATTTTCTTCGCCACCACCAAGGATGCTTGTGAGAACCTTTCTTTCAAAAACTTATATTTTGTGTCCTTTGTTTTTTTTGTTAAAGACCAAGTTTCTGAAAAATGCCGTAACCTTTCTTATATGTTCCAGAGTGTAAAAAGGTTCTTAAAATAAAAATTGATTTCGAAGGGAAAAAAATCGGTGTTTGAAATTTGAAATCTTATTTATTTCTTACATTCAATATAGCTTGCAGCTTTTAGAATCTAGACTTATTAGTGTCCATGTTCTTAGGTTTATAACATGAAAATGTACTTTGTATGCAAGGGGGCTTCGTTTTTCGAACTTTTTTTGGAGATAAAGGTAATACTCGTTATGCCCTCCTCCCCTGTGTAATACCTGACCGTGTGACACGGATAGATGGTGAGGGATGTAGGACCTTTATAGCACAGCATTGTCGGCAAATGAAAGTTTGTCTATATGCACTTTGTTTAGTCTTAAAGCCTAGTACTACTCTAATAAGCATACCTATGTAATACCTCGCTTCAAGTTCAGCCGCAGAATATTATACTGAATTGTATGGCGAAGATTCTCAACCTCGTTTTGTCAAACACTAAGAATCTCACCCAGTGCACCTTGTCGGATATAAAGTTGGAAATCAGCCATTTTGACGAGAAGAATATTTTGGGGTAAGAATAGTAGTAAACAAGATTGAAAACCTTTCTACATATCAGCGGCTGAACGGCCCTTAACCACTTTCATACCACATAACTGAAGTAGGAGGGACAGTAAAATGGGTTATAACAGTAACATTCGAATATAGGACTGTGACGCCAGACATGGCTTCATTAGATTAACTTTACTTTCAAGGCATGCAGAGCCGTTTTTAAGGATGGGCCCATTGGGCCCTGGCCCAGGGCCCCGAGTTCTGATGGGGCCCCCGAAAAGTCTAAAATCTCATTACATTAATTATTATTTTTTTTTTTTTTAAAATTCTAACTCATTTATTATTTATAACTCAAGAGGGCCACCAGATTCCACTTTTTTCTTCTTTTTTTAAAGTTTTATTCAGAGATTTATTCAGATTATTTTTTCTTTTTTACATAGTTGGATGCTTTTCAAAATCTAATCGAAGTGCTTACAAACATAAAATAATTGTTATTCTTCACTTTTCTAACCAAAAGAGCAATAAAACGCTTTTTCTACTGATGAAAATATCCCCACTTTCGTAGCTACCACCCACAGAGTTGTTAAATAGCCTCCTCACTTTACACTGTGAGAATATGTTTTTAGCTTCTTGATATTGCCGAGGGGCTCTTTTCTCCTAACTTCGGAAATATCAGATATCCACAGAAACACCCTTTTGTTTGATTTCTGGTCATAAATTTCTAAGAAGAAAACATTTCTAGGGCTGTAGATAGGGGGAGGGTCTTGTTAGAATCTGTCTTGAGATTCCATACTGTCCTTAAATTGGGACTCGTTCAATTCGAATTTTTCTCTCTTACAAAATTTAGAAGATATTTTTTCCAATTTATTATAAAAGCTTTTCTTTCCTTTAATCATCCTAAATGTTTCAACTAGCATAATTGTTTACTTTATTTAATTATTGTAGTTGATTTAATTCTGTTATTTTTCAAATCAATCGTAAGAGAATGAAATAGGAATTTCTATATCAACTTTTGGTAGGATATTAAGAAGACATAAATCTTTCACATGGAGGTAAGCAAATGTTTCTATTAAATCAATTTTGGTAAATCAATCAAAACGTGAAAGATTTGAGCAGTTTTTTATATATACATTGAGATTTTTTTGTTTTGTTTAGTTATTTAAATGGCGGGCCACTATTCAATTCCCTCTTTGACTGGCCTATTTGCCAAAACTCTTGATTTGGTCTGTTCCGGATAAAATTGATATAACAAATGTAATTTACTTTTAATTTTACTTACTGCTAATAGACAGAAACAACATATGATTTTGTTTAATAGAGCATTGAAATCAAATGATCATCAGCTAAAAAAATGTTACAACATGAGAAAAAAATTGTCTAAAACTCCTGTATGATCAAATTTTCCATGTTTCCCCTAAATATGAAATATGTTTAATTTGTAATATTATAGTTCGTACACGAAATTAATTAATTTAGTTAGCTTACGATTTTATTGTTTATTGATCATTCTATTTTTAACTCCTTTTTGTTGTTATTATGTGTTTAAAGTTAATAAGGCTTCTCAATTTTTTCATTAATAAGGCTTTTAAATTTCCTAATCAAAGTCGAAGCAATTTCTTAAAGTTATAAATCGAAACTATATATAAAAATTTGACAGCTTTGTTTTTATTTTAACCGTGTGCATTTAATTTAATGAAATAAAAATAAATAAAGAAGTGGAAAAAATGTAAACAAATGACTGAATAAAAAAAAAAACTTGAGGAAAAACGGTTTATTTCCCTTTTTTTCTACAAAAATTACGATTGAATTACCATTTACATTTTGAAGGTGATTAAATTTAAGTAAATCAATAAAATTGGTACCAATCAATAAAATTGGAAAATTGGTACCTGCCGCAGAGTTATTACTCAATAAAGTTAGACTCAAGGGATAGAACATTCTCCTCCGAATGAGGTGCACCGAGTTCGAATCCCAGTGATGGCTGAGTGATATGAATTCCACACCCGGCTTTTACCGACCACAGCGCTGACGTGAAATATCCTCAGTGGTAAGCGGATCATTTCTTAGAGTTCCCTTGGTATCAGACTAACCGTGGGAGGATTTCGTGGTTTTCCTCTCCATGTAACTCAAATGCGGGCTATCAAAACGTCCTCCACGAATGCAAAAATTTCTTCCACTACTTGATCCTGGAGTTCTTTTGTCTGCTGGATTAGGTTCAAAATTACAAGGCTACGGAATTAAACATTAGTAGTAGTGTGACGGGTATATAATTAAAGAATATCCAAATTGAAAGTTAAAGTTACATTTTATTTATTACTAATCATTATACATATCAATAAGGAGAAGGAGGACCACACTTACCCATAGCTGCTCGTATTGAGAGGCAATCGGACTGAGGAGACTATTGAGAGGCAAATTCTCTTTCTGACCAACTCCTCTTTTTTTGGAGTTTATTTATATATATTATTTTAAGGGGTTAAACGTGGTCTCGTGTTCTTATCATGCATCCGAAGGTCGACAAATCAATCATCTTGTGACAAATTTCTAGAAAGTTAAAAGTTCAACTGACCATTCGATTGCGAGATGAGAGCACGGGATCTTAATCAACTGTTTAATTAACAAGTTTGACCACGAGAATTGTCACGAGGCAACGTCGTGACAATATCCACCTCAACCTATTAAAAAAAAAAGAGAAAAAAAAAAAGAATTTTCACTCATAGGGTGCAGCCGGGGTTAGTGAGCTCCTCGTACAATTCCTTTCAAAGAAATACATATTTTACATGAAGCATTTTAACTCTACATTTGTGCTTCTTTAATAGAATGGGAAAATTCAAGAACATAAGAACAAAATTCTACGAATTAGGTTTACAATAATGGTGAAACATGAAAGAAATAAAAATAAAAAAAAATAATAAAAATCTCTTAGGTATACATATTCTAAAAAAAAACATAATATAGTTCTTGCATAACACCATATTAACTTAACATGGTATTTACAAAGATTTAGTTTATATTTAAAACATAGTTAGTTATGCGATACATATAAATCATTTTCGAAAACAAGTAATACATGATGAACATACTGATATAAATAGGCATATAATTAGAAGGACAGCCCCTATAAATTTTAAGGAATAAAAAATACCAGTAAATGTAGGCATTGTAAGAAACTGAAAAAAGTCTGTACCAGAGGAATCGCTTTGTACGTAAGATTTTGTATAAGAAGTATTTAATTGAATTAAATTAAGGCTTGGCTCATTTAAACAGAAAGATATTAGTTGACAATGTTTCATATTACTTGAAACCAAACATATCTTTTCATCATAGCACTTTTTCTCCGCTAAGAATTGAATATTAAATTCCCTGGGTTCAGTTTCTAAAAACAGGCTTTGTGTATGTAACTGTAGAACTGGAAATTCTACAGATACTGTACCTGCTTGGCAATTGGAAAGAGCTGTTATGTACATTTCACTTAGAATTTGGCAGCTGTAACAACCTTTTGATTTAATATCTTTAGAGGTTATTTTCGGGCATATTTCATTGTGTTCTAGTGATATTTTATAGTTTTTAAAATGAAGTTGCACTCTTACTGGTGCCGAAGAAAGTAAGTTCGACTTCAGTACACCTTTTTCAACCGCTAGCAGGTGCATATCTCGTGTAAGAGGAAGAGAATTCTCTTTTGTTGAAATCATGGTTTGCAACCCATCTGGACGTTTTTCACAACGTAGCGTGGTTTCAAAAAAATTACAGGTAACCATGTCCTTGTCAAAAATAAAATCTTTTGTGTAGCTCGTGTTAGCTTGTACTTGCCCAACCATACCTGCGGTTGGATGGTTTTGAGGACTGGACTGTATAAGATATGCTTCGGAAGGATCACCTACTCGAAGCACTAAGGAATCTGATAGATGGAGTGGAGGCTGATTGTAAGAACCTAAGATTTCTAGGAATATGCCATCAGAAGTGACGGCAGTTGACTGTAGTGTGAGGAGTTCCGTGGACATATTCCTGGCTCGTTCCACCGCTATAGTATAGGTGCAACGGTGTCCAATGATTTTGCGGACCTCATAAGAATTCAACAGATCCGGAACAAAGAACAATCTATAAAACAGGCAACCCATTCTGGATACAATTATGCATCCACTCCCTACACTTGACGGATGACAAGCATTAAAACCTGGGTAGGTGAGGCTTTCGTCGGTGAGTCCTTCAAATTCTTTTCCGGCAACGCAATGCTCTCCCCATGCACATTGATAATTTTGAGGACATGCTAACTGTGAGATGGTACGTTCTTGGACAGGAAACGTGAAGTATTTACGCTTGGTAGAAAAGCTGCACTGTGATGAAACTAAGCGTAATTTAAGCTGTAGTAAATTACTCTTTCTAGAGTCCTGGAACCAAAGGCAGGCCTCGTAATCCAATCCTTTGAGGGTGATTTCGGCGGTAGTGAACATATCGCATTTTCTCACGCCTTCACGTGTGTGACAGTTTTGTATATCAGATGTGATGAGTGAATGTGTCGAACAGTCAGCTAATATCATTGGAAAAATGCATAGTAACACAAGTAACGATGCCTGTGTTGGAGGCAATGGTATATTTTGAAGTTCGAGGTAATTATGGAAGTCATTAAATTGTCTTCTTATCCCTGTTCCAATGACTGCTCCACCCAGCATGAAAAAGCGTAGGAATGCCTTTGCAGTTCTGGTCAAATTACGCAGTAGAAAAATAATCACCTTTATCACTGAAATGAGTCCTTTACATGCTAATTTTAGAAAAATTAAAAGCACTAGGGTAAATAAAACAAGAATAGAATATATGCCATACGCTATATATGATGGCCAACATTGGATTTGTTGGAAAAAGGTCCAACAAAAAAAACACTGTGATGCTCGGCATATTTCTTTGCCCTCTAGCAATACCTCACCATGGATTGCTTTACCAGATGTAGTAATGAAAATTAGCGTGAGTTTTGTCTTAAAGGCTACCAACTCCACTGGTAGTATAACATTGTGATCATTGTAGATATTTAAAACAATTTCATTGCCTGCAGCTCTTGCAATTAATTTACCATCTTCTGGAACTGTCACTATGGGGTCATTGAAAAGTAAAGTAATGTTATTTTGCGTGAATGACGCGGCTTCATACTCTAATAACTGACGTCGGTGATGGCGCGCTGGTATTCTATGTAGACATATAGGAACGGATATCAGGGTTGGGTTTGTAAGGAAAAGTGAATCCGAGGAATGTTGCAAATCATATTGTAAGTGCTGAACGTTGCATTCACAAGTTGAATTTAAATCACATGTTTTCAACTGGCAAAATTCCTGGGTTCCCGTGCAGTTTTGGGCACAATCACATGGTATTGATGTGTCGGAGCGCTTGTTGGAACTGTCATGGCATTGGAAGTATGAAACATTCCCAGCACGCGAAGATGGCTTTTCGTGGAATATTGTCGGGACGAAAAGTTGATCCTCTGACCAGATAAACGTTTTTAGACCTAAAACACATCCATTGCAATTTACAAGGTGGCATGCGTTTTCTGGGAAATCCATTTGGTCTGTAAGATTTTGAGATGCCTCTGTACATGAATATCCAGCTGTGGTATCTCTCTGGCATATTTTAACAGCTGAGATCTGTGCTCCAAAGTAGGAACTCCAAAGTAGGAACTCCAAAGTAGGAAAAGAATGATTATTCCTATAATAAGGGATAGAAAGTGTGGTCTCCTTATTTAATTAAATTATGTTATCTTATGTATTTTTTTCTTTGTATTTACTTATTTAATAAAGTCATGATTCTACAATGGAAGAAATTGCGTTGTGTTAAAAAAAAAACATTTTTTTTTTTTTTTTTGAAATTATATTTTATTTTAGAATAAAGAGTATTGATATGTAGTAAAAAAGTTAGGAATTCTTTTAAGTTGTTACCGCCGGAAAGCTGGATAAGGAGAGACTACTATCTCAATAGTTTGAGTGATTTTATATATGTAACATAACAAGGAAACTATAAAATTTATGAAAATAAAAATTTAGTACTAATAATAGAGATTAATCAAGAAAAACCAGGGAGGAAATAAAAATTTAAAATTAAAAAAAAAAAGACATAAAATTATTAAAAAAATATCTGCTCAATTGATTATCTTTTCTTTTCTTTTCTTTCTTTTTTTTGAAAAAAAAATAAATTAAATATTAATAATATGTATAAATACTTATGATAATGTTTTGAAATGCTCAAGAAGTTGTTTTACGCCAGCGTAACACATCTCCTTGAACAGTGAAATATCATAATTTTCTTTTTTGATCAAGGGTAAGTTCGGCCGTTACGTACCCAATTTCGATAAAGGTATTTACACAGATAAAAATTCTTTCAAATTACGTAGAAAAGAATTTTTTTTTTTTTTTATCCACTAGAACTTTAAATTTTATTTAAATATTATCCTTTTTTTTTTTTTTTGAGAAATATTTCGAGAGGGGAAAAAAAAAAAGTTTTTTTTTTTTTTCATTAAATCAATATGAACGATAATATATTCGCGTTTTCTGAGGTTTGTGAAATAGCGTATTAATAGTAGTATCATGTTTCGTTTGTAGGTCCATTAGTTTTACGGCGAGTGCATCCGACATTTTGTCAACAATATTCTTGTCCGCTTGATCCTTATCTCCGGTGATTGCCCAATTCAGAAATCTATCCGTAATCGAAGTTTTTTGACTAGCTGACTTGGTTTCATCAGTCTTAATTGCTCGAGGCCGTAAATCATATCGGCTATGAGTTGGATTATTTGCAGGAGCGGTGTTGTTTCTGATGTCTGCGGCTGCGCAGTTAGGCGTTTTATTGTTTGTTATCTCCGTTGGTAAAGTCCTTTGTACCTCAGTGGAGGAGGAATTGTTTGCAGGACGTTTTTGTGGATGGTGATAAGGGGGAATGTAATCATCAGTTTCACTCTCCTCGTAAAACAAATACGAATTAGTAGCTGTTTGACTATTTAAATTCTCTATATTTGATGTAGGCTGATCTTGATGATTAAGAGAAGGTAAAATCAAATCAGCTCGTCTTTCAACAAAGGGAAATAATCTATCAACATGACATCTTAAAGGTTTTGCACGGGTTTTTTTTGTATCGACTATTGAGTAATTTAAATCTGAATGTTTTTCTACTATCCGATAAGGGCCTGAAAACTTCTTTGCAAATGCCTTTCCAGTAGATTGATTAGTACGTGGTGTAAAAAGGTACACCTTTTGTCCTAAATGAAATGATTTTTCTTGCGCAATATTTTCACGAAGTCGAGTCTGTTTTTCAGCAGACATTTCGAGATTCTTATAAACATTACGATAAACAAACTGCATTTTAGATAATTTATCCTCTATGTAATTTTCGCATGGAAAATAGTGAATGTGGGAGTTTTCTTCTAATATATGAAAAGGTAAGTTAAGATCACGGTTAAACATAAGAAATGAAGGTTTTTCATGAGTAGTATCATGATAAGAATTATTGTAAATGAAGTTATAATAATCTAAATATGTGTCCCAATCAGTTGTCTTTTCCGACAGGCAAGTTAAACTTGATTTAATACTTAAATTCAATCTTTCCGATTGAGAGTTAGTTTGAGGTCTATAAGGTGTAGTTTTTAATTTATTAATTTGTAGTTGGCGTGAAAGTTCATTAAAAAGATTACTTTGAAAATTTGTCCCTAGATCTGTTAGTATTGCATTAGGAATGCCAAAAATTATGATAAATTTCATAAGTTTATTAGCAATTGTTTGAGCTGTAATATCTTTTAAAGCGTAAAGAATGCTATATTTAGTAAAGTGGTCGATAATTGTCAATACAAATTTATTTCCTGACATGGACATTGGCAACGGTCCTAAAATATCTAGGCTCACGAGTTCCATAGGCTGAGAGGGTGTCACAAAATTTTGAAGAGGTGATTTAGTTATTGGAAAACCTTTTCGTTCAATGCATAATTTACATGAGTTGGAAAATTTTTTAATATCATTGTACATACCTGCCCAGTAATATTTTTCTTTTATAGTACGGTAATTTTTTGAAAATGCGAAATGCACTGTTTCGGAACCTTCTAATACATGAGGTATTAAGCTTTTTGGTATCACAATTTGTTCAAAATATTCATTTCGTGGTGCACGTTTGTTCCTATTGGCAATTCTTTTAAGTAATCCATTGTTCAAAAAATAATTATCGCATTGCGATTTACAATTAGCACTTTTACCTTCCAAATAGTCAATGATAGGACTTAAAATTGGGTCTGCTCTTTGTTCATATTTGATTTTGTCTATATCAGGTACATCAACTTTTACAGCATTTATTGTTTCTTCTATATCTCTTGATAAGAGATCTGATAAAAAATTTTGCGAACCTTTTATGTGCTCGAAATCAAAGTCATAATTGGAAAGTTCTAATAACCAACGCGAAAGTTTACTAGCTGGTGAATCTAATTTTAATAAATAGTTTAAAGATTTGCAATCAGATAATATTCTAAATTTTCTACCATAGAGAAACATCTTAAAATGTCTAATAGCCAGCAAAATAGCATAAGCTTCAAGATGCATAGATGGCCATTTTCTCTCATGCGGTTTTAATTTATAGGAAAAATAACTTATTGGACGTAGAATTCCATTTTTATCTTTTTGTAGAATGGCTGCACCTACTGCAATGGATGATGCATCCGTATTTAGGTAAAACATATCATCGAAGTTAGGATGTTTAAGCATGACGTCTGACAACAATTTTGTTTTAATTAGATCAAATGCTTTTTGTGCGAAAGAGTTCCATTGAAACTTATGTCTATTTTTAGTTAACTCCGTTAAAGGTGCTACAATTTCAGAAAAATTTGGAATAAAATCTCGATAATAATTGGCTAATCCAAGAAAACGCCTCAGTTTGCGTAACGTATTGGGGATTGGAAAAATTTTTATGTTATGAAGGTTATCAGGAAGGGGCTTTAAACCTTCCTTATCTACTATATGTCCTAGATATCGGATACTTGTTTGAAAGAATTTACACTTTTTTGGATTTAAAGTCAAGCCATACTGGCGAAAACGCTCAAAAACAAGCCGTAGTTTACGGATGGAGTCTGAGATTGAATATGAGGGTACAATTACGTCATCTATGTATGCTGATATGTTTTCGGACTGTAGACCATTAAGGATTTTGTCCGCTGTTTCCTGAAAAATTTGAGCTGAATTTTTCATTCCAAAACTGAAATATTTATATTGAAAGTTGCCATATGGGCTTGAAAAAGCAGTTAAATGTTTGTCTTCTTCGCGTAGTTTAATTTGATGGAAACTAGAATTGGCATCTAAGGTACTAAAATAATTTGCTCCTCGCTAGGAGTTTAAAATGTCGGAGATTAAAGGTAACTTATAATTTGAAGAAATTGTAATTTGATTCAGTTTACGATAATCTATTACTAAACGCCACTGGTTCTCTTCTTTCTTTCGAACTAAAATTAAAGGAAAACTATATCTGCTATTTGTTTTCTCAATTATGCCCGAATTTTCTAAGTCTGAAATTTGACTTTTAAGGGTGTCACGCAAGGATACTGGCACCGGGAAAGGTCTACATTGAATTGGGGAAAAGTCAGTTATTTCTATTGGAGGAGCTTCTAATGTGCATTTTCCTATTGTTTTTAAGGAAGTGCTAAATATGTCAGCATATTCGAAAATCAAATTTGATAATTCCTGTTTTGCTTCGTTTGGAATTCCAGTCATATCAAAATCTTCTAACTTTAATTCTTTTCTCCTAATATCAGCAATAGATTCATTCTTATTAGCTTTAATTTCAGAATTTATGTAAGCGATTTTCATATTCTTATTTAAATGTAAATTTGTTTTTGAGAGGTTATTTATTACTAACGGGATTTGTCCATTTTCATCAACCATGCACAGCGATTTATGCACTTCAACGTTGTAATTTAGATTAATAGGTGTCAATAACACAGAACTTCCTGGTTGAATATTATGATTAGATTTAATTTTAATTACGGCTGATTCGTTTGGCTTAAGTTTAACCTTTTTCACAAGTTTACCAGTAGTTTTCATTAATAATACGTTAATTTTATGCACTCCAAATTTATGTATTTGGGAGGATGAATCACTAAAAGTTACCATTTTATCTTCAAAGTTTATTTTACACTGAAATGAGGAAAGAAAATCGAAACCTAAAATTACATCGTAGTCCTGGGCAAGATCTGACTTAGTGACTGTAAAATTATGCTGCAAAACTTTGTCTGTAATTAAGAATGATAAGGTAACATTACCATTAGACTTTATTTCATTTCCAGTTAAAGTAGTAATTTTGATATTAGTATTAAAACTATTAAATGTGATTAATTCGGAAGGTATTTTTCGAAATGCTTTATTGCTTATAAGAGATACACTTGCTCCGGAGTCCAAAAGAGCATAAAATTTTATATTTCCTACATTTAATTGGATTACTGGTAATGCGCAATGTTTTCCTAATTGATAAGATAAGTTTGTATCATTGTAACCCCTTACATTTTGAGAGAACTGTGGGGGTTTTATCGTTCCCTCTGAAAGTTTAAATAACGTTGCTTTGGAAAAGTCTGTCTGTTATCTGCAGAAGGTGTGGGATGGGCCATTGACCTCGATTGAAAGGCACGAGTGGTGTTAGGTGCATTATTGTATTCCTGTCGCCTGTAATTATTATTATCCCTATGAAAAGAGGTGCGTTGATTATCTGAAAATCTGCGCCTAACGCCTCGAATGTTTTGATTACGTTGAAACCAACATTGATCAGATGCATGATTTAGACGACCACAGTGGATACACTTTTGATTTCTTTGTGGCATTTGTTGGTGAAAACCTGGATTTTGTCCTCTTATATTTATTTTCTCGATTTGTTTTGCGAGATTGCTTATCATCGCACTTGAAATTTCAGTCTGCTTATTAAGAAACTCGGTCATTTTTCTTTCGAGTCCCGTTTCTGATCCCGTCGCAACATTATTACAGCTTTCTGGATCACAAGTGAATTTCAAATTCATTTCATCCAATAGCGCACTTTCTACAGCTTCATCGAACGTATTTGGGTTTCTGCTTAGGGCTAAACGCTTAAGAGGTGTTTGCAAACCCTCCAAAAATTTTGCCAATTTTGTTTGGTCGACTATAGGACCCGCATCTTCCTTCGATGAATTTTCTATCCCGAAATAGTTTATAGTCAAGTTTGAGACTCTTGTCGAGAAACTGCGAACGGATTCACCCGGATTTTGTTTACAGTTTGAAAATTGCTGCTGACGATGGGAAAGTGTTGCTTTGCTTTCAAAAAATTTAGTGAATTTTATTTTTATGCTGTCAAATTTTTTTTCATGAATTAGTTCAGGGTCTTCTATGAAAAACTGTAACGCAGGACCTTTTAACTTACTCTTCATTACGGCAATATGTTCCGCATCGTTCCATTCCGCGATTTCACCAACCTCTTCAAGATTTTTAAGGAAATATTTAACATTTGAAAATAATTCTCCATCGAATATGTTTACTAAATTCTGATATCCAGCGATCTTATTTGGGCTTGGGGGATCGGACATTTTAAAAAAATTCTTGCATATGTATATTATTTATTTAAATAAAGAAAGAATCTTAACAGTAAATACCATTTTACATAAAAAACAGAGAACATAAAAGAATTACATAACACTATCATAACACAAGGATTTGAAAACAAAACAAAAGAAATCACTCAAAAATATTGAAATAGTAAACTCCCTATCCATTAGCATTGAAAACATTTTTGTTAAAGGCACCATAATGTGACGGGTATATAATTAAAGAATATCCAAATTGAAAGTTAAAGTTACATTTTATTTATTACTAATCATTATACATATCAATAAGGAGAAGGAGGACCACACTTACCCATAGCTGCTCGTATTGAGAGGCAATCGGACTGAGGAGACTATTGAGAGGCAAATTCTCTTTCTGACCAACTCCTCTTTTTTTGGAGTTTATTTATATATATTATTTTAAGGGGTTAAACGTGGTCTCGTGTTCTTATCATGCATCCGAAGGTCGACAAATCAATCATCTTGTGACAAATTTCTAGAAAGTTAAAAGTTCAACTGACCATTCGATTGCGAGATGAGAGCACGGGATCTTAATCAACTGTTTAATTAACAAGTTTGACCACGAGAATTGTCACGAGGCAACGTCGTGACAGTAGTAAGCTCGAATTTTTGGAATTTTTTCTAGTTGTGCATAAATTTTTTATTGTTTGAGTAGAATATTTAATTGAGAACACTGTAGAATCTTATGATGGATGTGCATATATTGTTTATTTATTCAGATATCACTTTTATATTTTTTCTTTGTTAATATTTGAATCATGATAATTTTTTTATCAGAACAAATATGTCTATGTTATATTAATTATTTTTCGTATATTAAAAATTATTGCTTATTTTCAAAATTATCTTAGCCCCCCTGTCGGGGCATTGCTGACCCCCTGTCGGGCTAAGTCTAGCGCCACTCTTGAAAAAAACTACCCTGTTTTTCGGTGCTACTATAAATACCGTGAATTTTACTATATTCTAATAGTTTTGACCATACTTTTTTTCTCAGTGCGGTCAGTACCACATTTCATAAAAGGTACTGGTTCACATTTCATAAAAAGTACTGTATTGCAGCATGCAAACAGATGTGTTTTTCTCAAAATTTCAGAGAGCTTTTTTGACAAAAATTTTTTAAAAAATTATTTTTTCGCAAAATTGAAGGAAAAAAGAAACATTTGTCTAAAAGTTTTACATAAGGAACATGTCTGGAAATTTTCAACAAAATCAAGAATGTATCCAAGTTACTTAATTTATAAAATTTTTCAAAAAATTAAAAAAAATATATATATCTGCAAGGCAGGTATTTATATTTGGGGCTGTTGATTATGAAATCTAACATAAAACTGTGAGATCGTGAGTTCCATTCCAGCTGATGATTCCCTCATTCTCCTCCGAATGAGGTACACCGAGTTCGAAAACCAGTGATGGCTGGTCGATATGAATTTCACACCCGGCTTACATCGACCACTGTGCAGAGGTAAAATATCTTCAATGGTAGACGGATCATGGGTTTAGAGCAATACCTCCTAGAGAGGAATCAAGCCCCACAACGGGTTACCATAGGCGATGATGACGTAGTAGAGTTAGGCCCAGAGGAAAACCAGTCAGGGTAGCTAATTTTACGAAAAACTCCGAATCTGATCAAACGAGCCATTGGCGATATTCTGAAGTATTATGACCTGTGTCGGCATTCAGCCAATTGGCGAATATTTTTGGTTTGAATTTGTAAACAACCGTCGGTGTTCTGATGTCAACGTTCTTCGTAAAATTTATATTTATTCTACAAATGTTATAAATGTCAGCATTAATTTAATTCTTAGTGTTATGAATAATTGCATATGAGTGCTGTGTACCAAACTGCAGAGGAAATTACAAAGTTGGTGGTACACAAGTATCAGATTTTGGATTTCCCAATACGTAAGAAATGGCTTGCCGCCATGCCAAGAGATTTTGAAGTTGCAAAGAATTCTAAAGTGAGTAATATTTGTTTTTATTTTTAAAAATTTAATTATGATTCTTTATTATATTTTTACTAAGAGTAAATTATTTTAAATTGTGGATAAATTAATTATAACAATTAAGTTGTTCTTATCAATCATATCGCAAACTATTGTAATAAATTTTGTGTATAATGATAAAATAACTATATAGCTATTTTTATATATATAGTTATTTTTATAGAGTTTCATTTTATAAAAATATTAATAATTTTAGTATTTTATTAAATTTTTGCTCAAACTTTAAACATTTTTGTTTGACCATAATATATTGTAACTGCTTAAAGCAAAATTTTTTTTATTTGATTATGAAATTTAAATCTATTAATTTTTCTACAAAAATCTATTAATTTTTCTACAAAAACCTATTAATTTTTCCTACATGAATATAGTATATACTATTTATATTAAATGCACATATAAATATTGTATTCATTTTGTTATAGGTATGTGAGATGCATTTCAAGGAAATTGACATTAGAAAAGAGATGTTAAATGACATTAGAATTATTTTTAAATGTTACTGAAAGTTAAACATATTTCAGTGAAATTTATGTTTGCATTTTATTTATCTTTTTTTGAATTTGCTATTTAATAAAATATTTGTTATCTAAGGTTGCTTACTTTAATTTTAGTTTATCACTTCTAACAATCACACTTCCACAGGAAAAAAATACAAATTATAATCATGCTTTTGATATGTTTTTTTTTCTATCTAAACCTTGTTTGAAGACTGCATTTGATTATCTAAATTTTCCTAAGCTCATTTTATGTCATTGTTTATAAACAATTTCTATTTTATTTCGTATGCTCTAGTTCTAATAACATGCAAAACATAATCATTAAAATCCAAAATAATCATCTACTAAAAATGTAAGTATCATATTATAAAAATTAGACCCCTTTCTTAGTTTTATGTCAAAACTATAATAATAATAAATGTGTAAAATCCCTTTAAAAATATATTTCTTCGTTTTTAATTCATACATTTTATAACAAAAAGTTAGATAAAACTTTCCAATTTGTAAAATAAAACTGGTATTTAATGCTTAAAAATAGTTTTTTTTCATTCACACAGCAGTTATTTTTGTTAGAATTGATTTATTGTTAAACATTTCTGAAAACAAATAAATAAATTAAGCATTTTTACACAATTTAAGAACATTTAATCTAGACAAAAAAAATAATAATTTGTAGAAAGTAAAAAATTAGTAGAAGAGTAACGAAAAAGTGTCGAGAAACAGAAGGGGAAAAAAACCCGTCATCGTCAGAAGTGATCAGCAAATGTGGGCCTAACTGTATGAGTCCTTCGGCTTTCTTCCCATCTAGGAGGTATTGGTTAGAGTCCCCTCCCCGTGGGAAGCTTTCGTGGTTTTCCTCTCCATGTAACTCAAATGCGGGTTAATTCTATCAAAAAGTCCAAAAATTTCTTCCAATACTTGATCCTGGAGTTCTCCTATCTGCTGGATTGGGTTCAAAATTACAAGGCTACGGAGTTGAACATTAGTAGTTGTAAACTCGAAATTTGGGTGGCCTGTTCAATGATTATTATAAAATAAACTAATAATTTGGCCGTGGTAGCTTGGTTGGTAGGGCTATGGACTCGTATTCGGGAGAATTGGAGTTCGAATGCAGTCGACCGAATAATACCCATGTATGAAATGGTGACTGGCGTATGTTAAATCTGTCGGGGTCATAAACTCTACCAAATCTTCACAATAATTCAATACCTCTGGGTACTGATCCAGGATTTTCCTTGTCTTCGGGATTGGTTTTAAAATTACAAGGCTACGCAGTTAAACATTGGTAGCCGTAAACTCAAAATTGAGTCAGTTTTTCAACGGTGATTATAAAAAAAAAAATAAAACTAATAATCGAATTGTATTTTCTTGTATTCTTTCTAACTCCTTGCATATTTTCTACACACCTTCATAATTTCATGTTTCTAAGTCTTATAGATTTTGAGCAGCAAAGCAAAATGTAACGTAAAGAAAAAAAAATTAGGAAAGAAGTTCGCAAAAAAATCATTTAAAATTGCAAATTACATATACATAAATTCAAAATTTATAAAAAAAAAAAATAAATAAAAAATCAAGCATTTCAAGGATTATTTGGCCAGGGGAATAAGTTAGGACAATTAGGCATAAGCGACATGGATAAAATAGTGAAAAACAATCTCGAAGATACATTTCCAAACATAGAATTTCATTTCGAATTTCTTTGTCAATCATAACTAATTGTAGTAGCGAACGTTCATTCTCCAGACTAAAGCTAATAAAAAATGAGTTAAAGAAATAGTATAACGCAAGAAAGATTGAGTCATTTGTTAATTATGAGCATTGAATATGATGTCTTACAGGAAATTGATTTTGATGATGTGATAGAAAACTTCACCTCTTCGAAAAGCGCAAAAAGTATTGTTACCTTAAATTTTCTGTAAAAATAATGTATATAAGCTTTTATAATTAATTTATATGTTTTTTACTCTTAAAATAATTTTTTAAAATTTTTTAAAAAAAAAATTTTCCCCTCTAAATTTACTCATAAAGGGCCCCAAAATAATGACAGGCCCGGAGGCCCCTGTAAACATAAAAACTGCTCTGTCGGCATGTCTTATCAAAATCCCGATTTTTAATAATTTTGCCTGTAAATTGCTATTTAGACTAGTTAAGCCGTTCTTACACGTGGAGTTTTGTTTAGTGGAATAATTGACAGTACTTAGGTGCGACCACCAATCGCTGATATTTTTGAATTGTTTGCCACCAAATGAGTAAAAAGTGTTGCATTTGTGCCGATTTTGTGTTCCATTTAAACTTCTTAGAGTAGGTATTACTGTCTCCTTAAGGATATTTAATTTGAATTTCGAGGATTAATTGAAGATTTTTAATACAAGGGGCATTTTAAAACCCAGAAATAAAACTTTTTTTTAACCCGACTGTCGCGATTTCGGTTTTTTTCTTTTTTTAAATTTTGTGGGAATACCTCTCGCAGAAAATATTATTCGATTTGGAAATTTTTTTATATCAGTAATGTCAACGTGGATTAACCACTTATGCCATGTATTGTTTTTGACTTCGAAAAAAAAAGTTTAAAACGATTAACCAAATATGATCATAACTCAATATCGATGAACTTGTCAATTCCTCTTCTTGGGAAACCACAGTTATAGTAAGACCTCAAAAAGTAAAGTGAAAAAGAGAGGTTTCTTATAGCCTTTTACTGCACTTGTTTTATTGCGCATAGAAGTTGTTTACATTCTTCATTCCGATTTTCGTGATTTTTTAAAACACGAAATGACCTTTTCTGTGACATGTTTAGGTTACGTTCGTTCTGCACGTTTTGTTGAAGACCTCTGGCATATGAAGTTCATAAAACTATATTCGTGTTTTACGTTACGGGTAGTGGAACGTAAGGTGTTTGGTGCAGTTGGTTGTTATTTTAAGAATTTGACATCTTCTTCATAATACTGAGTACTGGGATCACTGGTACAGGTAGTATTAAATTACTGGATTATGAAACCAGTCGCTTTTTATAATAACGGAATCATTACAATATCAAGACATGCTAAAACAATATTTTTGCAAAATCATGATCGCCGTTTGGTAAAATTAAATTTTTGCAGGGTATATATTTAAAATAATTAAAAGCTATACTATTTCTATTTTCTCAAACACAAGTTCTGAAAGCATATAAATAACTAACTTCATAGAGCTTTCTACGAACAAAAAGAACTAAATAAGCGTGGATTTTTTACATTTCTTCTATACGTTGAAGGGTGAGATTGCATAGGAATCCGAATCAAAACTTTATGCATCCAGAAAATTTATAGAATGCCTACCATTATTCAATGTCAGTATGATTTCTTAAAATAACTTAAAAAACATGAAAAGGAAATACGGAAAGTTACAAAAACTTGTACACACTTTCAAACTATGTTGAAATATTAAGTTTTTCTAATCTTACAAACATGAAACATGCTTATATTTTAAAACCCTTCTGTAAATAAAACAAAAGTTTGTGTTTAAATAAAATGTCAAATGTGGATTCAGTAAAAATGAAATATAAATGCAGTAACCGATTTAGCTTTAAGTGATAAGTAATCCCAATTCATAAAATCAGCAGCCTTTTAAATGTTTTCAGAACGGATGTGATTTTAATAGGTGGGCACTGTGCTGAACAGTCGTAACATATGTACAATTTATAACAAGAATACAATTTATAGCATAATTAAATTTATGTTATGTATTCTATCAACATTCAGCGACTAATAAAAGCTTCTTGATATTGCTAAGGTATGTATTTTTTTTTTTTTTAAATTAAAACGATTCCGTGTGTCCAAGTCTTTTGCAAATTTTAATTAAATACGCCTATAATATTAAATAAAAGTTTGCTTTGAGTCTTAAATTTGGACTGCGTGTTCAATGGAACAATTTTTGCCGCCAATTCTGAAAATCGTTTGCGTTTACGAAGGAAGAGTGAAAAACTAACATTTCTTATAGGATACGTATACTTGCATAGAAATTGCAGACGTTTTTTTCCTTCTTTTTTGGTTATTTAAAAGATATCGTCCATGATATTTGATAATTTTCATCTCAGTGGAGTGTCGAGGGTAAGGGAAAGGACTCCAGTTGACGTTTAACTAAATCTATTACTATACTATTCTAATTATAAAACTAAGTTTTTTAGCAGGCAGATATTTGGCTCAATGCAAAATATTCTATGAAGTATAAAATAGGACTTTCAAACAAATTTATCGATGAAGTCTTAGGTCATAAAAGTCAAAATATTCTTAACAATGAAAAAATATTTTCTTGGAATTTTTTTTTTCCGTGGAAACATTCTTGCTTACATTTATGTAAACTTAAAGTATGAACTTAGATATTTTTTCAGAAATGCTCAAATATTTTTGACTAAAATAACTTTTTCTTCTTACCTTTTTCGTTTTCCAAGTGTTTACGGTTTTCTTTTTCAGGGGTATCATTTCACGCACCTCGCACGCTACTGGTTCTGTTTAATCGAAAACGAATTGCTCTGGGAGTTAACTTTTTTGCTTCACTTAAGCATAAACTAGATTAACATTAATGATATGTTGTAGCGACACCACCGAATTAACTTAATTTTACGTAATTTCTAAAGTTACCTGAAACCACACCCGTTATTTTGTTTATAGTTACGCTTTTGAAAGGTGTTTTCGTAAATTTAATTATACTTAGCAACCGGTAATTGAATTAAAAGAAAATAAATTAAGATGCATTCCGAAGTGATAATATTACACCAAATTTCAGCGAAGCATCTGCAATATTGCATCTATCCTCTTTTCGGAGTGTACCTCAGCATGGAGATATTCTAAAGAGAACTGAAGGTAGTTCAAATCGCCATTGGAGTTGTGGAGGGCTAAATAGAAAGATGTTATCATTAGTCTTCTACATAACTGTTTGGAATATAATGAAATGGATGCTAAAAAAACCAGCGATGCTAAAAAAGATCTATGATTAAACTGGCTGTCGAAATACGAAATTAACTCACTTATATTTATTTGAATAAACATCGATATATTTTATTTTTGTAAAAGAGAAGTCATTCTTTGTGAAGTACTGAACCATTAGTAAGTAGCTACCTATAGAAATGTTACAATACACTACTGGAAAGCTGCTTAAATGTACAAAATCTTTAGGAGTATGTGTTGGTCACTAGTTTTATGATATTGTGTATCGTTATTATTATAATATTGATGAGCTGAACTTATAATAAAAAAAACATGTTCTTATAATTCTAATAATGTAAAGTCACCACGGTCAACAAATAGTAATTGTATCAGTGTATGCTTTTAAATTTTTATCATGATTGCATTGTGCTAATCAATACCGTTTAAAAATTTCATACGAAGAAAGGCAATCCAGCTAGTAGTATTATTAAAATTGTTCATTTTATTTGGAAAATAAAATGACACGCTTCATAAGGTCTTGCTAGCATAATTAAAGAGGTAAAGAAGTCACTAGTAAAATTACGTTTAAAAATATGCTCAAAAATATAATAATCAAATTCGAGTGTGGAACATTTATTTTTCTGTGAAGTTTTTAATGGGAAAAAATGTCTTTTTAAACGCTTCTAAATGATGGTATACTATAATAACTTGATAGCCGTAAATTCAGTGAAAAGTACATACCCTTTTGTATTTTGAGAAAATCTAGTTTATAAAATTTATAGCATTAAAGTTTTAGGTAGATTTCTTTTAGAGTGAGAGTGTTTTGGATAACGTAATTATACTTAAAAAAAAAAAAAAAACTCTTAAGGTAATATGTCATGAAATGGAAACATTCTGGGGTATTTTTTACATTTTAGATTTTTTTTATTGGATAATTTTCTTACACGACGAAATTTTCCAACCATTAATATTGTAGCTCTTAATATCTTCCGCAAGCTCGTTTTTCACACATTTTACTCCATTCTTCTCAAATAACATTTATTTCAAACTTAATGAAAATTATTTACCCATTTCTCTTAAAATACGTATTTTAATGCAATTATATTCGTATAATTTAAGAACGAAATAATGTTTAGGTTGAAATTCTTGTTCAATTATAATGAAATAGTTTCTAATTAATGTTTTTTTTTTTTTTTTTTTTTTTTTTTTTTTTTTTTTTTTTTTTTGCATTTTCAGGTATTTTTTAGGCTATCAAATTCTACTCATTACAAGTCTTAAACGGTCGCATTCCCAACTTGGCTTTGCCTCTCTTAAGAACTCATGCAAATTTTTAAAAGTGGCATAAGAAATTGAAGCATTACTGTTTAGTAAAGTTATCAACCTAAAGTTCTCAAATATTGCGAACAATGATACATGGATAAATGTAACTGCTTTTCTATTTTCGATGCCACAATTACATCGATTTCTGGAGGATATAAACGGAAATTAAAGGTAACTATCATCAATTCTATCAGCGATTGTATGTTCCCCCTTTCCAATAAAAAAGAAAAGAAAAAAAAAATTGGCAGGAGGAGCGAGAACTTCCACGGAAAGGCGAAAAGTTTTATTAAAAAAAAGTAGGAGGTCAAAGTCGCGTTAAAATCAAACCAAAGGTGAACACTTGCGCATGCGCAGTTATACTTATCAGGAAATTCAAACATCTGCGTAAGTTGTTCTTTTTAAATATTTATTTACATTTAGCTGATAATCTCTGCGCGTTAAAGATTGCGCTCTCTAATCACTGGATCTCTAGGATAATAATTTGGTGATTCATTCAAGGATTTTGAGAAGTGATTTATGTCTCTTTTAAAAATAAAACATTTTACTTCTTTTTTTGTTGTGCTTTACGAATATGGTGTGAATGACAGCTCTAAAAAAATTCTGTATTTGTGCTTGTCTGAGGAATTTCTTTCTCCGAGTAAGTTTTTTTTTATTTAATTATAATTTACCGGAAACTAAAAATAATTTTAGTTGGAGTTATTATAGATGTAAATCACATAGTTTAATTTTCCTGAAAAAATAAATCAAGTTAGTTGAAGTTTCTATAAATACAAATAACATTTTAAGGTGCTTATAAATGCAATTATTCTTTTAAGAAATAACGTTCTTGTAAATAAAAATTATCCGAGTTTAAATTTCTGTAAAAATATAAATCTTACTGGTTAAATTCCGTTTAAATTTATTTAAGTTAAATTTACATTTTCAATATTTGTGTAAAAGCAATCGCAACTTTCTATGATAATAAATCACAGTTTTCTAAAGTATAAATAACAATAGATAGAATTTCTATAAAAAGTAACATTAGTAAAAAATTCTACATTATATTAGTCAAATTCCCTATTAATATAAATTAATTTGATACATTCATCACATTGAGAAAGATTGATACAAAATGAAATAAAAAGCTATCTCAGAAACTTGTTTTAACTTTGGCTTCAGAGCTATTTAAAAACACGCACTTTATGGATAAGAAGTCAAACCAAAGACTTTTGTATGTATGTGTGTTTAACACAATAAAGAATTAAAGAAAAGAGAAATTTACAAAGATTTTATTAACTGCGAAAGTTCATAAACAGCGCATAAGCTGCAAGTATATTGAATCCATATTATAATATAAAAATACAAAGAATACAAGGAAAGAAATTTTAAAAAAAGCATTTTTAAAAAGAGAAAAAACAAAATTATTCTGAAAAAAATTTTTAAATTTAAAAAAGCGATTAACATTTTTAAAATTAAAAAAAAAAAAAAAACAATGAAGAGATATAATCTAGTTGTGTACTGACATGATAATATTTGCAATAATAGTGTTTTATTATATTTTTGTTTTTATTTATCCAAAGCAAAGTAATCAATACAATAGTATAAGGAGCACGAAAAAAATTACAATCAAAAATGAAATATATCAGGCAGAAAACACAAAATCTAAAAACAAAACAAACAAATATAACAAAAAGAGGAACATATTCTGCGAAGAGCTAGAATAGGCATCCTGGCAACTTAGTTATGTAGTAGTAATAGTAGTTAATTCACGTCGCACTGGAACTGCACAAAGGGTTAAGGCACTGGTCTGGGAAACATCCTTGAGGATGATCCGAAGACATGCCCTCGCAATTTTGATCCTCTGCAGAGGGTATGCGCGAAATCGATAACTTTACGGTAGAACAGTTTATCGAGGACCAATATCTCACACCCTCGGTCCTATCGTAGGCTGATCAAAGTGGTCTCCCAACCGTACACTTACCGTAGCCAGTGATGCTTGGCTATCGCGATCTGCTGGGAACTGTGTCTTAACGATCGGGACCACTGCGGGACTAAGTTAGATTCGAAAGTGCACTGATGAAAAAAAAGAAGGTTTTGTTTTTAAGAACAAAATAAGTTTAACATAATAAGCGTAAACTTAGCACAATAAGTTAACGCCCATTCCATATGATAGCTTAGCTCTTCACGGGCATCTCTGCCACTCGGTGGCCAGTGATTTCGTAAAGCAGTGACGCTGTGATCACGTTTGCGTAAAGGTATCTCATTTGTACAACGAAGTTTGTAGCGTAAGGATATTTTGAAACATCGTCTTAGCCCAAACCTTGTATTTTGTTTTTTAATTTCTTTGCTTACCCATCGTTAGTATGGCAAGTTGTCATCGTCTAGAGTCTAGATGATGTCGCAAGACGGCGGGTAGTTGGAAGAACCATAAAAAATAACCATGTAGCATGGTGCTGAGAGCCCGAGTGTCGATATCAGCCCAGTAACATTGTTGAAGGGAACGGACCACTATGGTCGACGTGATCTGAGCATACCGACCACCATGAGTTCTCTTCTCTTCTTCAACTCCTGGATCAAGTATTGGGAGAAATTTGCATTCGTGGCGTGGAGGACTTTTTGATGGGACTAACCTGCATTTGCCTTACATGGAGAGGAAGACCACGAGAACCTCCCACTGTTAGCCAGACGGAAAGGGTACTCTAACCCATTATCCGTCTTTCACTGATGACATTTCTCGTCAGCACTGTGGTCGGTGAAAACCGGATGCGGAATTCGTATCCACCAGAGGTATGATTTGTTATTGGAGCATGGATGACTTTGTGACTCGACTGATTTAACATGCACCAGTCACCATTAACTACACGGGGAGACTTCGGCTGGCGGGGATTAAACCCACGACCTCTTGGACATGTGTCCAGTGCCCTACCAACCAGACTATCCCGACCCCATGTATAATTATTAGACATGTTTAGCGCTGACTGACAGGGTGTCGGTCAGTTGTTGTATTGGACAAGTGAACAATTTCTTTACTTAGGGTACAGATTGTGCCCGTTTCTGTTTTCCCATACTTTTACCACCATATTTTTACATCATTTTTGCAAGATGTCAGTAAGTAGTAAGACCATGAACGTGTCCATGAAGTTAGCCGTTGCAATTCATGAATTGGTATGTTTAAGAAAAGTTGAATCTCATTGTCACGTTGCTTTTTGTTTGTACTACATTTTTACATATCACTTCCACAGATAATTAAAAATTCACTTCATAAACCACGCGAGAGTAAGATTAAATTTTGTTCAGGAATGCAAACCAATCTTTCACATACAGCCTGATAACACGCCTGATAACATTCTTTCAAAATAATAATAATATAATAAAAATAGATAAAATCATTTTGAAATATTTCACGTTCCTCAAATTTAGATCATTTTTATAGAGAAAGTAATTTGTATAAGTTCTTTAAAATAAATTATGATTAAAAATCGATTTTTATAAGTGTTTGGAAATATTTACTGCAAGTTTGGGAGTTATTGTTACAAAATCTTCTTTACTTAAATATTGTTTACATTTTATAAATGCATTATAATTCATACTCTAAAATAAAATTATAATTATCATTTTAATGGGTCTTAAACTAATTGTAGTTGATGGGATTATATTTATTTGGAGTATATATTTTTATACATGAAATTTACAATGCTATGAAATTTACTTGAAAATTATTAAAAATTGTCCTCCCTAATTTTTTTTTGTTTTATTTAAAACAAGGAAGGATTCGAGTCTGGGTATTGGGAAGGCCAAGCTATTTTATGTAAATGTTCTCTATAAAGCTATAATGCGCCATCTAATGGAGGATTTGGGATTTAAAATTTCTTGCTTGATAAAACTTCCACAATTTCTTCATTTTTATAAAATTCAGTTGCACAGTACACAAATTACTCACAAATACCAACTTTAATTTTGAACATCCTTTACACTATAAGACTGTTATATTATTTGAAATAGAAGTAAAATAGATTTTTTTTTCTTCAGATTTAGAATATTTCGTTGGATATCTGGAACAATTTTTAATTTCATTTCTTATTCTTTCTATTTGTACTTATCAGATTATTGTTAGATTGTAAGACCAACTGAAAATGTTTTGCTTTAACTACAAACATTTCATTTAAGAGGACAATTTTTTGTTGCGGAAAATATCTCTCAAAAGATATTTAATTATTTAGGAGAGGATAAAATAGCAATGTGAATTTTATAAACAGCTAACTCAATTTTCCACATTCTTCTAAAGATCAGACTTTTTCATATTCTTTTATTTGCGGACTTGGAAAAGATTTCATCAAACAAATAAAATCAAGGTCTTTGACGGCGAAAGCGTGAATTTATTATGTTTACTTGCCGTTGGAATGGGAAATTCAATATTAAAATGGCTGTGAGCTCTTGTTAGAGAAGGATTTTTTTCCTCTTTCTTTTGAAGGTGATATTATTCACTCAAGTTTTGTTTGAAGCCAAAAAGCAGCGCCAAGCAAGTATAACCTGACCTAGTGCAAGTTCTTCTCGATAGGAATTATTTATAGAAGTTTCTGTGAGAGTGCAGGTAATTGGAAAGTGATGAATTGCTTCCTTTTCCATTAACAGCTTTCAGATTATTTTCCAACGTCCGGAAAGTGGCCATTTTAAAGTAAAGAATCGGTAAATATTTTAGAGATAAGCGGCGATAAAAATCGTTTCAGAACAATTCAAGGCAATTTTTTTTTTATTCGGTATTGATTTTGCAATTTTTATCCACAAGATCTTAAAATATAAAATAGAATTTTAGACGATGAGGTCGTTGGACTTGAATTTTATGCGTTGAACTTAAAGGACTCGCTTTTGTTGTATGGAAGAACATTAAATTATCTTGTCAATTCTTAAATAAAATGGTTTAAATTGGAAAAAAAATTTTTACTTATAAAGATTTGAATCTTATATCGGCAGTTAATATGATCATTAGTTCAAAAGTTATTCACGTTGCAGCGCTGTTTCTGCTTTTTACTGCATTTTATGTAATTTATTCCATTCTTCCTTAACATGTTTAGAACTAAAAGTAAAGAGGTTAAAAACAAATAAAAAAATAATCTAAAACTAAACACGAGTATGGCATATAAGACATAAGAGAAACCTAATAGGTAGATTTGATAACTCTTTAAATTTTTATTCGATTTACCAAACTTAAAATCTTGTATATCATTAACATAGTGAAAAAAGTAGACTTGATAGTTTCTTCATAGTAGGTTTAATAGTTTGTCGATCATTGAGATAGAGAAAATAGGAGACTCCATTACATCTCCAATTTTATCCATTTAACAAACATAACAGCTTGTATATCATTGACATAGTGAAAACAGTAGACTCGATAGTTTCGTCATAGTAGAATTAATAGCTTGTCTATCATTGAGATAGTGAAAATAGGAGACTGGATAACATCTCCAATTTTATCGATTTAACAAACATAACAGTTTGCATATTATTGACATAGTGAAAATAGTAGATTTATTAGCTTGCATATCATTGACTCAGTGAAAACAGTAGACTCGATTACTTGATTAAAACTTCATTCGCATCAAAAATATACACATTGGAAATAACAGTTGACATGTTTTGAGCTCTCAAAAACAGGTGCCCATTTTCAAGACTTGACAGATGCGAATCAAAATCAAAAGCAAAAGTGATTTGAAATTTAAAACGTAAAGTTACCAATGAAAAATAGAAAAGTAATGGGGAGAAATAAAACTGGAAAAACCACAGTAGCTGAAAGAGAAAAAAGATGAAAAGTACAATGGGCAGATGAACAATGGGCGAGAGGAACAAATCAGGGTAAAATGCATCTCCACGCGCTATGGACAGGTAGTGAGTAATTAACGTCTTTAATAAGGGAATCAACATTCATATTAATAAAACGGGATTACAGGGTATAAAGATGAGCTCATGTGACTGGGGGGGGGAGAGATTTTGTCATCATAAAAATTGAATTTATGCCCTAGAGTGTGTTTCTTAAGTCAAAATTTTTAAGCAAATTTTAAAAAATAAAAATATTGTAAGTTTTTTTAATCAAGTAATATCTCTCCTCTTCAGTTTCTTGGGATTATTTATTTATTTGACTCGATTTTTTATCCAATTTACTCTTGCATATTATACAAATAATTTTCTTTGCGTCTGAGATTATTTTAGAATACGTTTTTTGCTTTCTGAAAGTCAAACTGTTGGTACATTAAACAAAAATAGTCATGCTATGATATTCAATTGATCAAACGTTTACACAAATTTGAAAAAAATTCCAACAAGAAAACATAGATAAGTAGATTATTTCATTGCTTTCATTAATTCTATTTTGTCTAAAATATATAATATTTATATTTTTTATACATATTTTTATATTTTTTAAAATCGAATAGATTGCATTAGTTGATTTTTGCATTATCAAATAGTTGTACATTTTTATCTTAAGTATGCTATATTTATTTGCTAATGGTAAGACAAAACTTAATATTCAATAAATTTAAATTCTAAATAACCAATACAAGTTTTGCATTTAATTAACAATAATAATTGTTTTTCAAATTAGTGTCAATATAATTAACACGACGTTCAGAAAGAGCGATGTATTGAAACTAAAGCTTAGAAGCTATAAAAATATTATATTAGAAGCTAAATGAATATTTAAAAAAAAAAAACTGAATTCAAAACATTCTTTCATAAAACTCCGTACGCGTAAGAAATAATAAATATTTTAAATAATAGAATTAAATTTCTATTCGCTCTCTGAAACTTGAGTAAATAATAAATGTCCCCAAAACAGCGTTTTATTAACAGTTTTGTTACCTTTTCACCTTATAATATAAATTGACAAGTTGTAAAACTTTCATACGAATATTAGATATAAAAATTATGTATTTATTGCTCACATTTTAACTATGTAATCTCAGCTTGGGGAAAGTAAAAAAATAAAAAAAATAAATAAATAAAAAATAGCATTTAATATTCAGTTTATTAGTAAAATATTAATTCATAATTAATATTTAAAAGCGATAATCATTATTCTTAAATAAGCTCGTTCAAGTGCAATGTTATTAATGTTTTTAATTGTGATTGCTTCCTCTTGTTTTATATTTTATTCAAACATTTTATCAATGTACTTTGCATATTAATGCATTATTTGCTAGTTAAAAATTACTTAACTTGTGACAATAGTTAATATTTTATTTACGAGTATTTTGCATTTTTTATATTTGAGTAGTTGAATTTCGCAAACTGCATAACTTTCATTAAATATTAAAGGAATAATTAACAGTATAATTTACCTTAAATATTATTTAAATTATAAAATACGAAAATATGTTTTTATACTACAATGCTGACCCAATTTTATATTGAAATAATTTATATATAAACTTTTACGTCAAAACTTAATATTAAGCTTCATATTTAAATAATTTATAAATAAACTTTTACATTAAAACTTAATATTAAATTTTATATTTAAATTACTAAACGCTTATAAATTTTATTCATTACAAAAAGCTGTTTATTTGAAAGCTCAATTGCGAGAGTGTGATAAAATACAAAAAACATATTAATGAAATGGTAATAAATAAAGAGTTGTATCACATTGTCTAGTTAACTAATAATTTAGAGGGTTAGTTTAGTTTTAACTATAACTTCAGTTGTGATAATTATTTCAGTAACCTAATCTTAATATTAAAAAGAATTATTAAAAAGAATGTATTTGTTCATTAACTAAAATCATTTTATTAATGGTGGTGTAATAAATTTCAGAATTTTTTTAGAAAAGATAACAAAGTACAAGTTGAAAATTAACTTGTTTGCTCAAAGGTAAATCAAATGTCACGCTATTGAGAATTTATCTCTCTGTACTATAAAATCGTAAGAATCACAACCGCCACTGTTCTTGGCTGTTTAACTTCGCGGCGCAAAACTATAAGTCTCAGAAGCTTTAAATTACGAAGGGACGTAGAACAATGTACAGGGAACGGGCTGAGTTATTAAAACTCGATATTCGACGGTTAATTTCAGAATAATAAGCTGAACATGCAAATAAAAAATTTCATGAGGAGCGATCTGCAGATATGCAACTAGAGAGATGAAATTTGAATAACTGACTGGGTCATTTTTTATTTGTGAAGTTAACGTGAGAACTTAACTATTTATCCATTCTTGTCGGAAATTTTTTTAAATCTATTTTTCTGAAAATCTCAGGGGGCGCAAAAACTGAGTTTGTCTCTGGGTGATGTAATCCTGAGCAACGCTTATGGCAAAAAATTCTTATATTCTATTATGAAGTAATATAATTAACTTCACATGATGGCTCAGGGGATAGAGAGTTCGCCTTCCGATGAGGTGAGCCGGGTTCGAATCCCAGCGATGGCTCGTCGATGCGAATTCTGCATCCGGCTTCTACCGACCATAGTACCAGCGTAAAATATATTCAGTGGCATCCGGATGAAGTAGAGTCCCCTTTGCCATCAGGCTAACCGTGGGAGGTTTTCGTAGTTTTCCTCTCTATGTAACTCAAACGCAGGTTAGTCCCAACAGAAAAGTGCTCAGCGAGGGCATATTTCTCCAAATACTTGATCCAGGAGTTCCCTTGTCTTCTGGATTGGTTCAAAATTACAAGGATACGGAGTTGAACATTAGCAGTCGTAAACCTAAAAAATTGAGTCGGTTATTCAATGATGGTCATTAAATAAAATAAAATTGACTTCACTCTTGAAACTATTTATTACTGAACTGCAAATGACAAAAATAATAGATGAAAAAAATGTAAATAAATTTAGTTACATGTTTAGAAATCAAATGTTGTAATGAATTTGTAGATAAAAATAAACCCAAAAATTATAAATTTAAATTTTCCCCCAAGGTTAACTTTTACAGTATATGAATGCACAACTTGTAGCTGAAGTTTATACTAACGTGACAGTTTGTGGTTGGAATTTTAAAAATTGAATTTTTTATTTACCTATCATTTTTATTTCGGAAATTTTCTTTTAGTTTTTTTATAGCTATTTTATTTCTACAAATTCGTCAAAAATTACTCTCCCCTCCAAACAAAGAATATCTCCTCCTTTAGAACAATGAACAGACTGTCATAAACAAAATTTGTAAAACTTAATAGTTAGATATTTATTTTATACTAGCTCCTTCAAAAAGGCTGAACTAGATCAGTAACTTTGCTGCAGAGAACTGCAAAAAAATATTTTATGTTCCTTTTCTTCTTTCTTTTAGGTCAAAAAGTCTTGAGGTATCTGACCACATAATTTAGGACAAAATTTTCAAAATTGAGTTTATTATAATTTTAGAATTCCTGTAGTTGTAGCGTTCTAAAAACACTTTACTTTAGTTGGTACTCCATTTATTTACAAAGTTATAGCAGTTTTTGTGCAATGTGATAGCACTCAGTTTTTCAGTTTTCAAAATCAGCTTTTTTTTCACATTTTACAGCACTTTAAACACAATATCTCATACTGTTTTTAAAATAATTGTCTATAATTTTTGTAAGTGTTTATGATTATAGCACACATGTTTTGAACTACAGACAAAGAAAAAAAAATAGAATTTCATTTTTTTATTGCATATTTTTTCGCAAACACAAAAGTTTACTTTTTTCTTAACTACATTGATTTCTAATTCAAAAGTATAAGCATTTGCTTTTAAGATAACAGTTCAAAACATAGTTAATATCCTTCTAAATAAAATACTCAAAGGATTTTTTATTTTGGTCGATAGAATTTTTTTACAGTGTTTAGCGTATATGAAAAAAAAACCTTTTTTTAACCTAAAACGGGCCACTTAAAAAAAATGTTTTTTGGCTGGTTTTATACGTTCTTATCTTACACATAATAAAACATATAAGCTTGTTTTTTGAAATTTTATTTTAATATTTTTTTTAAAAAAAAGTTGTTGAAACTAGTCAGATACCTCAAGTCTGCTTTTAGCCTGCGGGTCATACGATGTACTGACTTAGTTCAAAATCTAAGGCTCTATTTTATGGTAAAGTCATATTAAAACAAGTTTTTTCTATTCAAATATAATGCAAAAATTTCGCTGTCTTTTTGAAATAAATGAAAATTTTTAGTTAAAATAACAATCAAATGCTGGTAAAAAAAAATCTTCTTTATACGGCATCTTCTAACATCGTGTACCTTTTATTCCTTTTCTTTTGAATATTTCATTACAGTGAATTTTCAATCTAAATATAAGCCAGAATCTCGTGAGGCAATTATTGCCGCATGGGTTTCCAGGAAAAATAATATTGAAAATAGCTGTGAGGAGATTAAGCTGTGTATACGAGGAAAAGTTCTTTTATGTGTTTTCTTAAGAGGAACTTTCGACTTATTTCCAGGATAAGGATTTTAATTCGAAATCCTCATGTCATGGTTTAGCTTTAACCTTATTTTGGGTATTTATCTTTTAAAATTGCACTTTTGGAGATTTTTGTTTAAAACAAAGTGTAATGTAGTGGCGTAATTACCGTAATTAGTTAACGAAAAAAATAATGTTTTGCTTCATCATTGTTACAGAATATTTTTTAAGTGAAAAACACGCAAAAAACAAGTGAAAAACACAGTGAAAAACTTCTCACGGAAAACAGACAGAAGCAACTTGAATAAAGCACAAATGAAAATGCATGTTGTTGTTTCTAATATCAATTGCCAATATCAGCAAGCCTGCTTGGTGAAATTAAGCGAGTTTAAGGCAGGTAGAGGGCGTGTTTCTTGTTTTTCAGAGGCGCAAAGAATACAATTTCAGCCACACACACACGCCACAGCCCTTTTATAGAGTGGACCCATTCATATATCCATTCATTTGTCCATGGATCGCAATTTTGACCTGAACCAGAGAACGATAATTCTCCAATTCAGTACCCCCATCAGAGGTATAATTTGTTATGGGAACATGGAGGACTTTGTTACTACAGGGGAAACCTTCGGCCGGCGAGGATCGAACTCAAGACCTCTTGGACATGGACCCAATTTCCCTACCAAACAGGCTATCCCGGCCTATGAAAGTACATAAATTCGCATATTGATATTTACTTTCATGTATTTCTCTTATACTTTCAATTGTGTTACATTCACGTCTTTGCTTTAGTCTACATAAGTTGTTCCCAAATGGTGTTCAGTGGAACCCAAGGGTTCCTTGAAAGAGTAAGAGGGGTTCCGCAGTTAGTACTTATGACCAGTGATGAGTTTTGAAACTTCTGATTATATCAGGTTGAGTAAAAAGTTTTCCGCCAAAGGGAAATACCTCCGTGCTAGCAGCAGCCATTGCCGTGGAGGTTAACTTTTTTTGAAACGGGCTTTTGTATTTTAAAGCAGAAAGTTGGAACTACACAACTGTGTAATTTGTTTGTCAAAACTTTATCATCTTGTGCACCGAAAAATTTCTTAAAATGGAGCTATCACGTTAACAGATCAGACCCATTATGTACTATGAGTTCCGAAATAAACTAAGTGTAACTGAATGCCACAAGAAAATGTGTGAAAGTTTAGGTTTCAATACTGTTTCTTATGAGGATACAGTAAAAGTTTGGTTTCGAAAGTTTAATACTGGGAATTTCAACATTGAAGATGAACCACGTTCTGGCCGCCCTATTGAGGTTGATTGTGACCAGTTAAAGCAAATTATTGTTCAAGACAGAAATTTTCAACACGAACTATTGCGTTAGAGCTTGACATTTTCCAAAAAACAATAGCAAATACTCTCAAACGCATAAATCTAACAGTTAAGTGACTCGCGAATTGACTGCTGAAGACAAGAGCAAGAGAAAAGCGGCCTGTTTGGTTCTGCTCAGAGATCAAAGAAAAGAGGACGTTCTGGACAGAATTGTGACCTGTGATGAAAAATGGGTATACTACAACAATAATAGCCGTAGAGGAGGGTGGTCAGCATCCGGGGAATCCGCAAGTTCTGTTGCAAGACGAACGCTAACTAACAAGAAGGTCCTTCTCCGTATCTGGTGGGATTGTCGTGGAATTATCTACAAGGAGTACCTTAAAAGCGGGTAGGCTATCAACAGTACAATATACAGCAATATGCTAATCAAAGTTAGCGATGCGATTCGCGAAAAACGAGAAAACGAGCTCAGAAGGAAGGTGATTCTCTTTCATCAAGATAACGCTTGGTCACATGTTAGTGCAATGACCGACATGACGCTCCACACGTTAAAGTGGGATTTGATGCAACATCCACCATACAGCACAGACATGACGCCTTCGGATTACCATCTGTTTTCAAATCTGCAGCTGCATCTTGATGGCACAATCTTCCGTTCAAATGACGAGGTCATAAATGAGGTCGATTGCTTTCTCTACTCGCGCACCCCCCAGTTCTTCGCAGAAGGGAATGAAAAGTTGCCAAAACGTTGGCAGACTATTGTTGATTTGAATGGAGATAACTATTCTCATTAGCTTTGCTGATTTTGCATGTGTTTGTCATTTTTCAGGATTTTTTTTTTTTTGGCGGAAAACTTTTTACTCAACCCGATATTTATATCCAACCAACAATTCATAATTTAATCTTACGATTGCCTTTATGAAATTATTTCAAGTAAAACGCCAATGAAATAGAAATGGAACTTTTTAATGGAAAATATAACATTTCTAATAACAATATATCGAACAAATTAAGAAAAAAAAGCACTTATAAAATATTCCATGGGCATTTTCTATCCTGCTTTTCAAATCAAAATAACTAAATTCTTTAATGAAGAAATATGTTTCCATAAAAACCCTTTTTAAACGTTTATAGTTTAAGTTTTCATTTCGAAGTAAACTATAATTCGCCTTATTTTAATAATTTTCAGGTTATGTGTATACTCTAGAAACAAATTCCTAACTAAACTAAATGTAGAAAAAGGAGTGCAAATTTAACTGTCGGGAATAAAATCTTATTTAAGATTATTAATGATGAAAAATCTTCATTCCCCTAATTAAATATTTTAAATATAGTCTTTTATAGGTTATAACATTCACAATTATTTTAAACGTTATTTATAAAGTTGGGGTTTCGCCGAGAGAGGGTTAATTGTTTAGGGCTCCGTAGCCAGAAAAAAAAAATTGGAAGCGGCTGGTCTACTTAGCACTAAGTATACCCTATCCTTTGTTGGGCAGACATTATTATTAAGAAAAAAAAATTTTTTTGGCATTTATGAGATTTATAGGTTAAAAGAATGTTTACTAATTTATTTAAAAACCAGTGAGCTCATTTAAAATTTTTTGATTTATGTAACTAGGTTAGAATCCATAATGTTGAAATACGACAACTTATAATTATTTTTATGAGTATCGTCGTTTTAAAAGTTCCCGCTGTACAGACATGTTCCCCATGTTTTGTCAGATTTTCGAAAATTATAATATTTTTTTTATAGTCTCTGGTGCTAAACATAATATGTTTACATTTTTATTTTGTTCACTGTTTAAAACAACGATTTTGAATTATTTTGTATACTGTGCGAGTCTAAAAGAGACGGATGGCAAAACATAAAACGGGTGATTGAACGATCTATACGAGCATTAGTCATCGAATAGTCATAGACTAACGATGACTAACATAGACTAATATAACATAATGATGACGAAAAGATGAGTAATGATGACTAAAAGTAACGTCATAGACTATATGATCAGAACAAAAGTAGTGAGAAGTTAAAAGGTAGTTTTCCACACCACTGAGTCGCATGAATTAACACACGAGTAGGGAAAAAAACAACTTTTTATTCAAGGGAATATGATTGATGTGCAAACAGACTGCTCAAAAGAAAAAAGATATAATTGATAAAGAATTGAAGAGAAGAATTTGAAATTAAAGAATAGAAGAAGAGATGCTCGCAGAAATTACTTGCTGTTTTCACAAATGTACGTCACCTCAACTGGCTGAAGATTTTTTGAGTAATTTCTATGAGCATTTCTTCGAGCAATTCTTTATGCATTAATAATATCTTTTTCTTTTGAGCAATTTCTTGGTATGTCATATAATATCTCCGTGATAATCATATTCACGTAAATAAAAAGTATTTCTTCCCGTGAATAAGAATATCTTTCCTCATTCTTTAAATGTGACAGAGAAAAACTATCTTTTAACTTCTCACTGCTCGTGTTCCGATCATATAGTCTATGACGAATATTGCTCGTGGTAGATTCGTTCTATCACCCAGTAAAGTTTTGCCGTTTTGTTGAAGGCTCATGCTGTATATTTGAGCTAGAATTTTATATTTCATATTATATAACAGTCGTTGAGCAGCTTATCCAATTTTTGGGTTTGCGACTACTAATGTTCACCTACGCAGCCTTGTAATTTTGTACCCAATCCAGAAGACAAGGGAACTCTTGGATCAAATCTTGGTTTGGTAAGTTCCATCAAAAAGCCTTCCCGGAAGACTTTTTGATGGAACTTACCTGTATTTGCGTTACATAGAGAGGAAAAACCACAAAACTCCCATGGTTAGCCAGACGGCAGGGGACAGTAAAGCATGATACGGCTACCACTTTTGCGTTGGCACTGTGGTCGGTGCAAGCCGGAGGCGGAATTCGTATCGACCAGCCATCGCTGGGATTCAAACCCGGTTCACTCCACTGAAAGGTGTTTGAAAAAAAACCTTCATTTACATCGATTTTTAACTGCCTTTCATCTTTTAAACGTGTTTGTTTCTTACATTGCAAACTCTCTTATAGTTTGCATTGTAAAATAAAAACCTTTTGAAGTTTAAGAAATACGTTTCTAAATATTCCAGATAAACTATTTTTAGATAGGGGGACTAAAATGTAAACAAATACAATATTGAAAATTCAAACTTGTGAGAGGAATAATGAGATTTTGACCTCAATCTGTTCATAGAATTGTTTCCAGATAGGTCAATAATTTCCATTAGATAACATTACGATACACAGAAAGATATTATTGCCTGCAAGGAAAACAGTAAGATATTTTTTCCACTCAAAATGCTCTTTTGAGCAATTTGAAAACGTGGCTTATCTTTATGGTGGTTATGAATTCAATTATTATTGCTATATTTACATCATATAAAATAAAACTTTAAACGTATAAATAATGTTGAATTAAAAATCGTAATAATCTTATTAAATAAAATCCATCATAGTATCTACACATTTCAGGGATACAAAGTTAAACTTAATGTTATTTTACTATATTTTTACTAACTCGCATTCGCGTTTGTAACAATGGAAGCTTGGAATATAAAATTTCCTCAACTTACCGATTAGCTAGATCACTCAAATCTCTACAAGAGCTTTGTGTTTGATAACAATTGTCAGATAAAAACGAAGTTTCAATCATTTTCTAACCGCTAAAAGCAGAATTTATCGCGATATTATCGCCAAAGCGGACTCCTAGACATGATGTTACGCTTCGGGGGTGGGAGGGAGTAGATGAAATAATAATAATCTGTCACAAGGGGTAGCAAGAAGTGTGACAGCAATTATTTTCGTTAAAATAAAAACATTTAATTCCAGACATGAAAATTAGACAATTTGTCATTAAAATAAGTACGCATGCAATCATTATTATACTCTGATGAAATAAATTAAGAGGTTTTGCATATATTTTATCGAGTTTCATGCAAAGAACTGAATTGAATTTGAAACCACTGCAATCAATAAAAATACAAATCTTGCGAATTTCTTGGTGTCATTTTGCAGCAATAGGTTGAATTCAAATTGTAACAGTAAAAATGAGCAACCACCAACGTTTAGATGATGGAATGAGGTGGTGAATTGTGGAGAGGCTAGAAGCAGGCCGATCTCAGGTCCAGATTTATAGAGATTTCAATTTAACGCTCTTGTGGAACTTATGGAAGCAGCTCCAGGATACCGGATCCATAGAGAGAAAGCCTGAGGTCGCCCAAGAGCCACGAAGGCCAGAGAAGATCGCCATTTGTCCATCATAGCGAGGCGTAACAGAGGGGCTATAGCTTCTCAGCTCTCTCATGACTGGCCGCAGGAACCCGTGTATCAAGGGTGACTGTTTCCAAACGACTTCATGAGAGAGGGTTGTTTGGAAGAAGATCTGCTGTTTGCGTCCCGCTCACTTTTACGAACAGGAGAATTCGTTCAGCATGATGCAGAGAGCATAGAGATTGGAGTATGGATCAATGGGCGATTGATCTCTTCACTGATGCGTCCCGGTTCAGCCTTAACACCGATTCTCGCCGTCCGTTCATATGGAGAGAACCAGGGACCAGCTACCTACCCTTCAATGTCCACGAAATCGACCATTATAGTGGAGCAGGGTTGATGGTTTTGGCTGGCATCATGTTGGATAGCCGCACACCTCCTCATGTCTGAAAGAGGCTGTGTGACAGATGTGAGGTATAGGGATGAGGCCTTAGAGCCCTATGTTTGCTTTTTCACCAGTACACGGCTGATTCTGCAACCTGTGCAAAATGCGGCGGAAATCATCACACCCATGAATGCAATTGCGATGAGTGCTATTGCATTAACTGTTGGCACTCGAACACGTACAAAGGTACCAACTACAACCCTGATCATTCAGCCTTCGTCTCAGACTGTCCGACATACCAATAAATACTACATTCTCTAAGAATGAAATTCATCGACAGCTAGATACATTTACAATATAAATGTTTTCCTACAAAATTTTGATCTTCATGAAACCTTAACTTTAGGAAGAAAAAAAAACTTTCTTCCATAACTTTTTAGACTTTTGAAAAACTTTTAAATTTTCTTTTCTCTTTTTTTATTATTCTTCAAAATTTGACGCAACGAAAATTTAAAAAAAGAAAAAATACGTTTCTTCTTGTCAACAAATACATATGCTGTTTTTTATATCCATTTGCTGTTTGCTGTTCACCTATATGTACTGGTGTACTCACTATTGTTCTTGCTTCATTTGTTGTTTCATTTTTTTATTTATTTTATATTAACTAATGTGATACACATTATTGTCATCTGCATAACGCAATTGTGCTTTGTATTTGTGGTGTAGTTATGAATTTTGTAATTGTTTGCTTATGTGCTGTGTATTGTGCGAGCTAGACTGTCGGCCAGACGTGGACTATACGGTTAAGGGTTTTGCAAACCAAGGTACGTGTCCACGTCTGGAAGAAAAGAAAAAAAAGAAAAGAAAAGAGGTTCAGTTAGACTCTGAGTTCATTTTATGAAATGAATGAAACAAAAATTTGAATAAAAATAAATTAAACATAAATTTTGCATCAAAAAAAAATTATGTTTAATTCATTTATAAAATTTTGAGTCGAATATTCTATAGAAATCTTTCAAGTTTACCTACGGTGTTCAAAACTCTGACTTTTTTTCCAGTTTTTTTTTATCCTTAATCCACTATTTATAACAAGAATTTGTTCCGTGTGTGATTTCTTTGCAACTTTTTTTCTCTTTTTTACTTGGTAAAAAAGGTTTGAAAATAAAGAGATTTTAATATCTTATATAATCATTGCTCATATATTATCACCCCTTGTCAGCAAAAATACACAAATTACAACCCCTAGGTGCTTAAGTTACATTTGAACTATCCTGTCTGTTAAATATTAGCAAAAAGATTGATTTTTAAAATTTGAAACTAGTTTTTACCTGAACTGAATTTAAATCGACTGGAATTCATCAATTCGACTTTCCGAATTCGAAGGTGATTTGTGAAACTTTTTTTTTCTATGAATGTTTGAAATATTGAAGGGACTAAGTTTCGTACTATTAAAGTAAATTCTAAGCTTCATTTAAATAGAATTTCACCTGAACCTAAAAGGAAATATATATACGTGGAGGTGTTAAGTACGCGAAGTATTTGTTAAGTCCTACCAGTCGTAAATTATGTATACTTGTTTTTTTTACCAAATTAGAAAATATTTTTCTTAAGTTAATGTTTAAATTCGTTAAATTAATTGTATTTAATGCAAAAACATGTACCAGAATTTAACACAGAAAATCATAATTTGATAAAATATAATATTTATATTTTTTTAATTTTTTTAAATATTTATATTTCTTTAAAACAATATAAATTTTTTTTGTCTTGAGACAAAATATTATTTCTTTCGAAAACATCTAATTTAATTAATTAATCACTCACTTTTTGCTTATAATTATTTAATACGTTTAACCTGTAACTCTCATAAAAAAATCAGATTCTCTCGATACTTTTCCCGAATTCGAATTTCGCCAAATGGGAAAGATTTAGTCGCCAAGTACTTTCCGAATTCGATCTCCTGCTAGCAGAAGGCAAGGCATTCCGCTACGGCTGGTAAACACGACGGTACCGGCAAAAGGGCTCACGTTTTCCGGGTAGACATTCTAATCGCAGCTGCTATCGAAGTAACTCCTTTTTAACCTCTTTCTTCTTTTGAGGTCGTTTGCATATTTGTGCGTCGAACAAGTAGGAGAGTGAAAGTTACTTTATACAGTAGATTTTCTTCAGAAATATTTTTACTTTATTTTTAACTTGCAGTTTGTGATTTTCGTACAGTATAATTTTCTTATCTTTAACTGACTCACTATCTTACTGATCTTTAAAATATGTGGAGCATTACGTCACGTGGAATTATGCAACGTGCCTGATAAAATTATCTCATTGCGAAGATATTTGTTTACATCGTGACGGAACAGTACCGAAACAAAATTGGAATGTACATCGACTTTGAATACGAATCGAAATCAACGCATTCGCTGGATGAAGATTAAAGAATCTTAATGAAGATTGCTCGCCGCCATGTGAAATGTTACCTCGCGGATGTTGCTCTTGTTGCAATGATGAAAACGAGATGGCGCCACGAGAACATTTTGCAGACGAGAGATCTGCGCGGGATGGAAGAGGAGGATCTTCCTTCGGATGCGCAGATTTCTGCGGATCTAGTCGGGTACGTGGTGATTTAATCTTGAACTTCTCTCTGAAAGTATCCATATGAATATTAATGAAACACAGTTGGGTTCAATGCAAAAAAATCAATGGATATGTATACGAATACTGGTTTAGAATCTTTTCACAAATTAACGATTAAAACACCGAATTTAAAAATAATAAAAATCTGAAATTTAAAAAATTTTCATTTATTTTTGTTTACAATTAATTTATACCTTTAATTCGATCAATTGTGCTGTAATATATTAAATAAAAATATGATTTAAGGCTAGTAAAAAAAACTTTATAAACTGTTAAATTTCCAATTATTAAAATGCTACGTAGTTAAAAATGAAAAATAGTATCATCATGATTGAATAGTTTCTTTTTCACATTTTAAATTTGCAAAAATAGAAGCGAGCATACTATATTTAGTATTTAAAATTTAAATAAAAATCAATAAAAAAAAGGGTGTCAAGTTTCTGCATTAAAGAATCCCATGCTTATATGCAATTTACAAACTATAATGTAGTGTTAGGATTTTATTAGTGCAAATAAATATTTTGTGTTAAGCATTTTAAGTTGAAATCATATAAAACGTCTGAAAAATGTTAAATAATTTTATTTAATTTTTTGTTACAGTTCCTCCTCTTTGGCGACAATTTTCTTCTCAGAGAAATCGATGTTTAAATAGTTTTCAAACTGAATTAAATGTAAAAAACGATAAATACATATTTTTATTTCCTATTTACGGAAGAGTTTCCTAAAATTACCAAAAGGTAAATTTTAGAAACTGATAATAAAATTCGTATTTTAAAATATGCTTGAAATAATGGAAGCCTTTTTTTAATTTTATTTAATCGATATTAATTACTTTTAAAGAAAAGTTTAAAATTCATTATCTAACATCTAGAAAGAAAAAAATATTTCAAAGAGAATAGTATTTCTCATTTTGTATTGTATTTTACACTCCTAACACGTCTTCTTCATTGGGTAATATAGGAAAAAACCAGTTTGTTATGCAAGAAAATAAGAAGATCGAAAATCAAGTTCATTCAGTAATCGAAGGATCGAAATATTCTTAACTTTAAAATATATTATTAGTCGTTTTCTTAAAAAAAATGACTATCATTTTTTCTGTACTCTACTTAAGACTTAGCTTATTGCCCATACAAGATGCAAGCAATGTAGCTTACCTATCTTATTTGTAATAGTTTACCTATTTTATTTGTAATAGGTTACCTATTTTATTCGCAGAGACAATTTTGAGTTATTCTAGACAATGCAAAATAAAAGACGCACAATTATTACAATAAGTATTATAAATTTTGTTACTGTGATAGTTCTACGTAATTTATTTTTATTATGAGGTAATTTAAATTTATGATAATGTTGTGCTGGGTTAAAACTCATGATTGCCAAGCTGTGCAATCATTAAATACTATTCTACTTAAAAACTCGAATTTGTTAAATTTTAATTTTTCAAACAATAAATTGGAAACTTGAGAAATAGTATCCATATAGATTAAAATTATTAGAAATATTTCTAAGGTATGTAAGCAAATTCTAATAAACAATTTATTCTATTCGTTCTATTCGTAAAATAGATAGTTGCTTATGTTTAAAGCATTAATAGTTATATATTGAGTAGAGTCTAATTATTTTCTCTCTCACGCTGTATGACGAGAAAAAATATTCGCTCTCAAAATATATATATCAATGAGGACAAAAAGGATAAAAAATGAGAAAAAAACGAAGTGTTAGTTGTATTTTAATAAAATGTTGATTGTTGTGAATCAAATATTTTAACGTTTGTTTTGTTTAGTATATTTGTAGTAAATATATACAAACAACTCTACTCAAAATATCAAAAATAAAGATAAAAAAGTTAAATATTTCATTTAACAAAAATTAGCATGTTACCTACAAACTAAGTGGTAAATTTTACTTTAAAGAAAAAACGTTCGTCTTCTTCTAACTTATATACTAGAAATGTTAACATTTTAGAACCATTTTTAATACGTTCAAATAATTTTATTTTTAATGGTATACTTTATTTTATTATGTAATATTTATTTTATTTACTGCACTCACGTATTGTTAATATAACATATCAATATACTTCCAAGGAAAAAGGTAACAATAAAATATTTACAATTACTTCCTGAGAGGAAGTACTATCATAAAAATAATTCAACTTTTACTAGCGACTATCAGCGAAACCAGGTTAATAACTATTCTTTATCCTGCAAATTTATCTCAACTTGATGAGTACTTTTCCTGGAGATGAGTATTTATCTCAAGAGTTGTAATCCACTTTATGACCTCCAGTTATTTTATTCCCTTTCCACACTCTTAATTTATTAAGTTGTAAAAGCTGCGGTAAACCTGACTGTATTCTCTACCTTCACTTAATTACGTAGTATTACAGTGAAGTTGGAAAATTAATACCCTTCCTCGCCTGTTTTATTGATTTTTGATTCGATTATGCTTTGCGTGATGATTATTAAGAAAAAGATCAAAATTATGATTGATGGTTAAGAATTACCTCTACTTTCTTGTTCATATAATTATTATTTGTCTGATTTTGTTAACTTATTTTTGTTAAATTAAGATTCTTGATTTAATTCACTAATTTTTCATTAAATTCATAAAATTTTGCTTAAATTAAGATTCTTGATTTAATTTACTAATTTTTAATTAAATTTATAAAATTTTGCTTAAATTAAGATTTTTGATTTAATTCACTAATTTTTAATTAAATTTATAAAATTTTGCTTAAATTAAGATTCTTGATTTAATTCACTAATTTTTCATTAAATTTATAAAATTTGGCTTAAATTAAGATTTTTGATTCAATTCACTAATTTTTCATTAAATTTATAAAATTTTGCTTTAATTAAGATTTTTGATTTAATCTATTTAATGGTTAAATAAGAATTCTGTTCGATTTTTCCCCCAAGATTTTCAGAGGCGTAATTTTTAAATAATGCATAAAAATTTTGAATTTTTCGTGTTGTTGTTTCTCCGTTGAATAAACAGACTAAAAAAGAATTCAAAATTTTCCACGATTCTTTAAAAAATGTTTTTTGAATTTAAAAAACAATATTTTTAATTTTTACTACAGTTGAAATTTTTATAGAAATTGATTTTATTTTGAATTAAAATATTAACACTTAAATTTATCTTCTACATTTCGTGTTATTAAAATTCAAGAAAGGTCTTTCGAATTAATATTTAAATGATGAAAAAAATAAAATATGACATACTGCATTTGAAGAAGACTTTAAAAATAAGAAATTATAAAGCAAAAATACGAGACAGGCTGTTTTGAAGAAAAATTGTTGGAAGGGAATGGTTTAACACGGACTGTGCCAAGGAGTAAGTAAGAAAGTACAATTGAAGAAGGCGGGAATAAAAATAGTTTGTTTGCCTGGTAGAACTTGGGGTTTTTAACAGTCTTATATCACCTCCTCTAACTATTTTCACCAATCAAACAAGTTTTATTGTATTTAATATCGCCTTAATACTTTAAAATGACGTCACATTTTTATTAAGTTTTTATATTTTCACCTTAACTATTAATTTGCCTTGTATTTGTTTACTTCAAATTTCATCAGGATTCTAGATATATTTAGTCAATTACGGAACATCAAAACAGTTTCTATAAGGAAAATAATTATTGTAATTTTCTTAAATATTATAGCCTTTAACTAGGTACTTGCAACTCGAGAAGAATTGAAATGATTATGCCTAGTCATGTGAATTATATCAGATTTAATTGGATACCTGTAAGGAACGTAACGCTTGTGTGTTAAACCTAATAGGTTTCTGAATTGACAAATGAGATGATTTACTCATTATGACGTCACTTGCAGGTATCCAATTATACTCTATAGTAATGGGATACCTGCAAGTGACGTAATGTGGGTATCTCGATCCTGATTAGTTGTTGAAATGTTGCATTTGTTTACGTTAGTTACTGTTCTTTCCATTCTATTTCGAGTTAGCCAAGCTCGTCAAGTATCAATTCTCTAACGTGACGTAATCTATATACTTTCACGAGGATTTTTTCACGAAGATTTCAATTCTTTCACCCTATATTTCTTATTTAACACAAATACAAGCACTGAGTCAAGCAGAACGTAAACAAACTAATTATACATCGAAGTTGCCAGGTACACAAATCATGGTTACTATAAAATACGTTAACTGATAGTAAATCTAAGTTAAGTAAAAGACGTAGACGAGAAATAATTATATTTCAACGAATTTGAGAGACGGCACCGTATTTGATTAATTTCAAGTTACTTAACATTCTAACTTATGTGGTGAAACTTACTCAACTTTAACACGCCATTTTGCTCATAACTATCAGCTGGTGCTGACATCATCGGTTAAATTTTTGGGTATCCGAGTTTTTTTTCTTCTTGTTGTTTGTGCAAGTACCCAATTGAAAAAACCACGTAAGTGCATTATGATAGAGTTCAAGAAAAGTAACTTGGCAACTATTTTCTTTCTATTGCTAATGCCATGCACACTTAACTGAAATTTTAGAAAAATGAGAAAGCAAAATTTATATTAGAATTATTTTTGTGTTGTGTAGCTCATCTTACAAAAATGACAAATACGGAAAAAAAAAACTATCTTTTGTATTTTTTGTCACTTATATTGATTTTTCTATTGCAAGGCAGAATAGTAGCTCTGTTTTTTAAGATAATAACTCTTTTACTACGCAAATAGGTATTTTTTAATTGGAAGCTATTACTTAAACTTGTTTTAAATTGGGAAAAAGTTTTATTAAAATATTTTTCGTTGTTGTAACATTGTAATTTATTATTGCAATAATTTTATTTGAACAAATGCGAAGCCATTTATTCAGTTTGAGTCATTCATTATAAATGATTTATGATTTTGCATTTTATGAATGACTGGTTGCCCTGATATTTTACATTACACGCATTTGCTCGTTTTTTTTGGCATCATTCCAAATGTATCGCAGCCAACAAGTTATTTTCAGCCAAAATGTCATCTGCTGTTTATCAACAGACACATATTTATACATTTAATCAGATGAGATATTTTGTAATATTTTTTCCTCATACATAGTTTGAGTAGTAGAAGTGAATACTGAGAAATATTTTTTTAAAAAATTTATCTGAATAGTAATCCTTTATTTCAAATGAGCATGTTGATGGATAGGAATTCGTAAATAATTTTAGATTGAGGTTCTGATTGTTATCAACAAAGAACTCTATAGAGATTCTATTTCAACTGATAAATTATTGAGAAATCTCAAAGTAAAAGAATACAAAATATTTAATTCATAATAATCTCAATTTATCTTCACAATGAACTCCTTTTTCAAAAATATGCGAAACAAGAAGTAAATAAAACATCGCACACTCTTTGAAATTTTGGAGAGCGATGAATCTTAATACCGCTTAGATTTATTGCAAACTTAATATGGTGCTAATTGGAACCATATTATGGAACTTCTTAAATTTTAATACATGATGCTATGGTTTCCTCCTTTACGGAAACAGGATATAATTTAACAAAAATTATTAAAGTTGCAGAAAACCTGCGTATCAGTGATACTGCATCTAGCTACAGCTATATCTCAGTGATACTGCATCTTACTATAGCTGGATCTTAATCTTACTAGCAACAGCATCCTACTACTGTTGGATCTCAGTGTTTGCATTTTACCACAGCTGTATCTCGGTGATACTGCATCTTACTATAGCTGTATCTCGGTGATACTGCATCTTATACTATAGCTGCATCTCAGTGATATTGTATATTACTGTATCTCAGTGATACAGCATCTAATTATGGTTCGATCGCAGTGATACTGCGTTTTATTATAGCCAGATGAATCTCAAAGGTAACACTTTCAAAGCTTGGGAAGTCGTGCTCTTTTTGAGTAAACTGTAAAAAGATCAAAGTCGTTAAATCGAACGACTCACGCGCTTTACCCAGACAGTATATTACGCGATCAGAAATTCAAATAAAAGTAATTCAATGGCTCCCTCAAGCCTAAAACCACGCCTAACTGTTGTATATGTATTCTAGATGTGTAGTTTTGCACGTAATTTCAACATGTCTGCTTTATGATTTATTCAGTATTTCAGTTTTAAATTAAAAAAAAACATGTTTTGTTGGTGTTTTAAAATTAAAATTTTATTAGAATATTAATTGAACAGTTAACTGAGCAGTTAATTGAACAATTAATTGAACCAGCCAATACACTAAATTGGTTCGTATTAAATTATAACTCAAATTAATTTATTCAAACCAGTTCATTCTAGTCTTTCAGAGCATTAGCAATATGAATCCACAAAACAATAAATTTTAATTGGAGGAATTTTATAATTTTTATAACCGCCGTTGAACAGCCGACCTAATTTCGAGTTTACAATTACCAATGTTCAACCCCGTGGCCTTGTGATATTGAACCTTATCTAGAAGACGAGGATATTCCTGGATCAAGTATAGGGAAAAACTTGCCTTCGTGAAGGACTCTTTGATGGAACTAACCTGCATTGGCGTCACATGAAGAGGGAAACCACGAAAATCTCCCGCGCTTAGTCTGACGACAAGGGGGACTCTAACTCATAATCCTTCTACCACTGAGGATATTTTACATCAGCGCTGCGGTCGGTGCGACCCGGGAGCGGAATTTGAATCTACCAACCATGGCTAAGATACAAACCCGTTCACCTCCTTGGGAGGTGTTCGTACTATCCCCTGAATCGGATCCCCTGGCTCTAATTGGAGGATTTGAATCAATGTAGAAAGTTTGATTTAAATAATCGATTCAGTATTTAACTTTAATTTGAAAAAAAAAATCGATTAATCAAAATGATTCGCCACACGATGTTATTTGTACTTGTTTATTCGTTGTTTGATTTGAATTGAGTCAGTTCCTTCGATTAAGATACATCAAATAAGCTTATCCCAATCACAAATGAAACCAATAATTCAAATCGTTTGCTTTAAGTCAAAAAATACGTTTTCACGAATTACAAGGCTAGTTCATATTTTCCTTATACACGTAAACAACACATTTTTTTCTTTACCTTGTTCATCTATTTGCATACATTTTTTTCCATGTTGCCACGCGAGACAGGTTTAAAAAATAATAAAATTTCACCCGCGCATAAGATCTTATTTCTTTGTTGAAGCCATTTCGTCATTGCCTAGACTAGACTAATTCCTCTTGAATAAAAATACTTTCACCGAACCATGAAAATATTTTTTTTGAAAACAATGAATGGAACTTTACATTTTATGAGTCACCAGCACCATGATGTTCCATTTTAAATGCTTGCTGTTATTCAGTGGCATTTATATGTCAATTATGCAAAAACAATAGGAGGCAATATTGAAATAATGGAACTCAATGACAAACAAAGGGTTCTCTGCTGTTACTTGGGGTCGAATGTTGTTCAACTTTAGAACTTTCTTTTTGTCAGTCATATTGAAAGTGATGTAATGCTTTTTTTTTTTAGAGAATAATGATAAGCATGAATTGTTTCTTTGTGTTCTGATTCTTATGCAAGAAAAAAGTAAACAACTTTTAATTGCTTGTTCTTAGGTTTATAGGGTGTCCCATGTGTCCCGAAATTCACGCTAGAAGAGATTTTGATGGAAAGTAAAGATTTTTTTAAATTTAAAAATTATGAATTTTTTTATTGATTAGTAAAGTGTTCGGTATAGAGTTATAAATGATAAAACACAGCGGCTCCGAATTTTTTCCGGCTGCAGAATTCTAGATCAGCGTTTTCCACAAGTTGTTCTGCGGAACCCTAGTGTTCAGTGGAAAGGTCATTGGGGTTCCCAGAGTCAGGACTTTTTTTTAAGAACTAGTAATGACTTTTGACTTACATCCAATCATTATTGATTTATTATTTTGGTAATTTTTGTGAAAATATTCAAGTGATGTGTCAATTAAAAATATGGTATTCACAAAAAAATAATAATAATAATAATTGCACAATAATTTTGTATCAAATTTTTTCATTCAAAAGAAAGAACCAAATTCATCAACAAACAAATTTGTTTTTCTGTTAATCATTCTCAATCTTTATAACAGTTGTTTTTCGTATTCTTTTAAACGGAAACAATAACTCAGCTTATTTAATTAATTTTCAGTTTTTGCTTAGCGCGGTAAACAAATTCGGAGCTAAACTAGATGTTTCTACCAGACTTGTGACTTCAACTGTCTGACATAGCGCTTAATTTAAAGACATTTTGAACGTAAAATTAATTGCAAAATTCTAATTGTTATTTTGTAATATGACGACAGATGTATGGTGGCCTGAGAGTTAACCTCATATCAGAAAAGTCCCGGGTTCGTATCCTGGTTAGAGCCTTGTTCTTTTCTTTTCTCTTTGTACTATTTGTCCTTGCAACGTTCGCCCTCCTAATATAATGCCCTTGAAAGAGTGATCAACACCTGCCCTTCTGAACCCGAATGACGATAATAAAATAGTTTTTTAAGGTACCTTTAGAAGTAACCTGTTACTTTCGAAACAGATACAGTACAATAACACATCCAAAATATCTGTTACATGAAATAATAGCTCCTTTTTTTTATACTTTACGATCCTGAAAGACAAATACAATCATCCTCTCACAATTCAGAAAGCGATTTTTTTCTCTTTTTCTTTTAGTTGGGCAAGGAAAAAACAATGCTGTTAAAACTACAAAAGAAATTTTCGAGCCCCCTTAACCCGGAAACATGTTGCTTCCGGCATCAATTTATTTCAGGAAACAACCCTACAAATCGTTTTAGAAAGTGTTTGAAAAGAGAAGAAATTGCTATTTTTAAATTTTCAGACAATGCGAGCCCGCATTGTACGATGTGTGTTTTACAGGACGGTTTCTGTTATATTTAGTGACAGTTGCAGCAAAATGTCAAAAATCCCCCCTCTCATCGACCTCCTGGTTTAAACTTTTTATCGTCTGCGCTTTGTTGCTCACAACATGTAAATCGCGGTCACGTGATTTATGACAGATGGTAACAGCTGCGAGAGTTTATTTAGTTTGAAGTGGCATTCGTATTAAAGTCAGAACGCTTTAAGTGTAAAGAGACTCAAAATTATGCAAAACCTTTTAAAAATTAACTATATTAAGCTGACAGTGATTAATGATTTTCATAAAAAACTATATAAGGAGACTATTTTACTAACAGAAATTTCAAAATGCATTAATAATTAATATTTTCATTAGCTATTATTAATGATTTTTTTTTCTGTTTAATTTAATGATTTCTTAAAACTGTTATTTTAAGAAATAATTTTCTCAAATTAAAATTTTTTTAAATTAATATTTATAATTATTTTTATTGAATTTGATAATTCTTGAAATTGTAATATTTAATTAAAAATCAATTTTTAAAATTTTTTAAATTATATTTATAAAGGCATAATATAGGTTGCTTACTAAAATATTAAACACAGCAAGATTATTTAAATTCAATTTTTTGAGATACATTTTCATTAAATCAATACTTGAAAGAATAAAAATTATTTACTTGTTTCAAACATTTTTCAATCTAGCTACATACTTAAGTTTATTTGTAATTTAAATAACTAAACATGTGTTTGTTCTCTTTAAAATATCGTTAGAAACTTTTCAAAACGCACATAGTTTTCCTCAATAATAATTCGATTTGTTTCTTTATGTTTAACTACAAAATTATGAATCTATGACCTTAATCTAAACATAATTTAACATAATTAAAGAAACGTATAATTTTCGAAACCAAAATTAATAATTTTTTTGAAATTTTGCTTCTTAAGTCCTCAAAGTTATGTTGAATCAAAATAAATGACTCTTTTTTGGAATTAATTATAGACAAAATATATTATGCAAAGAAAGAAAAGTACTAAAACTATATTGATAAAAATGTATGCATATAATGCAATATCATTAAATTCGAAATTAATTCTTATGTTTTTGTTTAAATATTTAATTTTTTGATTGCTCTGTAATTCTTATAAAATTTTTTGATCGATAGTATTTTTAATTTTTTAAACTAATTTCTAATAATTGAATAGTATAATTGTTTTTGTTTTTTTTAGAATAATGATAATGTTTTTCTCTTATTATTATTTTTTTATATTATTTTATATTCTATATCTGTAATATCATAATCTAATGTTAACTTAATACTTTATTATGAAATATAATTATAAAGTAACGAATTACTGAGTTTTTTTAGTACTTTACTATGTGTAAATTAGTATGAGTTAATTTTTATGAGTAAATTATTATGAAGGCATATTTTAGTTACGATTCGGATGGAATTATATCTTCTATATCATTATCATCTTTATCGTAAATTAACTACTTAATTATTCCATAAGCTTCACTATTGAAGTGAATTGTTATTAACGTGCTTTACTCAAAAATTTAAATAGGTTATAAAAATATTTCATATTATTAATTTTCAGTCTGTTATATCTTCTTATTGTGATTATCTAAAGTTGACTTCATACTTTATTCACAAAGAATAACTGCTTTAGAAATTTTTTAAAAATATTCCTCAGGCTTCACTGGAAATGACTTGTTGTGAGCATGTTTTATCTATATATTCAAATAAGTTGTAAATCGCCTTGTTCTCCCATTATTAATTTTCTATCTTTTATACCATTTTAATATCATTTTCTAATGTTTACTTCCTCTTTTATTTAAGAATTACTGTTTTAGAGAAATAAAATGCGAAATACTCAGTAAGCATTACTTGAAGTGAGTTAATGTGAGAGTACTTTACGTATAAAACTCCAACACATTTACTAAAAATATTGCCTTGTTCCCATATAATTTATTTTTAGTCTATAATATTTTTTTAATAACATTATTTAGAGCCGTGATGGCTCAGGGGAACCGGGTTCGAATCCTAGCGATGACTGATCGATGCTAATTCAGCATCCGGCTTGCAGCTTTCACAGTGCTGACGTAAAGTATCCTCAGTGGTAGACGGATCATGGGTTAGAATCTCCTTGTCATCGAACCAACCGTGGGACTTTTTCGTGGTTTTTCTCTGCATGTAACGCAAATACAGGTTAGTTCCATCAAAAATTCCTCAAGGATGGCAAGTTTCTTCCAATACTTGATCCAGGAGTTCCCTTGTCTTGTGGATTAGGTTCAAAATTACAAAGCTTCGGAGTTGAACATTAAAAGTCGTAAACACAAGAAATTGGGTCGGTGCTTCAGCGACTGTTATGAAATAAAAAAAAAACATCATTATTCAGAATTAACTTCATACTTTAATCAAGAACTGTTTTAGAGAAATGGAATGCTAATTATTCCCCTGAGCTTCATTTAAAACGAATGTGAGCTGGCTTTTTGTTATTAATTTGCACTGCCATATTACTTTCTGTCATTTTCAGCTCAAGTCATTAACCCAACTAAATTATCTAATTAACCACGAGACTTTACTGCTGACTGATGCATATGTTTTTGAATTTTTCTTCTCCTGATAAATATGTCAACGTTGCATCGCGGGTTACAAATTGCAAACCTTGTTTGGAAAAAAAAGAAGAAAAGAAAGAACCAAATGAAAAGCTGTCTAACTCAAGGATTAATAAAAAAATTATTTACTTTAGTCTGTGGAAGCTCACTACATTGACGTAATGAACTCGTAAATGCTTCAAGACTTAACGATTTCCTGACCGGTTTCTCAAAAACTGTTCTTTTAAGATTAAATTATGTACTGTACATACGGTTTCATTTACTTAATAGCTGTACCGTTTTCATAGCCTTGACATTATTTCCCCCATCTCACATTTCCTTGTTAATTCACCATTCTCATGCATTTTACGAGAAAACTTAAGAATTCCAGCTCTATCTATGAATGGTTTCGCATCGTTGCCATTATATTCCTTTAAATTCAGCCATTAAACGGAGAATCGTATTTTAATGAGGAATTATCGTGCTTTTGAATCGTTTGCATTATTATTGGAATGCGTTTATTTATCGTTTGAAGAACGATTTATGGATGATGAGAAATGAAAACTGCCGAGGTTGTTTGGGCCTGGATCGTGGCACCTATTAAAGAGGTTAGTTGTGATTTTTTTTTCTATTTTGCGTAAATTCGTTTCTGAACTACCTAATTTTAAAAACCAAATATTTGAGAATCAGGAAAAATGACTGAAATTTGAATTATTCACAAATAATATGATTTTTAAATTAATTTATTTGTTTGTAATTTTAAATTTTATTTTTATTTTTGCTAAGAATTAATTTGTTTTCGTAGTTTTGTATTGGAAAAAATGCATGATTTGATTTGCGAATGTCAAGTGAGAATTACGATCACGTAAAATCAGTATTGAAATCACATGAACCTAATTAAATTCTCATGATTCTTGGAATCATAGAAAATCAATATTCTTATATACATATATTTCATAAATTCTTATTTAACTGTTGACCATCTTTGAAAAATACATGGAAGATTTTTTTTCCGTGAACATTTTCTGTAATAAATTAGCCTTCAGGGAAAAAAATGATGAGAATGACCAATATGTATAGAATTTTCTCTTTTATATATTTTTACTGCATTGACTTGTGTTGCTGTAAAAAAAGAAAGCAAAAATGTATAAAGAAAATGTCTAGTATTGGCTAAATTTTATAGAATGTATTATTCTCACTATTTTTTGCGGCTTCCTTCTCTGGCTAGAATTATTTATAGTACTACGTAAAAAAATGAGTAGAATGAGCTAAAATTTACATTGTCCATAATATACAGTGGAATTAGCTAGCTTCTATAGGCTTGAGTACGCTAGTCATTTGTAATGTTTCAAGTGACCAAGATCAGATGCCGAAATGAGGAAAAGGTATAATCTGCACTATGAATAAAGTAAAACAACGTGCATGAAGCACAAACAGAGACTCAAAAATTTTCATACTATAGTTTCGGTTCTATAAATCAGAGCCTTTTCTCAACGCCAAAACAACATTATGTGTTCCGAAACTAAGGAAGGTTCCTATTTATAGAACCAAAATTATAGTATGCCCATTTTTTTTTTGTCTAATTCACATTGTTTCGATTTATTTAATACTAGGAGGCTCCGCCCCCTGCTCGCTAACGCTCGCCAACCCCCGAGAATTGCTACGCAATCCTATGTGGTTCACGCCGTGAACAATGGCTCGCTGCGCTCGCTCGCCAATGAACACAATGTTCTAGCACAAAGACATAATATATTATCATCAAAGACATAGTATTTTATCATCAAAGACACAGTATTGTACTTATGTAGAAGAATTCTACCAATGTTCTTATTGGCTTTTAAAAAAGTATATTAGCTATTTAGATTGTACATGGTGAAAAAATCAAAACATTAGCTAAATAAGAAACATATTAGCAAAATAAATGATCAAATATTGCTTCACTAATATTCTGCATTTTAAAGCGTGAAAATTCAATGCGTAAATAAACGCGAAATATAAAAAAATTCAATGCATTCAATACAAACACTTAAACGTTTTTTAGACGTTTAGGTAGCTCCCAGTAGAAAAATATCAATTCAACAGCGGCCTTTTAAAGCATTCTCGCTTCAATTAATTAATTAATTCCTAATTGAGTTTAAATTAAATATTGTCATGTTTTTAGTGCATGAATCTGAATTGAACAACCTGATAATGCTCACTCTGGTTATTGTTATCTGGTTGCTCACTACGTGCTCTTGCGCGCCGAATCCAATCAATTAAAAATGAAAACTGTTGCCAGCGCGAGAAAAGAAATATCATCGGTTTTATTGATACATACATACATACATACATACATACATACATACATACATACATACATACATACATACATACATACATACATACATACATACATACATACATACGTACGTACGTACGTACGTACGTACGTACGTACATACATACATACATACATACATACATACATACATACATACATACGTACGTACGTACGTACGTATTAGCGTTTTATATAATATAGATGATATGTTTTCAATTGAGTTGCGATAAAGATAAGAAAGATATTTCTTTTATTACATGTTTTTAAAACCCTTTTCAAATTTTAAGGAAATGAATATGCACAAAGAAGGTTATGGAAAAAAAGAAAAACGTTATCGAAATTATCGTGGAAGGCGAAATTAAAAAACCCCTAATTGCTGGAGAAAACAGAGTAGTAGTTCGAAGGTATGATTGGAAACATATTGAAGCTTCATATGAGAATCTAATTGGTTTACATGTTTAGAATAGCATTTTCCCCATTTATGATTTGTCAGATTTCGATGACGTTTTTGTTTTTCTTTGCTGAAATAGTAATTTGTAACCCCTAATTACATTTTTGACTTCCGTTTTTGTATAAGGAAACAAAAAACATGCTTTAAGAGTGATGATTACTTGTTTTTGAAATCCTCTGTATTTTTTCCCATTTATTTTAAGTGTCATTCTCATTTAGTAAAAAAATTTGTCCTTGACAAATAGTTTACCTTTCTGTAAATTGGATATGGATTTTTAATGGTAATGTGTTTTGATCATTTAAATTACGTATTTTTATCCGCATTTCTCACTATTTGTCTTATATTCACCTAAATTACTTAGTTTGATAGGCTTGAGGTAACGAAGTGGTCAACTACAATTTTTCCAAAGAGATCTTTTTACAACGAAATGTTTCTTAATACTGTTTCCTGATAGGTATTCTACCAATTTCAGGAACATCCTTTCCATAACAACATACCATACAAATACATATAACAGTCCACTTGGTAAAGGAGGTGTCTTCCCCCAAAAACGTTTTTAAAAAACGGGGTATCATGAACAATTTAAAAATGTGGCTTATCATTACATTGCCTACGCCCTTCATTGGATAAATAAATTACAGTAATCTGTTGCTGAAAATATCACTTATGCTATACATCCATAAATATGTGCTTAATAAATAGCAAATAAAAGGATCATCAAGTTGTTGACAAACCAGAAAGATCGAATAATTAGTAAAAATATATTTAGATTTATAGTGCGATAACAAAATTGGAAAATATTCCATGCCACGTACAAAAAATTGCAAAGCTCTTTCTTTATTCTTTTAAAATTGTCAAATTTGAAGTCAAATTGTTGAGGAATAACGTGCTATTGTGGCGTTTCGTTCTGACTGAGTTCTCCCTAAGTGTTTCAGAAGGGAGTTCCGCCCTGTTTGCTCTCTTTGTAAAAATAACATCCCTTGAAAATACTGCCTTTTTATTCATATTACATTAAGAAAAATTAGTTCACTGTTTTAATAATAATTACAAACTGGTAAAATTATCTGTCTTTATAGGTTTCATTCTGATTACCATTACAAATATTTATTTTGTTAGTATTATTCTCCACTAATTAAACTTTTACTAATTAAACCCCACTAATTAAATTTGTTTTTTGGGGGGGGGTATATTTTTAAGTGATTTTAAATATAAAAAATATTTTTTAAATAAGTACTTTTGAATGTTTATTGCCCTAAAGTTTTCGCTTTAAATTATAGAAAACAGCTTTTAAGTTATTTACTATTTAATAATTCTTTTAGTTTGCTTTCTTTGAAACAATTAGTGCACAGTGATTGTCTTTTAGGATGTCTTTAATTATGTTTTATAAACTACAAAATTTTCTCTTATTTTGATAATGAGTGAGTATTACTCTTCGAAATACACACATAATAGTATAGGAGGGAAATTTAAATATTGAGGATCAAATTCGCTTATTACATAATACTACACATTTGATAAATTTTTGCGGTGTTAAGTGAGTGCCCTTTTTTTGTGAGAAAGCACCCTTTTTATTCATAGGGAGAACTCTGGTTCTACCTTGAAGTAGGAAGAATTGATCAAAATACCTGTCAATATCATTCTTTGATAAGCAAACAACATCGTTAGATTTATAAAGCTGGCAGGCGGATATCTATTGAATCGATAACATTTTTACAATTATTTTTTCATCTCCAAGGGTACTTCAATTAAAACAAACTCGAAGTCTTTATAATTATCTAAAGGGCGAATAATGTAATTAATTGGCAGCACCATTAATGATGGGGCCAGTTCCGGTTAAATCCTGTTATTTTCTTGGCCATGCTGGCGTGGGAAGGTAATTGCACAATTAATGGTTGAACATTTGTTGAAGAGATAAGCTCAATTGTTTTACTTTTAAAGAATACTTTTTGGTACTATTTTTGTTCTGAACATCCGTGGAAATGATTTAATTAGAGATAGCTTCCAATGAAAACGATTGCTGGAAAAAATGGCGGAGATTTTTTTTTGTACCTGAAATTGAATTAAAATTCTTATCAATTAAATTGTTGTGATCAATCAATCATCGTTTTAAATTACAGTGAATTTTACTATGATATTCTTTCTTAACGCTAAACAAATAGTGGAATTGAATTTAAATAATGATCTTGTAATATAATGTATTATAGCTCATGTATACAGTGCGCTAGAAAAAACACACACCTTGAATAACTTAAAACTTTTGATCTAGTAAACGGATTTTCACGAACTGAGACTCAATTTTAATGGTTTGAGACGATGACCTCATATATGCTAATTAATTTTTGCAGACGATATTTTAAGTTGCGAAATTAGACACAAAAACTTATTTTCTCTGAATAAACGAACCCTTTTTTGCTGGATTTGGATTTTTTACCCTCAAAAAATAGGGGGTAGCAGCAATATAGGAAATATGGTCCCAATAGTTTAGAAAACAGAGCTGTCGAAAGTTTGGACCCCTTAATATTAATTTTACTTATTACAGTTAATGTTGAACTACGATTACAAGAAAGAATGACTTTATCAGTTAAAAATGAGATTACAGTAATAATTGCATGCAGTCTTAATTACTGCAATTTATTACATTTTATTCAGTTGTTATATAGTTGTTTTTTAATAATAAAATGGCACTTTACTAATCGATTAGAAATTAAAATTCAGACATTAGTTAATTATAATTTCGATAACACGGATATTTTTATGGGCTGAGCTCAAAGTTTTACATCGAAATAAGTGCACTTAATTTCTGTGACACGTTATACATAGGCTTGCATTATTTTATAAACCGAAAAACGAGCCAGAAATTATTTTACTTTAAGCATGTTTTACAGCCCATCGGTATTTTCAAAAATTTCATTACAATATTTTATTTTAAAACTATTTCGTTTCAAGGTTAAATTTTTTGCAGAATTCCATGGGGATATTTTATTTTATCATAATGTTATCCTGCCGTAGGAATTTTTTATTTTACAAAATTATAAAGAAGTTATTTTGTGACACTTAAATCTTATTCAAAAAGGTTAAATTTGTTGCAGAATTCCATGGGGTTATTTTATTTTATTATAATATTATCCTGCCGTAGGATTTTTTAATTTCGAAAACTTATAAAGAATTTATTTTGTGAAATTTAAATTTCATTTCCCAAGGTTAAATTTTTTGCAGAATTCCATGGAGATATTTTATTTTTTTAATAATATCCTGCCGTAGGAATTGTTTCATTTCTCAAATTTATAAAGAATTTATTTTAAAAAATTTAAATTTTATTCCAAAAGATTAAATTTTTTCCCGAATTCCATTGGGATATTTTATTTTTTTAATAATATTATCCTGTCAAAGGAGTTTATTTCGCAAATTTATAAAAAAAAAATAATTTTGTGAAATTTAACTAACATACATTCATATTTTCTTTCTTTCTTTTCTCTCTTTATTAAGAAAAAGAAAAAACGATGCATCTTTCTATTGAAAGAACATTACTTAATATTAAGGTTAATATTGTATATTTTTTTCCGAAAAAGAAAGTCGTAAAACGTGAGGTTGAGATAGATAAAGCTTAAAATAAAGTCGAGATCACCCGATATTTATCTGTGGCATCTGCATACGTTTCGCGTAGGCTTTATTTTTTCCCTGAGTACTAAAGAATGTTTTTTTTCTTGCAAAAAGTATCACGCAAATAATCTGTCTGGTATAAAAATCAGTGGGAAGTGGAAGGAGTGCGATAAAAATTCAGAGCAGAGTGTAGTAAGAATTAAAACAGCGGAAAACTCGCAATAAGATAGAGTAATATTATAGATAGTTTTCGCGTTTTATAAAGTATGTCTTTTTATAATCAGATAAGTACGCCAACTGTTGCAACAAAGCAGTGAATTAAAAGCATGTTTTTTTTTATATAATTTATATGAAATATTATTTTTGATATTATTTCTGATAAAAAGCACTGGAATTGGCGCCTTACACCTACTTGACTTACTCTATCTTGATTTTGTTTAGTTTTGGAAGAAAGTTCGTTACGGTGTTAAGGTTCGGTATAGTGAATTTTCGTTATATTATAGGGAAAAGTATCGTTATATTATTGTCGTTATATTATCGGAAATTATCGTTAGTAAATTTTTGTTAAATTATTGTGAAAAGCCGATGTCTTCATAATATCGGTCTTAGAAATTACACGATTGCATTTTGGGATATTTTAAATATGAAACTTTTAATTTTATTTTTTAAACATTCAGAATTTAAAAATTATATTTCATTTTTTAAAATTTTAAATAATATTTTGTATGTATATAATGTAATTTATTTAAATAAATCTTCAATAATATTTATAATTATAATTTATGAAATAATATTTTTAAAATAATGATTACTGAAATGAATTTTTCGATTTATAATTTTTAAAAGTATTATTCACAGTTAAGTTTTAAACTTTGTATATAATATGCTTAAATAATTAATTTATAGTAAAGTATATAAAATAGTCATATTCTTTTAGAAAACATTTAGATTAAAAAATATGATTGCTTTTATAAAATAATAAAAGGCATTGAAATCTTTAAAATTTTGTCTTAAAATACAAATCAAAAAATTCGACAGAACAGTAAAATACAAAATAAAATCCAATTTTGATACAAAGTAAAAGCAATTTTATTGTATTTGCACTAAATTGATACGAAATTTTCAGACGATTCCTTCCAAAAAATATTTTTATTGCTTTTTGTTTTAAATTCTTGCTTTTTTTCTCTTTAAAACGATGGAATAAAAAAAAAATATTTCTTTTTGCTAGAAAATTCATTGCTTTTGAATCCAAAGGTCATTAACTGTAAGGATTCACAGAATAGATCAGTATCGTAAGAGTAATATAGATAAAGTCATGTAATGACTTAAAATTTAAACTTTAATTTGTATTGAATTTTGAAATTAATTCTACATTTTTTAATGACTTAAAATTTTATTATTAATTTTATCAAACGACTTTACATTTTAATGATTTTTTTAAATTCTGGCTTTCTTCAAATGATTGAAAAAAAAAAGACAAACGATTTTCCATTTGACAGAAAATTAATTGATTCTGAGAGAACAATGACTTGAAATTTAAACACTAGGTATTCTAAGTGGGCGAAAAAAAACTTAATTGCGTACTGCATACAAGTATTCATATAAAGCTACATAATTCTAATTTATATTTCGGTAGCATTTTTAGTACCACGAATATTTATCGCTCAGGGTGTATTGTTTTAACGATTCCTCAATTAAATATTTTTAACACTTTCACACAAAATTTCTGTAGCTTTCTTCTAGAAATTCAAATTGTTCTTCTAATTTCCTAACTCCGTGATGGATTCTTAACAGTCGACATTCCTTATTCGTAATTAGTATATGTTTATAGTATATTGAATTCTTCTGTTGACTTGCTTGTCATGAATATTATTAAAAATGATCTCCAGACTGACGCGATAGAATTTAGTGTGGCCACTTCCCATGTGTTTGCTCTTCTCCGTATTCTTTATTCTGATTGAAAAGAAGTACGGCATTCTTTGAATTCTTTTCCCCGCGGCAGGAATTATATTTGCAACTCTCATACTTTGAATTTTTGGTTTCTTTCAAAATTTAAAATGCTTCTCATTTTTAAAGCATAATGAATGTAGGAACTTGGGTTTTGTCACCAAAAGAATTTCTTTGTTAATTAAAAAATTAACCTCCTTTGACTCAGAATTTTTATCAATTTCGTACTTTCTTCATTATTTCGTATTAATTTAGGTCAAAATAGGTGAAAAATATTACATTTAGCATTTTAATAATTTATATTTATGAAATACAGCATGAAACACCGATGTTTGTTTCTACGTTAAAGGTAAAATCTTCCAAACACGACAAAGCAACAAATTATAAATTTGAAATTTCCATTTACTTTCAGTTAATTAGATCTAACAGAAACAGATATTCATCAATGAAATTTTCTTAATTTACAAAATCAATTATTAATAAATTTTTGAATGTGAATAAAATTTTTATTCTATTTTTTGGATTTTATATTTTTGTACCAATATAATTCAGGTAATCTAACGAATTTTTTTAGTAACTATTTGATTTTCTTCTTCTTCATATATAGCATCATCTTCAGCTACATTAGGGTTTACATTAAAGAAACATTTCCACTGTACAACAGTATAACGTCACATCACGTCATTTCTCTTTTTTAAGTGATGAAGGAAATGTTGAGGTTTGTAGCATAATAGCTCTATTAGATAAGGTATTAAATCAGAAACCGTTGTTCCATAGATTTATTTATTTATTATTACACATATTGTTACACGAAGAATTGTGTGTTCATTATAACGAAAGACTTATGCCCTTGTCAAATTGAAGAACAGATAGCCCAATTTAGAGAAGGATAGCATGAAGATACATCCGGTTACAACGGGATTCGAACTCGTTACCTCCATGCTACAAAGCGTTTGGAGGAACTGCGATACAGCTCTGACAGAGAGACGTCCCCTTCCCCTGAGTTTAAATTTAAGGCTATGGGTAAATGATTTAGAACGTTTTCTAATACCTATTGCTGCCTGGTTAAAGGAACTTCTTAAGTTCTGCAAAAAATCCTTTATTCCGATTTAGTAACATAACCGGTGCCTTGATTAGCTTCTGATCTATATATGTTACAGATGAAAAGACGTTTAGCGGCGTATATAGGTTTATTCTTGGATCGAACCCAGAATCAAACTCACGCACATGGCCCACTTTTCTGGTGAGTTGTTTGCTTTGTTGAGTCATCCAATAAATTTAATGCTAATTTACTGGCTATGCCATTTGGCTGGAAAATACTTAAAACTAAGTTTGAAGATGCCCCTACGTATCTGTTTTTTTGTTTTATTTGCTGATAAATTTGTTGAAGGGTTAAAAATAGATTGAAATCTAACAAATAAGTCCGAGTATTTTTATCTGAAATGTAATGCAGCTGTGTTCATATATACAATGAAGATCCCCACTTCATACCTTTAGCAACTTCTGATATACATAAAAAAAGTTTTTAATGTCAAATTGGTCTTAGATTTAAGTCCAATTGTTGCTGTCGGCGAATCATGGCAAGTTTTCATAATTTCTTTTGTAAGTAATAAAAATGCAGATTTCTTTCTTTCATGAAGTAGAGCCTGTCTCGATGCACGTAAGTTCCCTTCGTTTAGGACTAATTGAGTTGAATTAGCACAGATGATAGTATTAATGCCACTGGAAGAAATTAAATAATATCAAAATTTACGAAAGAAATCAAGCCCGATGTCTTCTGTATTTCGTAACGATTTTTTGCAGCTAGTACATACAAAATCTATTTTATAATTTTTTTTTCAATGCCCACCTGTGATAACATCCTTCAATTCAGGCATTTACAGGGCGATTTTGTTGGCCTCTCTTTCAGGGGCACCATATTAGGTGGGCCAACGTCGCTCCAGCAGTGAGGACAGATAGTACAGAGAAGGAAAGAACATCTATGCCTTGCCTGGGATTCGAACCCAGAACCTTTCTGATGTAAGGACAGTTCTCTGCCCCCTACACAGGCCGGTCGGCATTTTATAAAAATTTAAACCATATACATTTCTTTAATGTCTACAATGAACTACAGTTTCTTAACTGAGGTTTTAATAAACTTTATGAGCTAGCTGGGTCACTAAGCTAAACCCAGATTATCTATATCTGCTATAACCTAGAAGATTACGATAATACAATGTAGTTGATTCTTCTTAAGCGCTTGTATGCCTTTTACCTGTAAGGGTTGACGTTATTTGTCAACTTTGGAGTACGACCCTTCTCTACAGAAGTCATTGAAAGGATATCAAACATTAGTATCAAACATTGAAAAGATATCAAACATTAGTATCAAACATTGAAAAGATATCAAACATTAGTATCAAACATTGAAAGGATATCAAACGAGATGGCCAAGAACCCTTATTTATTATATTTATTTGAAAAACGATCAACTTTGGGAGTATAATTAATTTAGCTATTACATTGATAAGAAAACTATATGATCAATTTTTAAATTAGAATACATATTACGGTTTGTACTTGCTCTTCATCTACCTTGGTATCCAATATTGAGGAATGCAAATTCAAAAATGAGTATTTTTTACTTAGATGCTTAATTACGTTGCTTAAACAGTACCTTTTAACCTTTTATGCTTCGAAACTAAAATTTGAATTTTTTAGTAGTAGTGGTTGTACTTTGTTTACGTCACAATAGTAGAGCTGCAAAATGAGCTACAAAATTCATGTTTGGTGTGAGAAATCAGTTCTAATTAAGTTACCATCAATGTTGTTCGTAATTTTTAACCCCATCACTGGCTGCAGTCAGTAAGCGGATGATTGACTACTTTGATCAGCCTGCGTAGGAACCGAGGGTGCGCGTTATATGTCCTTGTTAAACTGTTCTACCTTAAAGTGATCGACTTTGTGCGCAGGTTGTCGGGACCATAGCAGTCGAGCCACCCCCTCTACAGAGGATCAAAATTGTATGGCATGTCTTCGGATCATCCTCAGGGATGTTTCCAGACCGTCGCCAATAGATCATTGTGCAACTCTAGTGTGACGTAAGTAAAGTACCTACCTACCTATCTTAAGTTTTTACTGATCGTATGACATTCGTTTGTAAGCGCTGAGGTCCTACACTGAACCACGGTTCCTAGTAGATCACCGAAATCAAGCTTTGCTTGTAGCAGTGAGTGAGCGGGTGGGTGATCACTTTGACAAGCTTGAGAAGGGACCGAGATATCGTGGTATCTGTTCTCGTTAAACCGTTCTTCCGTAACGAGCCGAACTTCATCCGCAGGTAGTCCGAATACCAATACGGGAAAGCCACCCCCTCTGCGTCCCGCAGTGGACAATGATCGTTAAGACACGGTTCCCAGCAGATCACTGGCTACGGTCAGTGTGCGGGTGGGTGACCACTTGGATCAGTCTGCGTAGGGACCGAGGGTGTGCGGTATGGGTCCTCGTTAAACTGTTTTACAGTAAAGTGCTCGACTTCGCGTGCAGGTCGTCGGGCTACCGAAGCGGGGGTGCCATCCCCTCTGCAGAGAATCAAAATTGCGATGGCATGTCTTCGGATCATCCTCAGGGATGTTTCCCAGACCGTCGCCAACAGCCCATTGTGCAGCTCTAGGGCGGCGTAAATGAACAACAGCAACAACAACCACCCCCTCTGCAGAGGATCCAAATTTTGATGTTATCTCTTCGAATCATCTTCTGGAATGTCGATACGAATTTCGCTCCTGGCTCACACAGACCGCAGTGCTCACATAAAATATTCTCAGTAGTAGATGGTTCTTATGCTGGAATCCTCTTGCCATCGGGCTAACGGTGGAAGGTTTTCGTGGTTTTCCTCTCTATGTAACGCAAATGCAAGTTAGTTCCGTCAAAACGCCCTCCACGAAGGCTAGTTTATCCCAATGCTTGCTCTAGGAGTTCCCTTGTCTTCTGGTTTGGGTTCAAAATTACAAGGATATGGAATTGAACATTGGTGGTCGTAAACTCAGAATAGGGTCGGCTGTTCAACGCCGGTTATAAAATAAAATAAAATAGCCCATTGTGCTGTAAATAAATTACTACTTCTACGGTAAGCCTTTAGGTTTTTCAGCGTCTTCAAGAAATTTCCATTGCCCCAGGGAGGGTATTGTCTTTCTATTAAACATTTGGAGTGTAGAGATACCAGGTTCAATTATCACTTCAATTCATATCTATTAATACAGAGTACTGTTATATCATTTTTTTACCTTTTTACAATTTAAAAATTTTATTTATTTTACAAAAACTTCATTTTACAAACTTTTTAATTTGCCTTCAAGTTTTTTAATTACAATTTTATTTGTCTATGAATTCTAAAATAAATATTGGCAGTGAGAAATTAGCATTTAAAACATTAGACAAAAGAATATGTTCCCCCTAATCATCATTTTAAGTGCGTGGGTTGTCTAAAAGTCTCGACGCAGGAGCTTTTTTATCTTAAAAGGGATGTGTTTTTTGATGCATAACCTCTATTCAAGTTGCACATGGCCCGGCGCAAAAGAGGTTTTTTTTTTGAGATAAAAGAAGCATTATTTTAGTAATGACGTACCCGGTGGGAAGTTTATTTTTGAAGCTTTTAGAGTGGGGGTGTATTGTATTTCTCCCTGTTTTTTTTTTAATGTTTTTATTTTATTTTCTGATTAAGCTTTGCTTTTAATTGTGGCTGGCAAAATAGGGGAAAAAACGCCATTTGGTCAAATAATAAAAATCGTTTTCGGTACGATGCATTGTTTAGTACGATACCTCTTGAAGTTTTCGTTTTAACGAAAATGACGCATAAATTTATTTTAATACCATCCTAGCATAATAATATATGTTAATGTGAGTCCAGTACGATACAGTTACATTTTTGTGATTTATGTATAAACATGAAGCAAATAAAATATTAAATTAAGAAAATGAGACATAAAAATGAGGTGTAAAAAATAAACTAATTTCTCAAGTTAAATTTACTTTATGAAACAAACTGATTTGAAGTTAAGAATGATATTTTTTTTAAAATTTAAAAATTAAAATTTTATAGATATTCAGTTGTGAATTATTTTATAATTTTTTATGAATTCATATTTAACCTTTTAATGAACCCAGTGAATATCGAAACGCTTATTCAAATACATATCTAACCGTTGCGTAGAATTTTTAATTATGATGATATTTGAGTTCTGGTCTATTTATTGCATTGCATTAGTTTACCTAACGTATAGGTTACCGTGAATGACAGAAATCAAGAGAATGTCGACATTCACCAGTGAATGTCAACAATCGCAGTCGCTTTGGTGTATGTTCAGAATACTTGTTATATTCGATTTGATATTAATTTATTCGTTGGTATTATTATATTTATTCGATATTTTAATATCTGATGAGGATAGATTAGGAGAAACATCATTACCGGTTACTCAGAAGTACCGGTTAAATGCACACTGGGCCGAGACACTTGATTTTAAAAATCATTGATGTAGGGCATACCGGGCAAATGTATACCGGGTAGTGGCACTTAAATAAACCTAGTATGTATTTCGGACATTTACTAAAGCGACTATGGGATTGTCAACATTCACCGGTGGAAGTCAACAACCACAAATTTCGGTCATTTATAGTAACATAAACATAAATGAACCTGCATGTAATACATTTCCAACAACATGTAATACCCGCATGTAATACATTTGAATTTATACTAAAGAACCAATGTTTGGTAAGCATAATAATTGCTTTTTGCACACATCCGGCAAAATATTTTTTGATTAATGTTTTCTTTTTTTAATACATTTCTTTAAAAAAAAAAAAAAAAATGAAGTCATTTTGTTCATCGATTTCTTAGCATCATAAATTCTGTCATATAGTCATAAATTGTAGTCATTTTTATGTCATCATAAGTACCCAATTCATTTTTTATAAAAAAAAAATACGAACAGTAAACATTTTGTTAGTACAATCTGTAACCTTTCAAGCTTAAACTCGGTCGTAAAATATTATATTGACTATTATATTATTAAAATTATGAAAGAGTGAAATATTTCGTAGTTGCTGATCCATGAAAGGAATCAAGCATTAGAAATGATGCAACAAGTTGTTGCTGTCAGTGAAAGTGATCTGCACGTTTTTCCGGACTTCGAACAGAGAACAAAAAGTGTCACCATGACAACCTCTGCACGGTGAAAAAGTTATCAAGGGCAAGGTCCATCTGACATAACAATCGTAGCCTGGATATGGTCCCACCCACCTGAAACAAGCAGAAACTGTAGGTGGTGCAGAAAAATAATCTCATGTTTAGTTTTCCTTTTCCTTCACTTCCAGATGTGCTAGTTTCAGATGCTGATCTTATTGTTGGTTTAGCGAGTGTTGTGGTTCTGTGTTTTGAATGTTCTTCCAATGATTTAAGCGTTTGTGTTTTGAAACGGTTTTGGTTTTTGTTCTTTAGATACATTGTCATAAATAAACTTAAACGTGCTTTTACGAACGCAAACTGAAATGCATTTAGTCTTCAGAAAAGGTTGTGCTATTTGAAATATGGACTATCAAATCTTTCAGATGTGCAAGTTAGAACTGTCAGGAATTTTATGGAACTAAGAATTTTCAAAAGGTGCGAGTAAGAATTTTCTTGTGTGCAAATTAGATTTTTAGGTTAAAGAGTTACAATTTTTAGAATGCATGGGCCAGTTAGAATTTATAATCGACTTTTAAAACCAAATGATGCATTCGAATGTTGCATATTTAAAGAATATGGTTGTCTTTGTTAATTTGAAATACGGAATTGTATGACTATTGTATATAAATCAATGAAATTAATCAGATTCAATAGCCGACATGCGAAGAAACTCCTCAAATATTTCTTAGCGTGGTTGATTTTTAATAGTAAATAATTTTTTTACTTGAAAAACTGTTTTTCTTATGAGTTGTTTTTCCAAGAATTTCTTGATATTCTCATTTTCAAATGAAAAAAAGCTTCCTTCAGCATAAGCATTTCATCGAAATTCTCAAAATAGACTCATCAGTGTCATCTTACATATGAATATATCTATCAAAAAAAGAGGAGGTTTTACGATTAAATCAAAACATGAAGTCTCCTCTCGAGTAGATAAAACATAAGACGTCCATTTACAAGAAACGACCCTTGACTTGCTTCCGATCTTCCGAACACTCGAGTTTCTAAAGTTGACACACTACAGTAGATAGAAGATGATCTTTCGAACTCCTCCTTCTCTTCCTATTCGACCTCGTTCCGTGTTTGTTGGAGGAGTAAGAAGCTCAGTTTCATCAAGTTAGTTAAATAACTTCTAGCAGTCGTGATCTCGTGTCTGTTGTGTTCTCTTCTCGGATCTTTTGTGGTCATTAACTTTCGTTGCCATCTTATGTTATGCAACTCTTCTTGGATACATTGTTTGATGTGGTATAATTTAATTTAGCTTTCTCACGGATAAATAAATAAGAACATGATTTTAACGAGAATTATTTATAAAACTGCCTTAAAATTAAAAGAGCAAATTTTGGATTATTATTGACTTCCAAGTTGTGTGCGTTCGTTATTAGAAGACCTCATGTGACAAATCAATTAAAAGAATAGTTTACGAATGGTGCCTTTAGTTCGTATATTTAAAATATCGTATTTTTATGAGATTTATTAACTTGTTTGACTTAATTTTCATGAAAAGAATTGGATTAGAAAATTTGAAGTGTCATCTTTTTAAATGAATGCATTTTTCGAAAGTTATTTACAATTTTGAAAAAGAATTAAATTTCAAATTGAAAAATCTTGAAATATCGTTTTCTTATTGGTCATGGAAATATTTTAATGGTGAGAAAAGTTATGCATTTTTACAGAAAAATAGAATTCTATTTGTGCCATCTTGGAAATCATTTGAAACGTTGAAAAATATTGAAACATCGTTTTCTTAATCGTTATGGATATTTTTTAATTTGTGAGAAAATTTATGAATTTTGATAGAAAGGTAAAATTATATTTATGCCATCTTGGAAACCGTTTGAATAATTGATATCGTTTTCTTACTGCTTATGTATGCTTGTTTAATTTGAAAAGTTAAAAGTTATGCATATAAACGGAAAAATGCTATTATATTTGTGCTGTATTTATTAAAAACATTTAAGATACAGTTAAATAAAAAAAGAAAAAAAAACTAGATTGTTTTTTTCCCCCTCTCTTGATTGGATGTCGATTGATACAATTATTATTCGATCGGGCGGAAAAATCTAGTTGGCATTTCTTTCGCATTTATTTTGTTTATCAACTACAGCTGTGAGTTGGAAGAAAATGTGAGTTTCTTGAAATTTAAGGAGAAGAAATTCATCATCGTGATTAAGAGTAAATAAACAAGAGAGGACTATGAACTCTGGTTGGTCTTCCTGAAATTTTTCGTCTTGCATCACCTGTCTTGATACCGTGAAACATACTGCTGTAGCATTTTTCTTGAATATTTTATTTCAGCTGAGAGAATATTAAACTCAGCTGTTTTTTTTTTTTTTCGTTCAATCAGCAGATATTTATCAACAGATGTTGGCGAAGTATTCCATTTTCTGTGAAATTTTGTGTTAACTTATGGATATTTTATTTGACATTTTCTTAATGGCTATGTCTAAGCTAATATGATTTGGATATTTAGCAAATAGAAGCAAGTTTATTTGTTGATAAGTATTTGAATGTTTTGAAGAATTTTAAGATATATTAATTTTTTTTGATTTTAAGATTTCATCATTTATCTGAATACTTCAAATAGTTAAAAAATTTAAAATTTTCTTTTATTTATAGCTAGATTCTTATTAGTTCATGAATATTATAAGAGACATTGAATAGTTTCTCATTAGTCAATGAAGGAATTATTGTTTGATTTTTTATTTTCGTTTTACGAAAAAGCTCTTGATTAGACTGTTTGAAAAAATTTGGATAAACTATATTTAATATGATATTTGAAAGAATTTGGAATTTAGTTTTTGTTTTCAAGAATTTTAAAGATCAATAATTTAGTGTGAATTTTAAAAGAATTTGGACTTAAGAAACACCCGACTTTTTGAAGTTTTAAATGCATTCTAGAAAACTATATATTATAATTTTGCACTACTGAACAAACTGGACTATTTGACAGCTTTTGGATAACTTATAATTAATATGATATTTTGGAAGAATTTGAGTAACTTTAGATTCAGAGCTTTTTTTGGTAAAATTTGAAAAAAAGTCTGAAATTTAGTGTGCATTTTGAAAGAAATTGGAAATGTTAAATGACATTTTGAAGTTTTAAATGCACCGCAGACAGTAACAGCTACGGTTAATTTTAGTACTACTGAACAAACTGGACATATTTATTTCTACTGAACGAAATTGGAAAAGGACTATACATTTTGTATTTGAATAAGTCAGTGACTCATTCAAAAATTGTTTGCCAAAAGCTGCAATATCTTTTAATTTGAATACATGGCACCAGTGTCACATTTAGAACAATCATTTCAGTAATTCGTTTCCTGACGAGACAATAGAAATCCGCCTGTCGTCACTGTATGAGAAAAAACAAAGAAACAATCTTTTTTTCTTCTTTGGAATGAATCTACATTGGTGTTGAATCCCATCACAGTGACCCATGTCCTGCGGGTCCGAGGTAAAGCAATCCGGACCTTCATTTTGATGGTTGCGGTAAGCTGAGGTCGTTTCTACACAAGGCATGGGGTCGGACAGGCTTTACAGAGAAGTTATTTGTAGGCTGACGGTGAGTCGTTTTTCTTTATATTGTTTTTGTTTGGTGTTTCTGCACGTGTATTCGTTGCTAAACTCGTGCAGATCCGTGCGTTTTTTATTTATTTAATATTTTTAATTTTTAGATATTTTTTTTTCTTCATAGACCAGGTGCTTCTTTTCCACATGAAAAAAAATTGTGTTGTATAGGTTTGACTTTAGAGGATGCTTTTCGGTCAAAGATGGTCATTATTAAACTTAGTAAAAATTTCCGTCTATTCTCAGTTTTCTGTTTATTTTTAGTTTTTATTTTGATGCAGCTTATTTCATTTCAAAGATACAAATTACACTCCGTCATGAAACGAAGAATTTATCCGGCATAAGCCAAAACCTTCTCACTCATTAAAAAAAAGTATATTTATGTGAAGAAGTTATATTTTATCCTTTCAACTAAAATTTTTGAACTAAGCTAAAATTTTAACCGACTTTTACCGTTTAATCTTTCTCAAACACATATATTATAAAAATTCTCAAATTTATTGTAGGTAAAAAAGCGTTTAATTTTTTATATTTCTATTCTTCAATTTTAATATTTTTTCCTGTTTTGCTCAGATGCTTAAATTTTAAAATTTAGATTAATTAATTAGGTTAACTTTTATTTTTTACTGTTAATAACTACATTATCAAAGCTCTCAATTACAAATGTATTTAAAGGAATATTTTTTATAAATTGTTACATTTTTTAAAAATGTTTTAATAATTAGATTGACGGGTGTTTGAACAATACATTTAAAACACTCTAATGAAAAAGATAATAATATTAATTTCAAATAGTCGCTTTTATCAAATAAGAACATTAGTTTAAGCAATAATTTTGGGTTAAGAATTCTTTTTCTTTGGTTTGTAAAATTTTTTTGGTTTCAATTTAAATAATTCTCGAATGCTAGAAAAATTGTTAAGAAATCCCCGATAACTTAATTATCGGGGTTTTAAACTAGTTTGAAAATTATTAATACAGTCAAGAAATAACAACTCTTTTCAAATATTTTCTTTAATAAAGAAAAGAAAAAGTACGTAGTACTTTACAAATTGAATTTAATTCACCATATTCAATTCCTAGCAGTTAATTAATTTTTGATTTTTCTTTTTGTTTGGTATTTTATGTTTGAAGAATTATTTCATTTTAATAAATAAGTGTAGCAAACGAGGGAACAATTATTAAAGTTTGAATGTTTTTTTTAAAAAACGGTAATAATTTTTAAAAAATACAGTTCATTGCAAAGATTTTATATTTTTATTGATTTTATTGTTTAAGCTTTAAAAATCTACATCTAAACGTGACTTTCAAAATTTAGTTTTTTTTGTTCAAAATTTAGTTTATAATTTCTTAAAAGCCATTAGATAATAATATAAAATCATACCGAAGTAAAAAGTTTGTAACTCAGATGTGTGAATATTATTATGCAGCACTTTATTAGAAGCTTTACACAAGAATAATAGCAGTAATTTAAAACAAATTACTTGAATTCTTTTCTTTTCATTTTTGCATAGAATTTGTAAATTTTCAACAAAATTTGGATAAAATAAAAATTTAGTATTGCTATAAAAACAATTTATAGTGAATAAAAATCTGATGTAATTTCAAAATCACCTATTTAGAATGAAAAAATGTTATAAAAAAGTTTGTGAAATTATTATTTTGCTAAGCATTATTCGATTACTTGCTCATAAGAAGTTAAAAGCAAAACATACAATATTCATTTAAACATTTTTATCCCCAATTTAATTATGATAAAAATTAAATTGTAACTAAATTTCAGTTTATTTTCTTGCTCTTATTTGTTACAAGTTACAAAAATGTAATAAATTTAAATTAAGAGACTTTACTCATCGTTAGATGTTTTTTTTTTCTTCCTTAGAGACAAACGTATAAGAATAAAAAATTAATTATCTAGTTCTCTCTCATTTATATTTAATTTTAATTTTTTTCCTTATTTGTTCAGAACAAAATGTCTTTCCGAAAAGACGAGAAAAAAGTTTGAAGAAACATATATTCCGAAAGAATTAAAAAACTTTTCGCTCTGATGTTAAGTTTTAATTAGTTCTGTCAGAAGACAGCTGCATTCACATTGTAGGACTTAAGATGCTTGTTGCCATTTACAATTTGGGTTATAAAATTTTATTCCACCATTGTTCTTAGCGTACATTCACCGAACTAAGCAGAAAATTCGAAAAGTGCATAAAAGACACGCTGCTTCAGCTGTTTCTTCGGGCGCGTTGCCAGATGCAGGAAAGGAACATTTTAGTTTTTCTTTCAGTTCTTTTTCGTTCGATACGCTTTGCAAATAAGAGACATTTGTTTTTGTAAGTCCGGATATTAACTTGACAAAAAGCAAGAATTTTTGGCTGGGCGTTGTATAAGAAGAATATTTCTTGAAAATAAGCGATCCATGAAACGAGTATTTTTCATACCTGTGTTCGTTATAGAATTTTTTCCTTTTTTTTTTTTTTGAGTTTTTCTGAGAAATTCAAAAATATTCAGTGAATTTATGATATATAAGAACTTATATTTTGAATTCACAAGCGTAGTGTAAAAAAACAAAATGTGTTAAACATTTTGAAAACACTCAAGTTTTTGGATGAAAAAATTCGTTATGGTAAACTGCAAGCATAAAATTTTATTCTTCGAAGTTTAATGAATAAATATTTTTTTGGAAATAGTTTATTGAGTATTTTATACGTTCTAAAACTCATTTAGTCGAACTCCGCAATACGTAACTTTGTATGTTTTTCCTTTAAGGTTCTTAAATTCATATTTGATTTGTTTTATGGAAATACGTTCTCAAAACTTCGCATAAAATTTGTACTTTATTTAGTAGATTGGAATTTTAAAAAGATATAATAGAATATTTCCAATAGATTTTTATTGGGAGTTTTTTGCAAGAGCTTCATTATGAATTTCAAAAATTTTTAGGGAATGATTAAGTTCTGAAAAATTTAATTTCGACCAGCATGCTAAATGGAAAGTGACATTTTGAAAACACTCATATTTCTTGGAATAAACACTCGTTAGTGTCACCCGCAAGGCAATAAACATCAAGTATCAAATGCATTCATTAGTTTAGAAGAATACGTTCGCAATCTTTGTAAATTTCTTTTCAAAGGGTACAACAAATGTATCAATTATATTTCTCATGCTTGGAAAATTTTATTTATTCTTTGAGTTTAACGTTCGTCCATTTGACTGGTTTTCTTTCGAGTTTCGACATGCGGTTTTTACATCTTATGATTGTGTGATTATAATTATGTTTAAAAGTTTCTTGTTTGTGTGTAAAATCTGAGCTACGTTTTATTTAATAATGTATTTTTGAGCCGTAATGGTTCAAGGACTATTGCATTCATCTTCCAATGAGGTGAACCGGGTTCGAAGCCCAGCGATGGTTGGTCGATACGAATTCCGCATTCGGCTTGGACTGTCCCCGGTGCTGGCGTTAAAATATCCTCAGTGGTTGACGGATCATTGACTAGAATCTCCTTGCCGTTAGGCTAACCGTGGGAGGTTTTCGTGATTTTTCTCTCCATGTAACGCAAATGCGGGTTAGTTCCATCAAAAAGTCCTCCACCAATGTAAATTTCTCCCAAGACTTGATTCCGGAGTTCCCTTGTCTTCTGGATTGGGTTCAAAGTTACAAGGCTATGGAGTTGAACAAAAATAGTTGTAAACACAAAAAGAATGGTTTGGCTGTTCAGCGATTGTTATAAAATGAAATAATGTATTTTTGATCTATAATCTTGTATTTTTTAATTTGTTTTTTCACGCATACATTAACAAAACAAGTTGCACTATTATCAACAGCTCTGTTAATTTCCTAATGCTTATTAAAGTATGCAATATTTTCTTAAAATTAGTGTAGTATTTATTAGTAACGCGATGCTTAAATATTTATGGCCTTTTTGTTCACTCACGGTATAACGATCGCAGGTTATAACCTCCGTTTAAATTTGAACGACAAAAAGGTTGTTGTATCGAATTATCAGCTACAAAATTTAATGCTCTAAATTAGTTTATAAATGACGCAGTGTTTCTGCAGTGTCTATTTATATGTATCGTTTTAGAATTAGTACTCTTTAATGTACTCGATGATCAGAAAATAATGTTAGGAATTACCACTTATGTGAAAACTTTAGGTTAGAGATAATTCAAACCCATCTGGTAGGCAAACTGATACCATTTACATCATATCCTAAAACCTAATTTGTAAACGTAAAAATTTTCACGAACATAAAAAGCACCATAAAATTAAAATAGTCTTTTTTTTTAAAGTTATTTTTCATTCAAGTCAATTTACTTCATTTTTTCCTTTTTTTTTAAAATTTGTGTCAAAAAATGCTTTAAAAACTACAATATCTTGTTTCTTGTACATGTGAGGCTTAGTAGAAAAACATATAAAGTAAATTTTTAAGAAATTCATTTTTTAAAAATTAATATAAGAAGTTGTCTGCAGTCAGTTGTAAGTATGGGACATAAATTTATTAACCAAAGGGGTGTTTTCTATGCATTCTGGAGCTAATTTCAACACATTAACTCACTCAACTGCGTTTTACCAAAATTATTGGAACCGGGGTTCGATCCCGGCGATGGCTGGTTACTAATTCCGCATCCGGCTTGCACCGACCCCAGTGCTAGACGGATCATGGGTTAGAGTCCCCTTGCTATCAGGCTAACCGTCAATACAATTGAGACGAAATTTTAGGAGGATAAACAACGTGACAACAGTAAAATTATAAAAAAGTTTTAGAAAAGATAAAGTAATAAAAAATTTTTTTTTTAAATTTATGCATTAATATTATTGTTTCATTTTTAAATTTCTGCTTTATTATTATTGTTTTAATTAGGCATATTTCTGCTTTTTCACCTTCCTAAATCTAAAATTCGAAAAAAATATATATTGAACTGGAGTTCAAAATTCAATGCAGCACAATTAAAGACAATTTTGAAACAAGCAACACTTCAAACATTGCACTCAGTGGTAATCGTGACACATCAACAAAGAATGAAATTAAATAAGAAAAATAAATAAAAGCAAAGACAGCAGACAGTAACAACAACAACTCCCATAACAATACCTCTATTAATATTTGCTTACACCCATACCTAAACTTCTATTCACAAAAGACTTTAACTTATAAGTCTTTTGAAGAAAAAATAACACACGCCTCTTCTTAGAGACAGCGATAGCACTATTAGAGTAGGCGTTGATCTGCAAAAAACTATTACCTAGAACGAAAAATCGAATATTTTGAGCCTGATATCATCTGGGCTAAATTGAATGTTGCTTTAGGTGATTTCGGAATCACCGAGATAAAAAAAAAGCTCCACGTCATAGCTTACAGCGTTATTTTATGTGACAGCTCTTCCTTCCTCTAACTAACTTGATGAGACAATTTGAAGGAAGCCATTTTTTTCCTTACTTTCGTAAATTAGTAATTAATGATCAATTCATTATTTTATCGGGTGATACATTTATGACTCTTCCATTTTTCCTTAAAGATATTATTCATAAATATTTTCGAGTAGATAGATGTAGCACTAACTACGCAGCTTTCAAAATCAATGTTTAGATGACTGTCAAATTAGAACAGTTTTAGTAATGGATTCTGGAAAAATAATTATTTAAGGTTGTTTTGAATGGTGTACTTCAAATCGGTTTAAATGTAGAGGAGCGTAAAAATCTTAAACATTTTGGATTGGAGCCGCGGTGGAACAGGAATAGTAGTAATAATAATAATAATAATAATAATAATAATCTTTAGTAATAATAATAAGCTTTAATAAAAACAACAATTTTCATTATTAATAATAAAAAATTTAATAGCAATAATAATTTTTAATACGATGAATGATGGTGGTAGGGAATAAAATGCTCACCTCCCATAACATAAATATTTTTTTTTATAACCGTCGTTGAACAGCCGACCCAATTTTATGGGTTTACAACTACTAGTGTTCAACTCCATAGCCTTATAGTTTTGAACCCAATCCAGAAGACAAGGGAATTCCTGAATCGAGTATTGGGAGAAATTTGCCTTCGTGGAGGACTTTTTGATGGAGCTAACCCGTATTTGCGTTACATGAAGAGGAAGACCACGAGAACTTCACACGGGTGTAAGTGTGAGAAAATGCATTTGCAAGCCTAAAGTAGTGTGTTTCCTTCTCAAAGGCACAATTTTTTGTTTGTTTTTTAACCGATAGACTTGCAAATTTCGTAACTTCTCTATCCTTCATAACTGTCTTTAGTTGTGCTGTATAGAATTTCGAACTCCAGTTCAAAATTTTATTTTTTTGATTGTTAGTTAGGTTTGTGGTGGCGAAAAAACATAAATATTCTTAAATTAAACTATCTAAAAATGCTTAAATTTAAAAATTCTTTATTTTTTGCCTTTCTATGCGAAAAACGGATAAAAAATTCACAAATAAGTTATTTTTAAATTTTTTATAATTTGATAGCTGGCATGTGTAAAAGTTAAAATCAAAATTGTATTGACGTGTGTAAGTGCGAAAAAAAGCGTATACTTTTGCAGACATTAAGCAGTGTTTTTCCTTATTAAAGAGACAAATTTTTCAATTTTTCACCGATGACTTGCAGATTTTTTACTTCTTGTTTCTTTACTAAACTAAAAAAGGTAGTAACCAGTATACTCTGCAAACTACTTTTTTAAATCACACTACTCACTGCACTAATTTTTCTTAATAAGTAGCACACTACGTAAGTAGCATTTTACATAAGTAGCATTTTTAATAAGTACAAACTACGACAATAAGTACCGTCTACACTGTAGTTCCGCTACATGTAGCTCGCTACTTCCGAATATTGGGTCTGATGTTAGTTATCATGATGTGAAACATGTTTTGCCAATCTGTTTTGCTCAAGGGTGAAGTAAAAGCCATGCAACACCTAGACAGAATTGGTTCTATAAACATCAATCTGTCTTTTAACACCTTTCTTGGTCACTGCAAAATCCAGATTTAAACCAAACAAAACTGTTTAGTAAATTCGCAAAGGCACTTCCGGCAGCAATCACTTCTTCCATGAAATTTAATGGATCTGGAAGTCTCTGCATGGTATTCTCTGAACATAAAGGCACTCCAGAAATTTGCCGAATCGGTACCTTTACGGATACGGGCTGTTATTCGTGTAAAAAAAGATCTAAGAAAATATTAGTCTAACTCTTTGGTCAGTATGCGTACTTAAATTTAAGTTGCATAATCAGATACGAAAAACAGACTTTATTTATATTACAAAATCTGACATTAAAACACATTTCATTTAACGTAGAAATAAATACGACACAACGAGACTCTTAATTGCAAAGTCACACACAATATATTCATTTCATATACGAACTCAAACGCAGAGACACATCCTGATAAAGTTACAAATTCAGACACACAAACATACTGTCTCTGAATAAATATATTTATATTACAACAAAATAACATGCTTCATGAACAAGCAAGTTTAACTATCACTTTAGTTTTCCAAATAGCGTGTCATTGTTTTCAGTTTGATTTGAAGGTTTCTTTATGTAAATTTGCAGGCTAAAAAATTCTTTTCTCTTCAAGAGAGAGAAAAAAAGCGGAATCTTTAAAAACCATTTTAAAAATTACTTAATGAAACTCACTTGACTGTAAATATCATTCATAAATATAAAAGCACTATTTCTGATGGACGTAAAAACAGCTGAGGTTAATGGTTTGTTGTTCCAAGTTACTCAACCCATTTCCATCACTTCGTATTGACAACATTCGCCTTATTCCACAAATTTTATCGCTGCAGTTCAAAGTTCAAAATCATCATCTAAGTTTAACGTCATGTAGCCTTGGTAAGTCTTTGATTGAGGGTGTCACTAAAACTTCCCGGAATTGCTCCAAAATGAGCAATATCATTTTTGTTCTTGCTCAGATCGTTCTTCGAATTGTAAGGCAATGTAAGTTTTTTTTTGTTGTTGTTCTATTCGATATCTGTATTCGTGTTTTAATGTCATTATAATTTATTGCATTTTTAAATCATAGCACAGTGGTAAAGAAGTTCAATTAAATTTGCTCGAATATGAGCAAAGTCATTTTTGCTAAAAAATTCTTACTTAAATCGATCTTCGCATTGTAAAGCATTGAAAGTTTTTTAATGAGTTTTCTGTATAATTTATGAGGATAGTTTTAATATTATTATAAGTTATTGCATTTTTTATTTTTAAATTATATTCCTAAAAATAGCGTAGCGTTAGAAATAAAATAAAGGAACAAAATCATTCTTGCGGAAATTTCTCGATCTTGGATCGTTCTGCGAATTATAAACTGATGTAGGTAATGTTTTTTCGTTAGAGTTTTAAATTATTTGTGATGAGAGTTTTTGATATTTTTTATTATTTATTGTATTGTTACTTTGAAATATAAAGATGAATAAAATTATATTGTTTGAAAAGTTAAGTATTAAGACGCAAAAGTCCTTTTTTTGGGACGGTTCTAAAAATGCCTCAAATAGTTTATTTTTCAAAAATATTTTGTACTTTAAAAAAGTCAAACAAACGTATAGTATAATACTAAACTAATTTTCTAAAAGTTCCTATTTCAGAATTCTATTGGTATGTCTGAAAAAAAAATCCCTTGAAATTCTAAAATACAGCTTTCAAAATTTCACTGTTTCGGATTGATTCAAAATACTTCAGCAGGAAACATAATAACTAGAGCCCGGATTTTGATGACCTAAAAAATCTCAACTACTGCCCTTAAAAAGTACAAAAAATGCCCTTGAAAGGGGCAAAAAATGTCCTTAAAAATGCAAAAATTGCGCAAAAAAAGCCTTAAATAAAGTAAAAATATTGAATTAAAAAATGTTTTGCTCTTTAAAGTTATTATGAGTCATTTAAAAAATATAAAACAATGCAATACTTGTTCTACGCTCATTAAAGTTTGAAAAATATGTTTTATATCCTAAAATAACAAAAAAAGGAAAATATATTGACACCAAAATATTTTTATTTTGTATAGAAACTTTAATGGATATAACAACTTCCATCTCATAATATTACTAAATATCAGAATTACATTGGATTATTAAATGTTTTTCGATAATTTGAAATGTAAACGAGCGTCTCTTGTCTGAAAGTAAATTTTCATTCCTGCAGAAGCTTCTTTCAACGTCTACTGATGTTATAGGCGTGTACTTGAAAAAGACGGTCTCACTTACTGACAATTCTTCTTCAATTTGAAAAGATTTTGCTTCACCTGTTAATATCCTATAGATTTTCTTCATTGTTTGGAAGCCAGTGTAATAATGAAAATTGATAAAAAATAATAAAAATTGGAAAAATTAACAAAAAACTTTAAAAAATGCATTAAAATGCAAAATACGCCCACAAATTTAAAGAAAAATGCCCTATAAATCTAAAAAAAAAATGCTCTAAAAGACAAAAAATGTCCAAAAATGCAAAAAATGCAAAAAAATGCAAATGTCATCAAAATCCGGGCCTTAATAATAACTTTTCAAATTATTTTTCAATATTCTTAACCTCCCTTTTGTCACAAAGTGCCACGCTTCACCATAGCCCTCTATTCCTCTCTAGTCACATGTCACACTATTTTATACAAACATATGCTAGCCGGTCAACAAGGCAATACATTTTATAAATCATATTTCAAATTTTATTTTTAAGCTTTAACTCCATTTTTAATGACATTTGTGGTCATAATAATTATAATGATCAGATGTGTACAGCCCTAAAAATAAATAAACGGACCACCCTGAATAACTTTTGATCTAACGATCGGATCTTCACGTTCTAGGAATCTAATTGTTCAAGGAGCTATCTCAAATATGCGAGTAGCTCTCAAATATGCTAATTAATTAGTGCAAATGTTATTTTAAGTTACGATATCAGACACAAAAATGATATTTCTATGAATAAACAAATTTTTTTTTGTATGATAGATGCGGATTTCTGACCCTCCAAATATAGAGCATAGCCTCAACCTGGGAAATATAGTCCCCATAGTTAAGTCAAGAGAGTATTCCAAAGTTTAGACCTGTTAATGTTAATTTACTTTTTGCGTATTTCGCTATATCTCGAGAATTTTAAAGCGAATTGAAAATTTTTTACACACAATTATAAAATTTGTTTATCCAAAGAGAATTCCAAGCAAAAATGTAATAACTTGTAGCAAATATTAGAATTATTATTATTTTATTCAATAATGGTCGTAAAAAGTTGAATGGGAAGGTTTACATTGTATTACATTAATTTAGAATGCAATTTTACAAGGCAAAATACACAATTTAAGCTCAATCGTTGGAATAGTTCACGATAAATCTAATTTAAAAAAAGTTGTATATTGTTACTTCCAAAGCAGTTTATTTCAAATTTACTGTGATGCCATCGGAACTTTAATATTCTTACAACTTCTAAGGTAAATAAATTATTTCATCTCTTTCAGCATGTTTTAAAATAATATTGTAAAACGATAATACAAAAATACTTCGTTTGAAACAGCTGTAAAAGAGCTTCTCAGAGCTACGAATTTTAAGAAGTTATATATTAAGGGGTAAAAAAAAAAAAAGGATTTCATTAATACACATTAAAACAATGTCAAATAACAATACATCATAAGATTTCAAAGGAAACACCATAAATTCAGAGAAGCAGAGAGATAAGTGATAAGATGACCCGATAATACCTTTCATTTTCCTTCACCCACATGGAGACAACGTCCTTCAAATAACATGCCGACCTTGAAACTGAATACAAACGAGTGTTTTTTACGTACACAGGTTTATTGCTGGAAATTAGTTATTTATTCATCGTTTAACTGACCGTGGCCGTCAAACAAGGATGACTATTTGTTGAAGTCTTTTCAAGCTAGAAATCCGGGTAATTCACTTCATTTTGAGGATGGGGGGGGGGAGAGGAAGTAAAATACAAGATGTGATGAAACGTACTTTTCTCTTTATTTAAACTCTGGAAATTAATTTTACGTTTTGACCTTCGTATATTTGTTGATGAGTCATAGATATTACGGGAAACCTCAGCGTAATTGACGAATCCGTTTCGAACAAATATTTTCTAGGGATAAACATTTTTTTTTTAGTTTTGTTGAGTCACAATGTCAAGGATAATACAAGCTAGCTTAGTATTATTCATTATGAGTAAAAATAAATTATTGTTTTCTTTCAGGGTGTTTCTCATAGGCCCTTTAATTTTCCCACTAGGCACCTAGGTTTTATTATTTATATTCTATTATCTTTGATTGTGTTACAACGTTTTTAATTTTTATATAGCCTAGGTGGTAGGGTACTGGGCTCATGTCCAAGAGGTCATGGGTTCGATCCCCGAAGACTCTCGGCCGAAGACTCCCCGTGTAGTAAACGGTGACTGATCCACGTTAATTCTGTCGAGTCTTAAAGTCCTCCATGTTCCCATAACAAATCATACCTCTGGGGGTATTGATCCAGGAGTTACCTTGTCTTCTGGATTGGTTCAAAATTACAAGGCTATGGAGTTGAACATTATTAGTCTTAAGCCCAAAAAACTGGGTCGGCTGCTCAACGACGGTTATAAAATAAAAATTAATGTTGTGTAAGATGTACCTTAAACTTCGAGCAGTATAGCCGCATTCGGCTCTGCTGTAGTGTTTACTTGTCTGTTGGAACAAATGTACTTTTGAAAAAAAAATTTTTTTTTCTGTATAGCGAATAACACGAAAAATAGAAAATTCATAATTAATTTATAAAATTCATTTTTTTAATTGATTGTTTGTAAGCTTTAACAAAGAAGTTATTAATAATTGTTGAAAATAAATTGCAAAGATTTTTGTTGTTATTAATAGCTGATGAACACATATAAAATATTAAATGCATAAATTTAACTGAGCATCAACAGTCTAAGAGAGAGATACAGTAAACAGTTTCATTGTAGCTTATCTCCTCAACATCAGGACATGCGCGTTAATTCTCCCAATTAATCGGTGCCATATCACTGGATGGCACTTCCCGAGAAAATACCCTGTTATCTCAATTATCTAACTAGAATCATCTTCTCAAGTTGATACTTACGATCTACAGAATAAAAAAAAAATGATTGAATAAAAACAGAGAAAAATCAGGGAGGAGTTAACACACATCCTAATCGTCTCCATTTTAGCTACTTCAGTTTCTGAAAGAGAAAAAAAAAAAAAAATCATGCGACCCGAAATGGTCAGAGAAAATTGAGACCATCTTCATTTGATGTTTTCAGGATTAAGGCAGGGGCGTATCCCCCGCATCCCCTTCACTCCATCTCTGGCATTTTGCCAAGTGGGCTTCAAGGAGATGAATCGTTTAGAATTGTTATTAGGTTCTTTTATTCCTGAGGGATGCTGAAAATATTTTATCGCGCCAGGCTCCAGAATCGTGTTAACTGTTATTTTTCTCGCCAATTTTGCACGTGTCAAACAGCAATTACGATATTTTTGGTCGGAATTGCCTTCCTTTTTTTCTCCACTTGCGTTTTTATATTTTAGTTTGGAAACTGAAAATGAATGTAGTACTTGGAAATGGGTTTTTAGGGAGTGTTAAGTTACTGTGTTGAATGCATGTCACTGTATTTTTCATTGTAGCCTAATATTTATTGGCTTAAAATTTAAACTATTTTGATATGTTTTTTTTCTCACGACTTTCTTAAGAATTACAGTAGTAAAGCATTAGTAGTAAAGCATTAATAGTAGTAAAGCATTTTTTTTTGTTGGAAGAAACCACAAAAAAGTAAACTTATTTATAAATTTCCGTAGCTATGTATAGAGAACAGAATTTTAAACGAATGCTACTTAAATATGTACTAATTTAATTCGGTACAGATCATGAAAATTTATTTGTCTTATCACTTCCTTCTCATTTGACAGAAAAATCACATGGTATGATTGATTATCCATAAACAAAGAAAGTATAAACAGACTGTCATCAGCATAAATAAAATTGCAGTTATTACGGTATTTACCGGCAAATTATTTAATAATCCCGTATTTGACGATACTTATCAGCAATATTTTTTATCAACTCTTCTAAGTATTATTCTCTGTTATTACTATGTTTTTGAATTTGATTATTATTAAAGTCTTAAAACTAAAAGTGAACGCATGACACAATACTCTGATGCAAAATTTTATTACAAAGGTACTCTGTTACCATTTAACAATTAATGAACTGCAAAATAAATTATAAAATTTATACTATACTATGTTCAATCAACGTATGCTATTAAGATAATGGATGCAAAACAGCAATTTAAAATTCTAAAACAATGTTTAGAATTAATTTTTTATTGCTGCTAAAGGATCTCTTTGGTGAACAATATTTAGCACGTTTTTACACTAACCGAAAATTGAAAAAGAGAGTTGCAAAATAAAGCTTGACAAAAATGATTAGGTTTATTAATCCCTTTAGAATATGCATTGAATTTGTGGAACCAAATCTGTGTTAATAAAAAGGAAAATTTTGCAATTAAATAATCTTTAATTTTGAAGTAAATATCTGATTGTCGTCCAAAAAGAGAAAAAAGATTGTGAAGCAATCGTGAGGGTAGGGGAGCGAAGGGGTCGGGATCTTTAGCTTTAAACGCAGTTCTAATGTAACTTTTAATTATATTAATAAAAAGTGAATTTTTTTCATGTTAGTACGTGTTTGTCATTGTTAACAATCATAAAACTCTTCAAATTAATTCAGTTTATGACGTCAGACACTTAGCTATAACATATAAATTCTGACTCACTTTTGATGACATGAACCTCGTTCAAGTTCATTGAATTGTAATCCAGGTTTGTTAAAGTTACCCACTATTGCATAAATACGCATAATAAATAATAAGTGGGTAGTGTTAACTATGTAAATGTTACCCACTAATACCATAATGCACATAATAATAATAAGTGGGTAATGTTACCTTGGTTAACGTTACCCACTAGTACTAAAATATACTTAATAATAATAGATGGGCAATGTTACTTTTGTTTAACGTTAACCACTAATACTATAATACACAAAAAACAGTGGGTAATGTTACCAGGTAAACGTTACCCTCTAGATTTTTTTTTTCTTGAGAAAAAGTCCGAAATTATTTTGCATGCATGCAGAGTATTCCGTAATCACCTCTTTCAATAAATATGTTTTTGGAAACCTTGTCAGAAATGTAAATATAAAAGTATGCGCACATCTCACAGAAATATTTAATCGCGGAAAAAACAAAAACTCTCGGAACAAAAAAAAAAAAAATTTAATAAATAAGCACTCAATTGCCAGCGAGAACAGATATGATTTAAAAGATGATTGAGCCACCCCCTAGTTTCATTAGAAAGAACTTGTTTTATCGAACTCGTTTTGATGTTTTTCCTTCTGCCTTCTTCACTAGTTCTTCTGATGTCGTTAGTGTATCCTTACTTAATTCGATCTTAATGCGTTTTTTTTTTTTTACTTCAAGTTTGACAAAGACTCTAAAGATATGTATATTAAGGGCGGCGACTATGAAACGTCTGTACCTATCACATAAAATACAAAATTTACTATTTTAACTCTAGTTTTAAAGAACTTAGATTTTTTTTTCTTTTTTCGTAAATTACTCCTTAAATTTTTTAAAAATCATTTTATTACTTTTAAAATTTTAAAAGTTATTTTTCACAATTAGTTTCAATTTCGATATTGAAATTTTTTTTGGATTTTTTTTGTCGCACAGTAAATAGGAAACAAAGAGTTAGTTTTGATTATCATCAAAGAATAATTTTTTTTAACACTTATTACTCCCAACAAAAAATGGTTTCACATATTTACTCAAGCATTATAAAAATAAATTCAAAGTAGAAATATCATTTATCAGGATCGCTTGAAGTTGTGCGCTGACGATGTTTATGAAAGAGATATTTTCTATCTGATGATTCACACGAATAACAAATACGCTACAACAATAACGACATAAGCTCCTTAGGAGAGAAGGGTGTCAGTAAGAGACGAGTGAATTTAAATAGATCTTGTGATTTTTCTTTGTTTCGTCAGTAACTCAGGTGTTATCGTAGTGATAAAACTTGGCGGATAAAACTGTGGTTCTTTTTCCATTAAATTTTAACTCTATTTCACAACGAAGTCATACTTTGATTTAGCTTGTCTGGATAATGCTCGAGTTGAATTATGGATTTTCAGAAAGAAAATCTGAGTATTTTTGCTTCGGATTTCGCTCTTTTAGAAAGGTAACCTTAATGATTTCATTGTTTGTATATATATATATTTTTTTGTTGGTATTTTATGCTATTTTAGGTTTTCAAGGTATTTGGCATGCGAGCTATATTATAACTGCAGTGGATAGCATCAATTTATCTTTAGTTTGAAAACGAATTATTTTCAAAGCTCGAGATTTAAGAGTTAATATACATAGCATCAATTTATCTTTATTTTGAGCAAGATTTAATTTATTTTCTATTTATTTTTGCCTCGGATTTTTCGCTCTTTTAGAAAGGTAACCTTAATGATTTCATTGTTTGCATATTTTTTCTTGTTGGTATTTTGTTATTTTAGGTTATTGAGGTATTAAACTATTTTAGGAATTTGGCATACGAGCTATATTATAACTGCACTGAATAGTATCAATTTATCTTTAGCTGGAAAACGAATTATTATCAAATCGCGAGATTTAAGAGTTATTGTACATAGCATCAATTTATCTTATTATCATCTTATTAATCTTATTAATCATATTATCTTATTAATCATATTATCATTTATCAATTTATCTGTTTTGAAAAAGATTTAATTTATTTTCAATGCGATAGATTCAAGGGATATTATCTTTGATTTGAAAATGATTCAATTTATTTTCAAAGCGAGAGATTTGAGAGTATATAGTATCAAATCATCTTTGTTTTCAAAATGATTTATTTTCAATATGAAAAATTTAAGAGAAAATATTACATAGTATCAATTTGCCTTTATTGTGTACACTATTTAATTTAATTTTAAAAGGAGAAATTTTAGAGCTGAAGTACATAGTATCAATCTTTAAAACCACTTAAAAAATAATATATCTGAAGTATAAACGTATTTTAATTGCTAGCAATATTGAAGAAGTAAGTTGAATAGCTAGTGCTGCACACTTTATTTAAAAATTTTTATTAGAAACTTAAATATAAACTAAATTACTCGACTTTATTCTTTTTTGTATTGCATATGAAGAGTTTAGGGCTATATAATATTTAGTAAGGTTCTAATATTGTTCAAAAGAACGAATTTGGTATATAAATCACGTGATTTCCATGTAGCCAACAAGATTTCTCTCTCTATTTCGCTGTGATCTAGTGGAAATTTCAGAAACTTATAAAGTACGCGTCTGGAAATAATACTAAGAAAAGTTTGATGCATAAATACACATTTGAAGAAATTGTGGTTTATCACTATTTTTCTCTAAACTCTTTATATCTTGATAATCATTTGAAAAAAATTAATCGTCTGTCAGTAATTATCTTTTTCCATTTTCTAAATTTATGATTTCTTTTTTTGATCAAGATTTCTTGTATTATAGTTTTTATATTAAGAAAAATTATCACTTTTACTTTTTATAAATATATTACATAAGTGTTTTTTTTTTAAATTCTTTCTCTAAAATTCTTCAAAATAATTTATCAAAAAAAAAAAAAAAAAAAAAAAAAAAATTCCACTTGATTTATGATATCTTTCCCAATACAATTGAAGAATTTTATCTTTTGTAAGAGCTGATGACGGATTGTCTCACTTATCAATGATTGATATTGGATTATCTGCTACGCATTACTATTTGTTCATTTAAATCTTAAATATGAATTCCTTCCGCAAAATTCCTATTCAATAGTTAAAAAATATTTTTTCTTTTGGGAATGCGGAAGTATTCAAAATTCAATTAGTTTTTATTTTAATTATAGTATTTACGTTGCTACAAAAATATTTTTTAATTGATATAGTTCTAAAATATATAATAATTTAATTTAAATTTCAATTGTAACTGGTGGTGATGTTACAAATTAAGATTCTGACTAACTTTTCTTTAATTCATTGAATCACATGAAACTGAGCAAATATTACAGTCACAAAGAAATACACAGATAATAGTAATTAAAATGAAATGAGAAATATACTGCTCTTAGAGACATGCAAATCAACAGTTCAGCGGCTGGAGATGGACTAATTATATTGTCACCAGATGGCGTTCAACAAATAGTGTAGTTCAGAGTGGTTGCCGTAACACTCTGTACTGTAAATAGATCCTACGTTATACAATGGTATTTACTTAGTAACAAGAATTATAATTTTATTATTTTTCCCTGTAAATTTGATGCTAATGAACTGCTCATAGATTTACTTTCTGTTTGACTTATATTGATAATAAATAAAAATTTATTTTTCAAAACTGAGAAATGCATGCAACTGCCTTTTTAATATTTTGCACATTAAAACTATTAAGAACCTATATTTATTCATATTTTCTTTTTATTTGTGATTATGGTAAATAAAAAAATTGAATTGGTTTTAATTCGAGTTGTAAAAAATGTAATTGATTGTTTTAATTAAGATAACATGCATTTGCAATCGAGATTAAAATTGTAATTAAGATTAGTTGTAAGCATAGCTATTTGTAATCATAGAAGATTATTGTGTGTAATTGTAGAGCATTTTTACTTACTAGTGGGCTGGGCCCCCTGCTCGCTAACGCTCGCCAACCCCGGAAAATTGCTACGCAATCTTATATGGTTTACTTCGCAAACCAAGCTCGCTTCGCTCGCTACTAACTTAGGTACATTGCAAATGCACAAAATTCTAAGAATTCAAAACAATCATTGAAATCCATATAAAAACTTTTTTTTAAAAAAAAAAAATACATCTTTTTAGTAAATACTAAGTCATTAAAATAAATTTGAATTCAAATAAATGACACGTAATTCGTTAAACCTATTAGAAATGTGCTATAGTATAATTCGTGATATAAATCAAAAATCGTCAAATAAATTCGTAATATATAAATTCGTGAAAAAAAGCACTTACAAAATACTAAAATAGAGTTCTATCGACAAAGACTACTCACTTCTGCCTAGCTTAATAGTATGAGATTGCCGCAGCTGATGCTGTCTGGTTATTTCAGTTTCCGTTTTTAAAAGCGCTATATGTTGAGCCACCTCAACTAGATTTGGCATGTGACATTTTTAGCGGCAATCATGAGTCGATTCACCGTGTAAGAGAAATAGTAACGTAAACAAAACAAAGCAAACGTTGCCACCGGCGGAAAAGAAATACAGCCAAAATTTGGGAGCCACGTAAGAGAATTATCTATATTAGATAATCATGGATCATTATTGATTGTAACTATAACTCATTATTAGTAGAGATTACAATTTTAATTGCTAATTACATTGGGGAACAAAGTTTCAAAAAGTAATTGTTATAAGTCTTATATTTTTGATTCAAGTTAGAAATTTGGATTTGAACTTAAACAGAAATAATATACGTCTTGCTTCTGAAATGTTTATAAATCAATTTATTTGGAACATTTCGGTTAATACTTTAAACGATCATTTAGACCTCAATAAGACTTTTTTAATAGACTCAAAAACCGCAATTTAAAATCGATTTCACTGATGCAATAACCATTACTGGAATTTTCCTTTTTATTTAATGCCTGAACTCTAGAAGATTTTGATGTTATGGTTTCAGTTAAGGCTGAGATGATTAAAGTTAAGCATTTCATTTTCAGTATTACTGCTTCGAACTTAATGACTTAGCAGAAATAAAACACTTTTCAAACACTGCTTTATTTTTTTCTTCTTTTTATTGATATGGGGGATAGATTTTTTAGATAGCCAGTTACAGCATGTTCTTTATTTCTTTTCGTCTAAATTGCTCGTTTCTTTACAAGCCGTTTTCAAGGAAAATTAATAAAATTGAACTTAAATTCTGTTTATTAAAATATACAGGCATTAAAAAATTTGCTTATCATTTTATTTCTAAAAAAACGCATGTTGGCTCTTTATTTGTATTAACAATAATAAATCAATAAACATTTATTGACTATTTTTTAAGTTAATTCAATAAACAAACAGTTTCTGTTAATACACATACCCAAGATGCTTTTTTCTGTAAATTTTTTATAATCCTGATATCGTTGCCTACAGTATCAGAAAACTAAGTAATGTTTAATATCTGAAAATAAGTAATATTTAATATCAGAAAAATTAGTAATATTTAATATTAGGAATGCTTAGTATTGGAAAGAATAAGTAATGTCACGAAAAAATATGTAATGTTTAATATCAGTAAAATCGGTAATGTTTAATGTCAGAAAAAATAAGTAATGTTTAATATGAGGAAAATTAAGTAATGTTAAATATTATGAATGCTTAATATCGTAAGGAATAAGTAATGTTTAATATCACAAAAATATGTAATGTTTAATATCAGAAAAATCAGTAGTGTTTAGTGTCAGAAAAAATAAGTAATGTTCAATATCAGAAAAATACTTAATATTTAATGTCAGAAAAATCAGTAATGTAAAATATTAGGAATGCTTAATATCAGAAATAATAAGTAATGTTTAATATCAGAAAAAGATAATTAATATTTAATGTCAGGAAAAAATTAGCAAGTTTAAAATTAGAAAAAAAATAAGCATTATTTAATATCAGAAGAATCAGTAATATTTAATATTAGGAATGTTTAATATAAGAAGAAATATCTAATGTTTAATATCAGAAAAAATAAGTGATGTTTAATATCAGAAAGACTAAGTAGTGTTTAATGTCAGAAGAATAAGTAATGTTTAATATTAGAAAAATAAGTAAGTATCAACATAACATCGTCTTACAATGTAAATATAGGGTTAAGAACCACATGTTTCATGCTTTCTTCAACAAGTCCTCCCCATCAAAAGAAATTTCCATCGTCATTGGGAAACATATTTTCTTTCTCACAATGAATCACGCGGTTGTGGTTAATGAAGGTGCTTTTCTGTCGAAGAATAACATCGTTATTCCCTACAAACATAGAAGCACTTTGTTTGGGTTGTTTGTTTTGTTATTGGAGTTGTACTCGGTAAGCACATCGAATTTACTGTTTTTTGTTGATAATTTAGTCACAATTTTAATGGAGGAATACATATAATTATGTTTTTGTTTCACTAGTATATACACGGAGCTATGACACCAATACTAATTATAAATTTAATATTTAACTGTAAAGTTTAGCGTAATATTTCTTAAGCTTCTAAATTTGTTATTTTAATAGATAAAAATATATTTAATTTATAGTTTTTCTGCAATCCATTGTCAAATCATCAGCCAAATAATTGAGTAAATACATAAAATAATTTTTCAGATTATCGGTATTCCTTTATATACACTGGTTATCATAAATTAAGGAAAAATCACAAAAATAGCGATAACTCTTTCAAAAGTAAGCCAAACCGTGCAAAATTTGCATATGTTGTCCACTAAGAGTAGCTGAGTAAAATTGCAATATGCAAATTAGTGGCGCTGCACTCGGCTTACGTCATCTGCCTGGAGCATAAAAGTCCAAGTTTGAGAGAAAGCACACAAATTTTACTGTGATTGCGACATTGAAAATCTGAGATAGCCAATTCGTAATAATGACCTCTAGGCATCATTTGCCTGAAGAACTACGATGGAGAGCCATCGGGAGACTAGAGGCAGGGCAGAGTCAATCAGAAGTGGCCAGATGGCTAAATGTGAGTCCATCTGTGGTTCATAGACTTTGGAGGCAATTTCAAACCACAGATTCGGCATCTAGGAGGTTCAGTCAAGGACGGCCAACTGTTACGACCAGTGCCGATGACCGATATTTGACATTAAGTGCACGCAGGAATAGAACCGCTACTCCGACACATCTTAGATCCTCTCTTGCTGCAGCCACCGGAAGGTTGGTGTCAACGTCAACTGTGCGCAGAAGGCTCCACGAAGGTGGTCTGTATGCGAGACGACCAGCCATTTGCGTGCCGCTCACATCACGCCATAGGAGAGACCGTTTGCAGTGGGCCCGACAACATGTCCACTGGACGTCAGATCAATGGAGGCCTGTTCTCTTTACGGATGAGTCCAGGTTTAGTCTAGAAAGTGACAGTAGACGTTATTTGATATGGAGAGAACCTGGGACCCGTTATCATCCATCAAACATCCGTGAAAGAGATGCATACGGAAGAGGCAGTGTCTGTGTTTGGGGAGGCATATCCTTAGGAGGGCGCACATACCTCCATGTCTTTCCAAGGGGAACCGTGAATGCTCAGGTTTATCGAGACAACATCCTTGATGCTTATGTGCGCCCATATGCCGGGGCAATTGGTGATTGCTTCCTGTTACAGGACGATAATGCAAGACCACACAGAGCTCGCATTGTTGATGATTATCTTCAACAGGAAACAATTACTCGCATGGAGTGGCCAGCTCGATCCCCGGACTTGAATCCTATCGAGCACGTTTGGGATGCTCTAGGGAGGCGTGTATCTGCCATCAATCCGCCCCCTCAGACCCTTGCCACGCTTGCAACTGCTTTACAAGAGCAATGGCTCTCACTTCCTATTGAACTGATAGACCGCATAATTGAAAGCATCACACATCGCTGTTTGTGCTGTATTGCTTCTAGAGGCAATCATATTCCATATTAAAGGTACTTTTTCTATTGCAAACCGATACTTCCAATTTGTTTATTTTATACATGTGCTAATTTCTATACTACTATTAATGTCTGATAATTTCTTTTTATGTTGTTTAATACCTTACTATGTGTTGTATATTGTGGGTAAGTTTCATAAAATTCCATGTGTAATTTCTTGAGTTATCGCGATTTTTGTGAATTTTCCTTAATTTATGATAACCAGTGTATATTTTTTTTCTTTCTGACGCTCTTATTATAAATATATTTTGATACTTTTAATTGTAAAAACAATATAATAGTTACTAAAATCAGTTAAATTATTGGAATCATATTTGTGCAAAAACATAAAATAAAAAAAAAATTGTTTAATGAGTTAAAATTTTTTCCCTTCATTTATATTCAAAAATTTATCAATAATTGATTTTGTAAATTAAGGGAATTTCAATGATAAATAACTGCTTCGCTTAGATCTAAATGATTGCAAATAAGTGCAAATTCGAAAAAATTATCGTTTGGAAGTGATCCGTGTTTGGAAGATTTTACCTTTAACTCAGAAAAAGACTCCGGTGTTTCATGCTGTATTTCATAACTATAAATTATTAAAACACTAAATATAAACTTTTTTATTTACTTTGACTCAAATTATTACAAAATAATGTAAAAAGTATGAAAAATATGTCGGATAAAGATTCTGCGGTAAAGGGTTTGCAAAACATTAAAGTGCAAAATTTCTTTTATATATGCAAATATTATTCAGTTTTGCAGCATTTTTAAATTATCCAGACATTTATATTTCTTTCTAATAGCCTAAATGATATTTATTTTCCAAATTTTCTTTTAAAATCGTCCTTTAAAAGTTTATTGCGTCAGGCTGATCGTTATTTAGTTATTAAATTAATATTACTAATCCTATTAAATTGCTTACGTTTTACATAATCTTATTTAAAAGCTTGAAAGATTATAAAAGTCTTTCAAAGGATTAATCTCTCCTTCATCGCTTATATTTAGGACAATTAGTATTGTTACAAAAGGAGATCTTAACAAATGATGCGCGTTTCGAAGCGAGAATTAATCCTAGAAAATACACTTTAATTACATTGTTAATCTGATTAAATTAACTTGTTTGGAAAATGCTTAGGATTTTAATTCTTACAAAGGAAAGCATTATATCTTTGTTGATGTTTTACTAAAATACATTATAATGAGGTTCTTGTTTTTTTCTTAAATAAAGTTTCCTGTAACTGTTATTTTAATTTCTCTGCAATTTTAAATTTCTGGAACCCAGATTTGCTGTACGTTTGTCAAACAAACAAACAAATCTCAATTTTTTTCTCACTTTCTCAGAAAAATTAAATGGCAAATTTGTACGATAAACATGGTACAAATTTGTTACAATCTTAGTAAGGTGTTGATTTAAAACATGTTTCCGTTTCAGTTGAACCACTGAACTTAAGTATGGGATAGAAGGACGATTATGTGTTTCTGAGAAACTTGATTTATACGTTGAATCATAATACCGTACCGTGAATCATAATAAGGTACAAATTCGCGTTTTGAAACATATTTCCATATTGGAAATATGAGTGAAAGTTGATTTTTTTTAAGACATTATGAGGTGATTATATGAAATCTAGAATTTTCGCGTTAAAGACTCTGCATGCATGAAAATTGACCAAAGCTTAGAAAATTTCGTTTCATTATGAGAGAAAAATTAATGGTTAATGGGCTTGTTTTGCATTTTCTTTAGCCTGCGTTTGGCATGTTTCTTCAACAATATATATTTATCTGTCTGTTACAGCCGTTCTAGATCATAAAAAAGATGTAGCTCAAAAATTAGAAAATTTCGTTTTATTAGGAGAAAAAAATTATTTTAATAGTTAATGGGTTTGTTTTGCATTTTCTTTAGCCTGTTTTTGGCATATTTCTTCAACAATATAGATTTATCTTTCTGTTACAGCCGTTTTAGATCATAAAAAAGATGTAGTTCAAAAATTAGAAAATTTCGTTTTATTAGAAGAAAAAAATTATTTTAATAGTTAATGGGTTTATTTTGCATTTTCTTTAGCCTGCGTTTGGCATGTTTCTTCAACAATATATATTTATCTTTCTGTTACAGCCGTTCTAGATCATAAAAAAGATGTAGTTCAAAAATTAGGAAATTTCGTTTTATTAGGAGAAAAAATTATTTTAATGGCTAATGGGCTTGTTTTGCAATTTCTTTAGCCTGCTTTTGGCATATTTTTTCAACAATATATATTTATTTTTCTGTTACAGCCGTTTTAGATCATAAAAAAGATGTAGTTCAAAAATAATTCCTAAAACAGAAAAACAAGGCGAAGTTTTCTACCATAACCAACCACAGCTGATAGATTTATCAAAGTACTCCGGAATGGTTTTCCAGAACAGAACAAAAAAACGAAAAAAATTATTCCGAACCCGCAGAAATGTTCGATTTCATTGCGAAAGGATGTTCGGAAAGCGCATAATCTTCTTTATCTCTCCCATTGAACTAAAACGCAGTTTTTCCGGCAAAACTTTCCAGAATTCTAGATGATGGGGCATTTTATGCCGGACTTCTCCTATCCCCCTTCGAATAGCTTACCGGATCCGGATGCTGGGTATGGAAGGACGAGGGGTTGGACCAGGTGATGGGCGAGTGTTCTCTGAAGAAAGAGCGAGCTGGCTATCGATTTTGGGATTCGCTCCGGCTGCCGGATGGTCTCCCGGACGACCCGAGAAATCGATGCCGGAGCTCGGGGATGATTGCCAAGAACTTCTTCATCATGGATCTTCTTTTTGCCTTTTTTTACAGTTTCGTTCCTCTCCTGCGTATTTGTTGATATTGTTTTTTTCTTCTTCTGTAAAATAGTGAGCCGTATTGCCATTTTTCTTTCCGTGTCAGGCCTTCTGAAATATCTTTTTTTAGTGTTCTTGAAAGCATCTTAATACACGCATTTCGTGCTGGGGGAGAGAAATTGCTGAGTTGGAATGTTCTTGGCGAAGTATTAAAAAGAGCTTTTGCTTGAAACTTGGAAAGTGCTCTTCATTAGTTTCACGAATCCTTAATTTAAACCTTTTAAGCTGCCGTGAAAAGAATTACCATTTCTAATGGTGGCCATCAAATGATGATTTTTGAGAAAGAGCATTTTCTTTATTTGTACGGTGGGGGAAAATCGAATTCCTTATTTTACATAATTATAGTCGTAAAAAGCTGAATAACTGAAAATAAAAAACTGTCTAATGCAAAGTCAGTTTTTTTTAAAAATTTCTTTTAGTAGAATCTAGAATAACTCTTTAGTGATAAATATCACGTTGGGGGAGAATTGTCTAGTGTGAACAATGGAGATGGATTTTAAAATAATATAATTAATAGCACCAGCGAATTTTTAAAATTAATAGACTAAAATAACCAGTTATATGAAGGAAAAATAAGGGTTTTTACTTAAAAAACCTAAATGTCCATTAAATTCGTTGTGTTTTTTTTAATATTTTCAACTCTAAATGTTTATAAAATAACCATATTTAATCTCTAAACATTGCACTTATTTCATGGATAAATTGTTTTCAATTGATTAAAAGGAACATGTGGGACAATGGAATATATAGGAATGAAAATAAATACTAAAGCTGAAATGGGGCATATAGTGTAATAGATTATGTTGTTCAATGATCATTGCAGAAAAAACATAAAAGTGAATAAAAATTCTGGCTGTCTTGTATTAAACGCATACTTCTCGAAATGTTTCGTCGTTACGCCTGTTTTTATTTGTAAACAGGTTTATAAATACATATAGCTATACATATATACTATAGTTATAGTACTTTATTGGAAGAACATAAATATTTTGCATTTGAAATCATGAGTTATTCCACTTTTGGTTTTGATTGACCCGTTAAAGATAGTTACAATTCTTTGTTCACACGGAGAAAAAAATTCTGGAAAAATTCTGGTATTAAAAAAATCTAATTATAAGGTATTTAAACTGTTCATTTGATAATTTTTCCGTTCATATGGTAACGGTTTAGCGGAAATTCTGGTTTTCAAAATTATAGTTCTTATTAAGACACATTTAGTAAAAATACAAAACTGAAAAGTAAACTGAATCGAGTAAATGGTTTTTGTGCCATGTTCTTAGGTATCATGATAAAATTACCAAATTTTAGCACATTAACCGAATCTTATCACATATTATAAAACCATATTTTATGGTTAATTTAACCAAAATCATTACCAAAGTGCATCAGTAAAAACTACCGAGCTTTTTTGTGTTCCCATAGAATCAGAAACACGGTAGATTTTATTATATTCTGGTAGTTATAACCGTACTTTTTTTCTCCGTATAATTAGTGCAACAAAATCTGAAATAGTCATTATATTTGTATTTTTTCCACTAATGTAGAATTGTGGGATCTATTTTCCAGTGGCATTCTATTTGTTCGTTTGTTTTAGAATATGATATTGCGGATACATTGTTTTTTGTAGCGATATAAAAAAAACCGTCAATTTGAAGTGATAAGTTAAAAGTTACCGATTAGTACATATATTTTTAATTGACAATTTTTTCTCATTGACCAATAGTATTAATTTATATGAATCTCATTCATATGAATCTCACTGTATGAGTCATTCATATGAATCTCATTCGACTTAGAACTGTATACTCAGCATAATCACTACATTTATGCTCGTGAAATTTTCCACTTTTTTTAAGACACCACTTTAATGTTTACAGATACAAAAGAACTGAGTTTTGGACTCATATTTCTTTGCAAAATAACGAATCAAAAATGTATTAAATGATTGATGGTTATCTCCGATTTAGTACCACTAATAAATTTTTCTAAGCCAAATGGAAACTGTGATAACATATTCTTATTTGACTAATATAACTTATTTTTCTTTTATTTTGTTTTTTTAATTCGGAGCTTCAAAATAAATATTTGCAACCTGCAAGTGACGTAGTGTGGGTATCTTGATCCTGATTGGTTGTTGAAATGTGGCATTTGTTTACGTTAGCAACTGTTCTTTCCATTCTATTTCGAGTAAGCCAAACCCGTCAAGTATCGATTCCCTTAAGTGACTCCTTCTATATTGTTTCTCAAAGATTCTTTCACAAAGATTTCAATTCTTTCTCTATATTTCTTATTTAACACAAAGACAGGTACAAAGTCTTGTAGAACATAAACAATCTAATTGTGTAACGAAAGCTAAAATATATCACAGTTACAATAAAAGACATAAATGAATAATAAATCTAAGTTAAGTAGAAGACGTAGAAGAGAAAGAATTATATTTCAATATATTTGATGTGTGATACGGTACTGTATATAATTAACTTCACGTTAATTAACATTCTAACTTATGTGGAGAAACTTAGCTTAACTTTAACGCGTCATTTTGCTTATAAATGATCAGCTGAGGTCATAGATCACATGTGTGGGTATTTGTGATATTCCTTCTTGAAGTGCAAGTACCCAATTGGCTTTTTCGTAATTGTAATTTTGTTAGTTATCAAATTCTTACTTACAAAAAAAAATTAAAATTCCCTGAATAACTTTTGATCTAATGAGCGGATCTTCAGGTTCTAGGAATCAATCTTAATGGTTCGAGAGAGTGTCCTCAAATATACTTATTAATTACTGAAGACTATATTTTAAGTCATGATATCCAACATAAAAACGTACTTTCTACGAACAAATATGCTCTTTTTTGAAGTATTCGAATTCTTATCTCCCAAAATATAGTGGTAGCCGCAATCTGGGAAATAGTTTATTTTACTTTTTGCGTATTTAGCCTTATACTCGAGAACTTTTTAAATGAATTAAAAAAATTTTGCACACAATTTTTATAATTCATTTATCCAAAGTTAATTCCATGCACAAGAAATAACTTTTGTAAATATATTTTTTTATTATTATTTTATTTAGTAATGGTCGGCAAAATTTTAAACTTTAGGGTATAAAATTTTTTTACATCATTTTAAACATTGTAATTTTACATAGCAAAATTTGTACGAAATTGGTCTATCAGTTCCTGAGAAATCTGATTTTAATAATACGACTTTTTTAAAATTCGACAAACGTTTTTAAACTTGCATTCTTCAACAGAAAAATAGAGTAAAAATATCATTAAAAAAAATAGCTTATAAGGGCAAAACTAATTTTAGACTTAGTACCCGAATGAGGCAAAGATCAAGTATTTGTAAAAATGTTCCATTTATTTTATCCACACGTTTAACTTATGTTCGAACCCTAAAAATTGCAGGGCATTGCGTTTTATTGCAGTTTAAATTAGTTGAATTGCAGTTTTAGAAGAATAAGTATAAATTTTAGTTAAAGAATTAGTTGAAATTGCAGTTTTATTCAAATATATGGTAGCTAAAATTCTGTATGTTTAACAATGTTCTATTTATTTTAACCTCGTGTTTAATTTCTGTTCGAAAGCTGAAAATAGAAGTCGGATTGTGCGAGCTATCAGAAAAAGGAAATGGTACTTTTATTTGGTTAGCTAAGACAATCGAAAATCGTAACTATAGGACATAAATTTGGCTTCTATTCCATTTTCCCGCCAACTCTTTACAAAACCTAATTTCCCTTTTCTCATTACAAATAATTGAACTTTTTGCTAGAGGAGCTTCTGATAACGAATCCATTTCCTCTTCCAATCTTTGGCTCTCTTGTAAATAACAGAAATGGCAGTCTTTGGAGACTTGGCGCCAGAAATGAGCAAAATTTTGTTTACGTCGTTGAAATACGTGATCTGTTTCTTAGTAATACCCAAATGCAGTTATTTATTTATAGCAACATGTAATGCTTTGTTCGCACCTTTTAGGTTAATTTTTTTATATATATTTTTTATAAAGTTGTAATAACTCTGAGATTTTGTGTTACGATATTCAGCATTTGAAATCCGTTTAAAATTTTACGCTTTATCACAATTTTAGTTTTAGAACAAGAATATGCGCGACTTCACATATTTTTAGAATATGTATGTATGTGTAGAAATGTTTTAAATTCAAGAATAGATATAAACCATTTTTTGTCTGAGCATGAATATTGTTTGCTGCACCCTAATGTGGCCTAAATTAATTTAAGCTTTACCACTTTTTACCAACAAATTTCCAATAAGGTGAACCGGGTTCGAATCCTAGAGATGGCTGATTGATACGAAAATCCGTACCCGCCTTGCACCAATCACGGTGCTAACGCAAAATATCCTCAGTGGTAGACGGATCATGGATCAGAGTCCCCTTACCGTCAGGCTAACCGTGGGAGGTTTTCCTCCCCATGTGACACAAATGCTGGTTAGTTCCATCAAATAATCCTCCACGAAGGCAAATTTCTCCCAATAATTGATGCAAGAGTTCCCTTGTCTTCTGAATTGAGTTCAAAATTACGAGGCTATGGAGTTGAACATTGGTAGCCGTAAAGTCAAAATTCGGGTAGGCTGTCCAACGACGGTTATAAACTAAAATAAAATGTATGCTATTTTTAATGTTAGCGTCGCTTTAGATTAGCAAACATGGGCAATTCACAAAGCTGGGATTTATCCTTGATGACTTTACTATTCGACGGGTTTAGTTTAAGATTTGAAATTTAAATTTTAGTTTAAAATAATGCAAAAACTTTTGTAGCGTTCAACTGAAAATATTTCCAAATATTACTATTTTTAATTTAAAAAAAAACCAGTTCTTAAATAATTATTTTGATTAGAATTAGTTTTGGAAAAATTAGTTTCATCAATCATTGCATGCGAAATTTGTTTGGTACGCTTAAATTGTTCGAGATACGGAAAAATATGCAAAAAATAAAATCAGTAGAGTGATGAAACCAAACTTTCCATCTCTTTCTAACCTAACTATTGAGACCATTATTTCCAGACTGCTGCTATACCCCATATTTTGAGGGTCCCGAATCCAATTCTATCAGAAATTTTTTTCCCGAGAAAGCACATTTTTGTGTGTGATTTCTGTGCACAAATTAATTAGCATATTTAAAGCTTATCTCTTAGAATCATTAAGATTGGATCTTTTACACACAATTTGTGTATGATTTCTTAATTTGAAAAATAGTGTGTACAGATTAATTAACATGTTTAAAGTTTATCTCCTCTAATCATTAAGTTTGAATCCTTTATACATAATTCAATCATTAGATAAAAAGCTATAATTGCGCACTGTACACAGCCATAATTCAAACGACAATGTCAGTGAGTTAATCTGCTGTTTAAAATTAATGATCGTTTCGAAACGATTTAATTTATTTATATTTAACAAAAGTTTTCCTGCTTCAGGGCCTTGAATTAAAATAAATCTGAAGTCATTGAGTATTGGGAAATCACACATTTAAGGAGAAGAACTTTTTTACATGCGATAAAAGTAATACAGGCCTTATATTATGTTACCCAATTTAGCCGATTTATAAGCATTCATTTCTTTTATTTTGCTTCAATTTTTCCTCATTCATCTATAGAATTTTAACCTTTTAACTTCATAGAAAACAGAGGAATTAAATGCCTACCAAAAACAAGTGATGGTGATAGTTTTAAGCGCTGTTATTAAACTGAGTATATGGATAGTTTTACGAAATATCCTCTAATTTAGAGATTTGTTAATGACTTGTGAACTAATAAAATAAAACATTTCCCTTTTAGTGATCAAACAGTATTTATGATAAGCACACAATGCAAGTTTTGAAGAAATGATGAGTCATGCATTTTCAAAATATTAATAAAATGCAAGCTTTCTTGCACAAAACTCTATAGAACCATTCGCTCAAATTTGCTGCAGCTTCAACGTGAAGCTAATGCGAACCACTATAAGGTTTTTTTTTCACCTTAAATAAATAAGGTAAGGTTCAATTAGGGATTTTTAAATAAGGTTAACCATGTTTCAGCTTAGTTTCATATTGAAGTAGCAGAAAATTTGAACGAATGGTTCTACACAGTTTTATGCCAGAGAACTAGCATTAACTCATCTTTTTAGAGTCTTTTATTTTTCAAAATGCATTTTATTAATATTTTGAAAATGTATGACTCATCATTTTTATACATTCCACATTGTATGCTGATCATAAATATACTCTTTTGTCCACAAGGAAGGAAATGTTTTATTTTATTACACAATGTTCACAAGCCATTAACTTTATTTTTAAACGTGATTGAACAATGCTATTATTTAACTTGAACGAAGACGTGACTCCTTATAACTCTTTATTAGCGATGCAGCAAAGTTGTTATCCCGTATTATGAATGTATTATTGATTTCAAAACTAGCATAATCTATATTTTTAAAAGCATAAAGAAAGTAAAAAAAACCCTCATTTAGAGACCTGAATAGAGTTGATTTTTTTCGCGAAAAAAAAACTTATGTTTGTAATTATTTTGATATAAAATAAAAAGGTTTCAACTGGAACAAAGAAAGTTTAACAGTTTCAAAAATAAATTTCAATATATTTCAGATCTAACTTAGTCCGATCCGTTCTATTTCTATCTTATTTGTTAGTTTGGATATGAGAGAACTGATATGATATGATATACAGTCACAAAATAATGTGGCTGTATATCATTAAAATATAAAGTTTTTTCTTAAATATTTAGATGTTTTAAAATGAATTTTTTCTGAAAGCATTTTTTATTTATAATATTTTAACATTTCTATTTTCTAGTATTTTAGTATTTTTTAAGAAAGAGTGAAAAATTTGTTTTAGTAGAAAAAGAAATATAATGAGTATTTTTGAGTTTGTTACACTGAAAAACGGATAAAAACTAAAAAGTAAGGAATGTAATAAGGGAAAAAAGTAAGTTTTGGGGCTTCAAAATATGTAAAAATTTGAAGCCGCAGTATCTTCAAAATATGAAATAAAAAACTTGTTTGTAATTTTAAGTTCGGGTATACCCAATTGTAGGATGAAAAGTTGTAGAAGTCAATTAAAAAATTTCGTAATAAATCAACGAATTTTAAAATGTTTAATTTCAATCTTCTTTATTTTTTATTATCACATAAGTACACTAACATTACATACATCAGTTATATTTTTCTTCAACAATTGTAAGTTATATCTAAGTTGTAATCTATTTTCGTAAATCATCTCTTTTCTAAAGACAAATCACCCTTATATTTATAGACTAACTTAATAAAGTTCCACATAAAATTTACTGGAAAGTTTTTTAACGGACATTTCCGTCTGTTGACATCTCAAAAATTCTGGAAGCCTTCCAAGCATAAAACTCTTTAAGAAACCAAGATGAGAGCATTAGCTTGCAGCTTGCATAGAGAGATAAACATAAGGGATTAAAATGGAAGTTAGCAAAGTAAAAGTGCTTAATTGAGTAATTGATAAAACAAAAGAGGTAGAGGGAGAGATTGTGTGCTGAACAACATCACACCAATAAAAAATATATTTGTGGAATTTTGACTAAAAAATTTGGAATATCATTGCGATATGCGGTACGGTTTTTAAAAAATAACAGCTTCAATATCGACATTAATATCCATATTGAAGCTGTTAATATTCAGCTTTTATTGTTATCCATAATTGAAGCTGATAAGTAATACGATAGAAATCTGCTGCGACCTTAAAAAAGGTTCCAAATTTAACCATATTTCCGTTCTAGTTAAGTCTTAGTATTGTATAATCACGTTTAAAAAATACCTTAACTTAGCTCACTGAGCACCATATTAAGGTTACAGTTTGAGTTACAGCAAGTAAGGTTGCAGCAATATGCTCATTCACCAAAATTTCTAATACCGTTTGCTACGAATAAAATACAGAGAAAGTGACTGAAGGCAGGAATAGCGAACGTGCTGAAATGAATCCAAAGCGCATTATTGGTGAAAAATGACGTGCTCAGAGATAAGTAATCCCGATAATCTACCCTCTTCAAGCATTTTTGAGGGACTTTATGATCTTCACGAATGAATAATTCATTATTGAGCTTTATTTCCGAAATTAACTTTGCGTGATGTTCTAGTTGAATTAAAATGAGCAAACTTCATTTTCCGAATATTTAAGTGCCTTGTATCTTTTGGGAATAGTTAAGTGCATGAACATAATTTCTTTTAAATTCTACAACGTCTCATTAAAAATTTATTAGTAGACTGTATAATTAATTATATGAATTGAAAATGTGTTAATTAAGTTAATAATATAGACTACTTTTATCATTAGTTAATATTTGAGGTAACAGTTGAGTAGATGAAGCTAACAGTATGGTTAATGAAATTATCACTCATAAATAGTTATTTATAACTTAACTATTTTATCTACTATAAGTTACATACTTTAGGGTTAAAACTAAATTTTATGTAATAGATTACCGTTTCAAAATGAAATAATAATTATGTGGACAAAGTTTAAATAGATGTAATGAAGTAAATAATGGCATATTTCATTAGATTTAAGTTTTAATATTAAATAATATTTAAAATTTCATAATTATAGAGATTCTCAATTATATTCTTTCAGAATACAACCTATAAGGGTGCTTGTCTTCTTTAAATACAGGTTCTACGACCCCGAGTCCTCTCCTCCTTTTTCCCTTCAGGCTTAGTTAATAATTTAATTGGTTATCGGTGCCTTTAGTATGTACATTTAATTTTAGTTCAATGAAGTCGATCAGGGCTCTTCCGTGCCATTGTATTTTTCATTTTGACTAGTATTAGATTTTACCCTTAAATTAGTTTCTTGAGAATTTTTGTCGTTAAAATTTTTTTGGTACGAATAGATTAAAGAGTATATTTGATGCAAAATTAATAATGTTCACTGTTATATGAAAACAACACAGTATGGAGCAGCTAGGGAAATTCCTCATTTTGTATGTATTAATTCCTCAATTGTATGTAACGCATTTTAGTAAAGAAAATTTTTTTTTTTAAACATTGTATTTAAGCTTGAAATGGCTTTGTATGAAATGGGAACATTGTTTTATTCATATTTTTTAAAAAATGTCGTTTTACAATAATTGTAATGCCTTAATTGTTCTTGACGTGGAAGTGCCCTTTTTGTATTTTATTTATTTGAAAACAATCTTAATATATATTTCGGTTTAATTTCGTATTGTTTAATTTCTTATAGTCATTATAAAGGTAGTTTTTTTTTTAAAAATTTGTTTAGAAGGTATAAAAGTATTTTTTTGAATAAGATTACGTTTAATTCAGTAAGAAAAGGTTTTCAAACAAATTGAAATATCTTCATAAGTGTGAATGAATATTCCTTCTTGTAATTTCTGATGAATTAATTGCCATTGTTAAGTAGAAAATGTTTTAACGGTTTCGTTTCGTCTTGGAATTAAAATATCTTTGTTCTGTTTCATTTTAAATGACTGTTCAAATCTTCAACTAATTTCTTTATTCAAACATTTTGCAATCAGATATTGTTTTAATTTTAGTTACATATAAAACTATGTGCCTAACTGTTTACAAGTATAAAAGTAATTTGTTTTTTTTAGAGATAAAACAATATAAACTTAATGAAATTTTTTTTTTATAAGAGTAAACAAAAACTAAGTTTAAAATTTTATATAATATTTAAAGCCTAATCTCAATACAAAACTCCTTTTAGTAAAAATCTGTTCTTATTTTTAGGATCAGATAATTTTTTATAATGATGTTAAAATTGAAGAAAAATATTGCTGATATACACTGATAAAAAGTTTGGAGTGATTTGAACAACAATATCTACTATATCTACGATCAATCTATAAATCGACGTGGAACCGGTTTTTCCGAAAGTGCATATACAAGTTTTTAGAAAAATTAGCTACTATTTTTCAAGAAATTTTTTTGTGTACAATAAAGAATTTTTTCTCGAATAGAAATTTTAGCAAAATTTTAGGAACAAATAATGTTGATATGATCTTTGAACGTAGGGTTGCATACGGAATTAGTTAATTTGCTTCACCTCCTGTTGCTATCTTTCAAAGTCAAAGAGAGCATTTTATTCACAAGCAAAAGTTTAATTGATAACACCTATAGGTGTTCACCTATAGGATTCACCTATAGGTGAAGGTATACCTTCACATAATCGTATGTAAAACAAGGCAAAATTAAATATTTTTAGGCTGAAAAATTATTTTACGCATGTCATATTTTTTTTTTGTACCATGCGCAAAAAAAAAGAAAAAAAAAGGAAAAAAAAAAAAAAAAAAAAAAAAGAAAAAAAATCACCCTCAATGTAACTTTTGATTCGGATCTTCATATTTTAGGGCTCAATCTTAATGGTTAAAGGAGGGACTTCAAATACGCTAATAAATTAATTCAGACGACATTTTAGTTACGAAATCAGACACAAAAACGTACTTTCTCTGAATAAACATGCCTTTTCTTCGACAGATTCATATTTCTGACCCACAAAATATAGGGGGCAGCTTCAATCTGGGAAATATGGTTAAAATAGTTTGGTCTGGCGAGCGGTCTAAAGTTTGGATGCCTTAATGTTACTTTTATTTTTTGCGTATTGCGTCATGTCCCGAGAACTTTCTAAGCAAATTAAAAACTTTTTGCAGACAATTAAAAAATTCGTTTATCCAAAGATAACACCATGCAAAATATAAGTTTAAGGATATATTTATTAATTTAATTAATAATAGTCGAAAAAATTTTGAATTGTATATAAAAGTCTTTTTACAACATTTTAAAGAATGTAATTTTACATGACAAAATACAAAGTTTGAGCGAAATCGGTCGAATAATTCCTGAAAAATCGAATTTTAAAAAACTTGTTCGTTTACAATTTGATTTTAATTTTTTAATTTTGGTATTTTTTTTCCGCACACTGCTCATATTTAAATATTAGACAACACCAGCTTAAAATGATGGCTTCTTAACGATATACCACAGCTTAAAAGGCGATACTTATTCAACAATCAACTTCTTGCAGTTAATCCCTATTAGCTTAAACAATTATTCTCCTTAAAGAATATTATCTTGTCAAACTACTCGCAAGATAATCTTCCTAATAATAATAATCTAACGAGGTTACCTCTTTAAAATTCTTCATTAAAAACCTCTAAAGAAAAACCTCTCAATAAATAGTTGGGAGTATATATAAAAGCCTCTTGTTTAATTCAATAAAAGAAGGGTCTGAACCTGAAAAATCTATGATCTCTCCTCATTCACATAACGAGCGTGAGAATAGCGAGTGAGCCATCGCCCACCTATTGTTCCATTGTAGAGAAGTCAGCGTCCAGACCTTCCATAATTTAGATTGCTTCTTTCCACTCTGCTTACTTGATCAGCTTGAATTGTGCTTCTAATCTAACGTAATTGAGGCTGAAAATTGAATGCAATTGGTGTGAGTGGAGTTGGGGCATTGTGACGTCATGGTGTTTAACTACCAGGGAAAATAAGCGTATGGAATATTATTTCAGCCAAAAGCCAATCTCCGATTCTGATTGGCTTTTGATGATGTCATTTCTGTTGGAGAATACCATTATTTTTCATTACGTAAAGGGGAATTTTATTTTATTTTTTTGCTGGAGGGTTTTATGGTTTTATGCTCCATAGCATTTATTGAATGGTGATTTCAAATCACTAAAGAATTGGAAATAATGTAACAATTGACATTGTGAAGCTCAAATCAAATAGAGATTTAGTTGGGTAAGGTTAACCTGAAAATTAAATAAAAGCATTAATAATTAAAAAGAAATACAGTCAAACCCCGCTATAGTGAACCTTCAAGGGACTGAAATTTCGGTTCACTATAACCGGGAGTTCACAATATCCGTACTGCAAATAATTTTAACTAATTTTTTTTCGAATTGCTCCCTTTTATTACACATTATTTAAATAAATGACTAATAAAAAGAAACATAAAAAAATGATTAAAAAACAATAAGTAGTAACAAAAAATGTGTTAACTTTTATAGTTTTTCATACTCTTCGTCTTGCGTACCAAAAATTTAGGGATGGTCTTTATTTAGGGATGGGAATGAATGAAGAAAAATGAAGAAAAAAAAATCAGTTGACAGAAAAAAGTTTATAATATCTAATTTCCTCTCTTACTTTGGTTCACTATATCCACAAAAAATAAGATTATATGTGTATAGCAAGGCACGGGAGTGAACATTTCGTTCACTATATCCGGGAGTTCACTATAAACCCTGTTCACTATAACGGGGTTTGACTGTATTTGTATAATGTAAAAATCGACACAGTGAAGCTTAAATTAAGAGATTTAGTTGGAAGGTTAACCTGAAAATTGAATGAAGGCATTAGTTATGAAAAAGTATTTATACAAAAATTAGCTCGATAGCATTTATTAATTGTTGATTACATTCAATCTTTAAAAAATCGGAAATATTGTAACAATCTATACTGTTAAGCTTAAATTAAATTGAGATTTAGTTGAAAGTTTAGCCTGAAAATTGAATGAAGACATTAGTTATAAAAAAAGTATTTATACAAAAATGAGCTCGATAGCCTTTATGGAATGGTGATTACAAATTAATAATGTAACAATTGATCTATCGAAGCTTAAATGAAATATAGATTTAGTTAGGCAAGGTTAACCAGAATATTGAATGAAGGTATTAGTAACGAAAATAAAAATTAGCTGGGTAGCATTTATTGAATGGTGATTTCAAATCACTGAAGAATTGGAAATAATGTAACAGTCGACACAGTGAAGCTTAAATTAAATTGAGATTTAATTAGTTAAGGTTAACCTGAAAATTGAATAAAGACATTAGTTGTAGAAAATATTTGTAAAAAATAAATTGTTTGATCCATTCAACTGCTTTAAGTACTCTTATTTGATAATTTTGTTTCTTTGAATTTACGGTTACTTACTAGTATAGTTTATAAATCTTCATTCATCTCTAACTATCTTTAAATTGTACCATTTATAAATGCCATATTTGTAGACTATAACAGCATATAACTCAGAAAAAAGAATACAACTTAAAAAAATGAAAAAGAGAAAAGCATATATAACTTAAGAAAAAGTGAAGCATTTCTAGTAATGTTTGATAAATCTTTGACGTAGATGAGACACCGCTGTTCCTTACATAGATTTTTTCCTGACGCTCTAATTACAAGTGGAAAATATATTTTAGCATTATTTAATTATAAAAAAACTGTCTAATAATTACTGAAAAAATTCTTCTTGGTTAGCGGAATTATATATCTACTGAAATATAAAATACAAAAAAAAAGCAGTTTGGAAAGTTTTCTTTTCATTCATATTCAAAAATTTATTAATAATTGATTTTGTAAATTAAAGTAATTTCAGTAATAAATATCTGTTTCTCTTAACTAAGTAACTGCAAATAAGTGTAAATTTGAAAAATTATTGCTTGGAAGTGATCCGTGTTTGGAAGATTTTACCTTTAATGCAGAAAAAGACACCGGCGTTGCATGGTGTATTTCATAACCAAAAATTATTAAAATGTGAAATAAATTTTTCGTTTGTGAAAAATTAATCTGCTTAATCCTTATTGTTTAACTTTTAAAAGAAATCGCTTTCATGTTCGAAAAAAAAAAAACTCAGCTGGCAACGAGCTTAGTAACATAATTTAAATTTTTTTTTTTTTTTTTTTGTGTTCAGAGCTAGTTTACTAATCTTGATATTAATCATTCATAGAGTAGAAAATATTTTCTAACTACGCGCTGATTTTTTAGAACAAAACAGAATTGCTATATTTGTGGCTATTTTAGTATACTGTAAAAGTTTAGAATTAACTATAATTTTACCTTTTTAATTGAATAAATAAATACATAAAAATTAGAAATATGTTAAAATTGAACCTCAAACTCTGTTTAACACACAGAGGAGTGCTTAAGAATTATTTTTTACTGCGAAAATTTTTCTGATATGTAATCTTTAATCAAACACGGGATAAACTAGGATTCTGAGGTTCTGCAAGCCAGCGATTCCTTATTTTTATCGGCAATAGAACCTTAAATTATCAAACTTCTTACGCCGGAACCCCAAATCAATGAAAAAAAAGTATATAAAAATAATTGTGAATGTATTCAACAGTAATATAGTATTTTATTTTAAAATTAGTTAATAAGACGAATAATTTTTTTATCGTTTAATCTTCAATAATCTTAAATTATATTTTATGTCCTACAACTAAAAAATGTTCTAACTTTCCGAACCATTTTAACTCTTCCATGGAACCCTAGGGTTCCACGATTGGGAATCGCTGTTGTACACTGATAATTTGCTCCAAAAAAGTGCTCATTTAAATATAATATTTGAAAGAAAGGCATGATTTTGATATATTTTTACGGGAATAATTAAACATATAACATATTTCATACAACGAACAGTAAGTATAACACATTTCTTACGTTATGTAATGCAAGTTTTAACTTATTTCTTTTAGGCGATTATTAACAAAACAAATTATTTTATGGCCGAATTTTGTATACTGTGCCAAATTCGATGGTTTAGTTTAAGCTTATTATACTGAAATATGAATGATAAATATAAATAATAAATATAAATATAATGAATATAAATAATAAATATAAATATAATGAATATAAAAATAAAATATAATTGTAGAGTTTCATCCTAAATTGAATAATTTATATTTTTCGATAGCCTTAAATCATATCGTGAAGACATAAAAATATGACCATTGTAACCCGATCCGATAAATGAAAATTAGATTGACCTCAGGCTTAAGTTGTTATTCGTGTAAAATATTAATTGTGCGATACAATTACACTGATGACCTACATTCATAAAATTAGAAATGGTCAATGTAGGTATATTCAGTTTCATTAGATTTATCATATTTCAAACAATAGCCTTAAGCATCGATCTTGATATTGCTGATACATAGCATTAGTCAATAATCTATCATAATTTCTACTTATGGAAAGATGGGTGGTGATTTTATTGTTAGTAGCAAAAGGTTAAAAATAGATGTTTATTTTTACTACCATAATTTATAACTGTGTTCCTAATATGTACTGATCTTATTTTTTTTTATCACTGTCTTAGTTATCTTTTTATAAATCTCTGATTAATTAATAAGTTCATAAATTTAATGCACAAATGTATTTAATTATTTTTTTTAATCTAAATCTTCCTTTAAAAGCGATTGATTATCTATTGTAAGCGTTGAACGCAATTTAGTAACTTTTTGAAAATTAAAAGAATTATTTGAAAATTAATATTTTTAATTTATTACTTATTATATTTTGTATTGAACTATGATGGTTAACAAAGCGATTTTTTATTTTGTTTTATCTGTTATGCAATCAGCATGCGAAATATTTTTAAACAAAGCAATAAAAATTTCCTTTTCTGATTATAGTTTAAAGTTTTAGAATTTCATTAAAAGTGGAATTTTCTTATTTTTTTTAAAAGCGTACAAATTGCAATATTAAACTGTTGCCAACTGTTTTTTTTATTTTTAAATTCAGGTTTTAGATTTTCTATCTGTAAAACAAAATTTAAAGTTTTGTTTATTAAAATTTAGATGATTCTTAATTTAATTACTGAGTTATTCATAATAATATAATTACATCATAATAATATATTCATAATAATATAATTCCTAATAATATAATTATATTCATAACATATAATTATATTTATAATATATAATTAAGTTATTCATAATAATATAATATAATTTAGTAAATAAACTATTAAAATACAATTACAACAATTTCTTAAGTAGTTCAAAAGTAAGCTTTGTAAATTAAAATTTTGGTGAATTTTTCTTCGATTTGCAGTCATTTCTTTTTCGGTTTTTCCTCTTTAAACCAAAATATAGATTTTGGTCTCTCCTTTGAAGGAAATGTTTTCAGATTGAGATCCTGAAAACCTCAGCATCGTAAATGGGTTGTATTCAATTTAGTGCTGCCATCTAGTGCTTCACCTGTCATTTAGATCATAAATTAATTCCCATCTTGAATTTATAATTTGAAAAGTTTAAAGTCTGAGTAGAGATATTTTGGATTTAGATTTCATTTTTATTTATTTAGTTTTTACTTTATTGCTATGCATAATATTTTAATTTCATTCAAAACATTTTTAAAAAACTTATTTAATTTATTAAAATTTTTTAATGCTGAAAAAAAAAATTTTTTTTTAAAAATAAATAAGTAATTTAAAATAAAATAATTAATTAAAAAAATTCGAAACATAATTTCAGACAACAATTGATTAATAAATTTTAATTCTCTAGTATTTATTTACCGGTTAATAAGTGTTATTTGTTTACTTCTTTAATTTTCTAATTCAGATTAAAGTCTATTCAATAAAATCCTATTTTTAATGAGGAAATAATTTTATTTAGAATTTCGTAATCATACTCCGTTGTTTTTTTTAATATTGTTATTAATTGATTACTTGATTGTTATTAATTTATTGTTATTAATTTATTGTTATTAATAACATGAAATATCTTATAATCTCTTACCTACTATACTAATCTATTAATAATTCTATTGCGTTAGTAATCCATACAAAATTGTGTTAATCTATTAATAACTTTAATAATCTATAAATAAATAGATTAATTTAAAAAATTTTGTACGAACTCCGCCTAAAAGACATACGGTCATTCAAATTCATTCCCTCAAGTGAGAAATCATGTATTGTTGTTTTCCCCACATGCATCATTTTATATTAAGATGGTCAATGTGTGAAGCAGAGAAACAGTTTGTAAGGCGAAAGTAAATGTAGCTATACGGAAGATAAGAGGAAGATTAACCGTGTTCTTCGCTTTGGTATTAATGTTAAATAATTATGTTAAATAACATTATCTCATTAGTATTAAGACCTTTCAACTGTTTTTCTCTATTCCCCCCCCCCCCTTCTTTAGATGTGAAGAGACTTTTTGAGCATCATAATGTAACAACTGAACTTAAAATAAAGGCAGTATCAAAAAAAAAAAAAAAAAAAAAAAAAAAAAAAAAAAAAGAATCAGGAAAAAAAGAAGAAATGGATTAAATTCCGAGAAATTGATTTATGTTGAAAAATAATTTTAGTTTAAAAAAAAAGTTAATAAAATTACAAAAAAAAAAAACATGATTGTTTTCGTCAAAGTGAAATTTTTACGTTAAAAATTTTAAGTCAGATATAAGATCCTTTTTATTCTTCATTGAGATTTATGCATTTAACAAATTAATTCTGCACAAGTCATTCATGATGTGTAATTTTTTACTTGTTTTATTTGATGGGGAAACTACGGAGATATTTAATTTTTTTCGAAGAAACATCTAGTCTTAATTTTTTAACGCTGAATTTTTGTAAGCATATTTTTCATAATTTTTTATTAATTGTGGTCAAAATAAGTGAAAAATATTATATTGAGAATTTTAAATACATTGTTGTTTTTTTCTGCGTTTAAGTTAAAATGTTCCAGACGCGGCTCGCTTCAAAATTATAGTTTTTCAAATATGCACTTTTTTGCTGTTATTTAGATTTAAGAGAAATGAGTGATTATTGAATTTTCTATAATTTACAAAATTAATTGTTGATAAAATTTTTGAATATTAATTAAATTTTTTTTCGAACTACTTTTTTTTGGATTTTATATTTTAGCACTATTTTAAATTCGATTATCTGACAAATATTTTTTAGTAACTATTAAACTGTTCTTTTTTATAAATAAAAGGCCAAAAAATTTTTTTGCTTGTAATTAGAGTGTCAGGAAAAAATATAGATATAAAAGGGACACCGGCTTCCTATCTGCGTCAAAGGTTTAAACTAAATTCCTTAGGTTTCTAGACTATATGTTTTTGTCGATAAAAAATACTGACCCCGCCATGTCATTGGTCTGGAAATTGTTGAGTCTTAATTTCCAAGACTTCCTGGCCTGTCTAGTGGCTGTTACATAAATGCTTTGCACAAAAAAAAAAACGATAAAAAACTAGGTTTTAATAAACTACTTAGAATTTTGGAAAATATGTTTTGGTTAGTAAAACATACTGCCGCATTGGCTCGGAGAATAGAGTGTTCACCTCCCAATGAGAAGTTCCAGGTTCAAATTCCAGCGGTGGCTGGTTGATACGAATTCTGCTCCCGGCTTGCACCGATTACATTGCTGACGTAAAACAGATCTATCTTGGGTTAGGATCCCCTTGTCATCGGGCTAACAGCGTTAGATTTTCGTGATCTCTCTCTCCACGTAACTAAATGCGGGTTAGTTCCATCAGAAAGTCCTTCTCGAAAGTTAATATGTTCTAATGCTTTATTCAAGAGTTCCTTTGTCTTCTAGGTTGGGTTCAAAATTACAAGGCTACGGAATTGAGCATTGGTAAACTCAGAATTGGTTCGGCTGTTCAACGCCGGTAGTAAAATAAAATTTAAAATTACTGACCAATTAATTACTTATTATCAAAAGCAAACTAAATATTTTTTTCTGGGATTTTTTTTCTTCATATTTATTTATAATTTTGTTCATCTCTGTCAGAAAAAAAAAAGGAGATTTGTTTTATTTATCAGCCTCGTTAATACGTTATATCTTCAACGTTTTACTCGTACTTTGTCAATCCCTGTCGCTGTCAGCAAATGAAATCCAGCTGTCAAATCATTTTCCCCTCTCTCTAATTTTCCTTTCCAAGAATCTTGACAAAAAAGGGGAATTGGGGGGAGGGACGGGTTTCTGAAATAATAAGCAGATCTTTTCTGGGTATAGAGACGCGTCTTCCTTTTTACCCTTTAAAAAAGGAAGAACTTATTACGTAAAGGAATAAAAAGCAGAAGTAATAAGTTTCAGGGTAAAAAAAAAAAATCTTATCATTTTGCTTCTTTTGGCAGGGAACTTACGAAAAGAATTAACGATGTTGGGATAGCGGAATGGAGTAATGGAAAAGAATGAAAAATAGATTTGAGGAGCTAAGAATTAAGGGATTTTTTCTTCTTCTTACTCTGCTGAATTTTATTAGCTTTAGACGCATTATTCTGAAAATTTATGACAGAAGATTATCCTGTCTGACGGATAAATTAAAGCAGAACTATAACCGTAACGTAAGAAAAAATATAAGTAAATATTCTAGGTAAACAAAGGCAATTTTGTTTTTCCTTGCTTATGTATATTCACAAATAGATTTTTGTGAAATTGTGAAAACTGTTATGCTGAAATTGAAAACTGTTTCGAGATAAAATATTTATTTTTTGATATAGTTGTCGTTGATATTTTATACAAGGTGTAAAAAAAAAGTCTGGAAAGGGTCAAAAGCCTCAATAAATAAAAGTGAAACTAGACATTTTTAATATTTTTTAAAAGTTATCATCTGATTAACTCAATCGTTGACTCCCACCCCCGAAAGTTGGACGGGGGGCAATTTGGAAATCTTAAATATGAACCATTACTTTTTTAATGTAGAGTCGTATTTTCCAGAAAAAAAAGTAATCCTAATTGAGGTGTAGATTCATGTATTTCGATCGACAGATGGCACTGTAACCGATTAAGTTAAAAATGGCACAAACTGCTTAAAATGTAACTGAAAATGTAAACAAAATGTTTCAATATTTTTTCAAAAAAAGATTTATAAATTTTTTTTGAAATCGTCTTTCCTCCTTTCCTTTTTATTAAAAATAAAAATAAATAAAACTAAAAAAATATTTTTTCCCCCAAACAACCAAAAAAAAAAAAAAAAAAAAAAAAACAAGGAGAAGCACTGCATTTTAAGAATTCTAGGGGGTTAAAATCTAGCCAAAGGACTTAGAAAGGTTAATTTTAAAAGTCGAAAGTGAAATGAGTTGGTTTTGAAACTAAAGGCTTCAATCGAGGTATGAAAAAAAACAAGAAAAAAAACAGTTAAATTGTTAGGAGAAATTGTTGAAAATTTTTTGTGTAACTTTAACGAGTGGAAGCTTTTTAGATAATAATAAAAAAAATTATCGGTAATTGTAGGTTAAGGATAAAAAGCAAAAGAGTGAAACACTAAACATTTTACCTGAAGAAAGTTGCAAAAAAAAGAGAGTGACGTGAGATTGTGAAACGAAATAACAAAAAAAAAGGAAAAAAATCTGAAAAAAAGACATTAAGAGATTAAGAGTTGCAATTCTTTTTCCCGTTGATCAATTTAGTTTTTCTTGTTATCGAAAACACAATGTTTTATCCTTTGATTTAGTTTCCACTTGAGAAATTCTCAATCAGTATATTTATTAAGTATATGAGTATTGGTAAAAACAACATTAGTTAAGAAACATTTTATATTAGTAGACACGGTAGTTTAAGAGAATTTTATTTAAAAACTAATTTTGTTAAGTGTTTTTCTCTAAGTAGGAATCGAGTAGATGTACACATCATTTTTGTGGTGTTTATTTAGATTTTACACAATGTATAATGAAACTATAAAATTTTTTACTAAGTTCAAATCGTAAAATATTAACATGTTTAATTGAGTTACTGTTTTTAAATAAAAGTGTCATTCAATAAAAAGATAATTTATTTCAATTATTAAACGCCACGTTCTAAAAGAATGCCAAAATTTTACGTATTTCATAGTCTAACAGCTTAGTAAAATATATGCACGATTAACTCCAAAATTTATGAAATTTTTGATTCAGTGTAAATTAAACTAAAATGTTCACATTTTATTTGTTCCATATTTCGCAATTTTAAGTATTATCAGTGAAAGGCATTTAACGTATTTAATTTTATCTTTATATTAATTTTAAAATATTTAGCTCTTGTTTAAATATTCATAGCATAAACTTTTTTAGTGAAACGTATCATTCAAACGTATCATTACAATAACAATTTATGCATACTTTTAAATTTTTGTTACGGGAGTAAGTTTTTCATTCTGTTTACGATTTCGATAATTGAAATTCTTTTTTGTGAGTTCGATTCCCATCTGGCCGAAAACTCCCCCGTGTAGTAAATGGTGACTAGTGCATGTTAAATCTGTCGTGGCTCAAAGTCCTCCATGTTCCCACAAAAAATCAACACCTCTGGGGGTACTGAATTAGAGAATGATAGTTCTCTAGTTCAGATCAAAATTGCGATTTGTGGATGAATGGATGGATGCATGATTGGACTTCATAAACTTTTGGAATAACAAACATAGGAATAACAAACTTTTAATATTTTATTGTTTTATTTTTGTTACTATCTGAAATATTTTAATTCATTTTTTTTTTAATTTAATAAAATGCGAATTCTTTAATGTTAGATGTGATCTATAAATCACGACTAGCAACATCAGTCGATTTAATATCCTAAATTTAGAACGCGTTTTAAATATTCATACGGTTTGATATTTATTCATTTTATTAATTTTTTTAAAAATTAAATCAACTCGAATGATGTACAATTCAAAATGAATTGTCTACATTCAATAAGCTAGTTTGATTTTTCTTTCAATTTACAGAAAAACCTATTCATTTAATATTTCGATCGAGTTACGAAAAGAAATAGAAAGTTATTGTCGGGAAACCCTTTTCATAAGTACCTTTCATTAATTAAACTAAAAGTGTTTATATGAAAATGTAGATGCTATCTTAAATTAAATTTTCTCTCGATCCTCTCAAGTTATCTCGAAAAACGGTAACCGTGACCTCCTTTGTACGAAAAAACTAACTTTTCCGTTGTTTTCTACCAACTTTTCCTTTCCGAATATTCTTAACTAGCTAAAAAGTTCTTTTAAGGCTTCTATTGTGATTCCAAATAGTTTGTTCCTAACAACTTTCGCTTCAATTCTTTCTTGTTTTATCTTCTCGACGCTTCCCATCAGACCTCTGCTTTCTTTGCCTCATTCACTACTTCTTTAATTAGCATTTTTGCTTTCTTTAGTTCTTGGAAAATTATAATGAACTGTGGTGCTCTCTCAGATAATTTTCACAAAAGCTCGACGACTGCTGGCTGACATGCTTGGTTAAGCATCTTTCCTTTCTCTCTCTCTCTCTGGTTGGGTAAAATGGTTAGAAAAATGGGTTTCGTGTTTCCATTTTATTGTAGTTTCCGAATACGAGCACGATTCTGAAATCCTCTCAATTGTTTTGTAAGCGCTGACAAGAACCAAGAGTTTCAAAGAAATGTTGAATTTATATTTTGAAGTTCCGTGTTTCTAATTTCATTTAGTATGGCGAAGTGAATGTGGTATGTGCTTAGAATACGCTATTAAATGTATACTTAGAATGTAATTTTGCTGTTCCGTGTTTCTAATTTCATTTAATATGGAGAAGTGAATGTGCTTAGAATGTGTTATTAAATGTATATTTTGAATTTAATTTTGAGGTACAGCGTTTTTAGTTTAATTTAATATGGAATAGTGAATATGACATGTGCTTAAAATATGTTATTAAATGTATACTTTGAATTTAATTTTGAGGTACAGTGTTTTTAGTTTCATTTAATGTGGTGTAGTGAATGTGGTATGTGTTTGGAATATGCTACTAAATGCATATTTTGAAGTTCCGTGTTTCTTATTTTATTTAGTATGGAGTAGTAAATGTGGTATGTGCTTAGAATATGTTCTTAAAATTAGAAAATATATCTTCGGAGCTAGTAATTGAATGTAGAACAGATACGACGGTAGCTAGTAATTTAGTGTTGATGTAATACTGCAAGAGCTAGTAAGAGTATGTGAAATGTGAAAGATATACGTTAAGATCTAATAATATAACAATGAATGTAGATGTGTCAGGTAAGAAATGAGAATATTTAGTTGAATGTGAAAGAGATACGGTGAGAGCTAAGTATGTTTTTTAGAGATACATAGTGAGAAGCAATAATATTCTATGGAATATAAAAAATATGTATATAGTGAGAGCTAGTAATATTCCATTGGATAGTGAAGAAGGATTATATAACATTTTATATAATGCAAAAGTTAAAATTCGAAAGTATAAATTTGTTGCAAACAATCGGAATAATATTTTTTCATTATCCATGAAATACTAAGGAGAGATTGCTCTTGAGTTGTTAAAAAAGGTTATCATTTAAATACGTATTGTTCGAACTTAAATCTTTTTTATGTATTTCGATACTAATATATTTTACTGTTAAAATGTTTTTCTAAAAATAAAAAAAAGAGAAGGAAAAAAAATCATTTCCATAGAACAGCAAAAAATGTTGGTCTAATGATTATACTGCTTTGAATTATACAAATTTTGTTAATACGCAATCAAACATATTATCGTTAAACTAATAATTTTTTAACTAATGTTCTTCAAATTTTGCTACATTTACATGTATGTCAATTATCGAGCACAATGAATTAATGAATTAACTTACTGCGTGTAGTATGTATTAATTGCGTGTAGACATCACGTTTAGAATTTTGAACAGGAATAGTTTGAAATAAAAACGAGCATATTCTATTTCTTATATTTAAAACATAATGAATGGGAACACCTGAATACTTATCTCTGGATTTATTATTTTTTTTTTTAAAATTTCAAACTTCCACGCTTTTGCATTATCCCGATTTATTGATTTTTGTCATTTTGATTATTTGCTCTAGTTGTTAAATGCTTATTATTGGATTAATTGGATGGTAGTAATGTTTCTAATTTTCATTTGTAAGTGCAACATATTTACATTTAATAATTTTTTATTCTAGATGTCTGAAGGCCGGCAGAGTCAAGTGGTTCTGCTGGATGATCGAAGACTGGACATACTTATTAAGGTAAACAAAACAAATTTGAAAATTTAGTTAGTAAATATTTTGAAATTTTTCTGATTGAAAAAAAGTGAAAAATATTATACAACATGATCATATCATCAAAAAAAAAAACAATGACTACATTTTTATAGTTATAAACCTCTTTTGATTAAAAACTAGTAAATACTACTACTAAAGTATTATTTACCAGTGAAGTAGTTTGAATACTACTTAATTATTTACGCTCTTTTGAACTATCGAGGAAATATAAATCATTGTTCCTTCATTGCATTTTGTAACTAAATATGCATTATTACTAAACTAAATATTTTTTCTAAATATGCAGTGTCGGCGTTAAGGATTTCAAATTATTAGCCAGTAAATTAGCCAAATATCAAAAGTATTCGCCAATTTTCGAAAGTCTTCGCCAATTGCAAATCTTAACAATTTTTTATGATTAATTTTTTTCCCATAGAAAAACTATTTTACGGTAATTTGTTTCAGGTTTGTATTATTTGGACCCAATTCTAATTGGTTATGCGACTAATCTACAGAAAATTTCTCTAATCAAATAAAAAATACTGATTTGATTAGAAAAATTAAATTCGACGTAATTTTGAGGATGGAGTTAAATATATATTTTTCTTTCCTGTGGAAAAAAATCATTCGCCAAAACACTATTTTTCGTCAAATTTACGATTTTATCGCACTGGACGAGGTGGCGAATGTTTAGCGCAGGCCCTGAATATGCATTATATATTTTGCTTATTAAACATGTATTATATATTTTGTTACTATATATATATATATATATATATATATATATATATATATATATATATATATATATATATATATATATATATATATATATATATATATATATATCGAATGAGCTTTTTAAACAAATGTGGTATTGTGCTTTCTATTTGAAATTAGTATTTCAATTTTTACCGCCCATTTAATTTTAAAATATGCAAAAACCAATTGAAAAAATAATTGAAATATATGCAATATGTTTGTGAGTGTTGTTTTAAAATAAGGTTCTAAATTCTAAAGGATCTCTTATCAGGGTTGGCAAGGTTTAGGACAGAATGGATTAATCCACGGTTTAAACCCTGGTTTAAACCGTCCTGTCCAAAACCCCTTTGTCCAAAACTGTCTTAAACTGTCCAAAACCCTTTTACTCAAATTATGTCACAATTTTATCTGAACAATATTTAAGAGGTAAAATAAACATAGAACTAATAACATATTAATAATTAAATATACTAGAGAATATTTGTTTTTAAAAGTATAATGTTTTATTAATATTGTTTGACTCTTCAATTTAAACAAAGGAAGATTAATCAGTAATCAAGTTCAATTGGTCCTCTCATTCAATAGTACATAACTGAAGTTTGACCTTGCCATACAGGTTAAAATATTAGGGACTAAGTGCTTGGTTCGTCATAAACAGGTTTATTTATTTATAGTACTATTCAAGAATACTTTTATTTCATTCATGTTCAATTCTTTTAGCATAGGGGTGATACATCACCAGTGTCAGTAACTGAAACTGACGTTATGCCCTTCAAAACTGTTAATACATTTTTCAGTTATTTTGTATTTTCAATTTAAACTAATGTATTTACATTTAAAAACAATTTTTTTTTAAATAGATGTCTTTTTTATCATCCTGTGATGCAGAAATTATCAAATTTTTTAAAAAAAATATTGTGAAAAATAAAAGGTTAATTTTTTAACAAATTTAGTATTTTTTTTAAGAAAAATTATTATTTTTAATATTGCCATATTTATCCTTATGCAAAAATATTATTTATCAGTATTAAAAGCATAGTTATATTTAAAGGATTAGGTATTCAGTTTTGTTGTTCACTGAATTGTGGAGCTTCAAAAATTTTAAGCCTTTTCCTATTATATTATATTATTTTCTTTTAATAAGTTATATTAAATTGTATAAAAAATATCAAATACTTATTGATACATGTAATTATTATGTGTACAATGGTTACACCTATAGAATTTTTACCTTTTACCAAAGTTCAAGGTTTTGGACACTTTAAGACAGTTTAGGACAGTATTACCCAGTTTAGGACAGTTTTACCCAGTTTAGGACAGTAAAACCCAGTTTAAGACAGTAAAACCCACGTGTCCTGTCCAAAACCAGTTTAGGACGTCCAAAACCCCAACCCTGTCTCTTATTAGTCAGTTTAATTTTGTAGTGCGTTTTTGTTAGTTGTTATCGCTTTGTCGTTCATACTACCGTATGATAAACTTGCATCTTGTTGAGTAACATGCAATTGAAGAAGAAAGAGGTAATTTCACTGAATAAATGCATTTGTTTGAAATTACTGGGTCGTTTTCTCTCACAGAAAAATAGAACAAAACTTCTTTGGATACCTGTTAATTTCTTTTGTTGATGGTTAATTTCTTTCCCCTCCAAAATTTTTTTTCAAGTCCATTTAAATCTTAGTCTTGCTTGAAAATAATGTAATTAATAATTATGCAATGTAATGTGATTGTTTCGAAAATTAATTTAAAGAATCAGGCTAGTTTCAACAACTGTTTTTAAAAATATTAAAATAGAATTTTTAAAAACTAGTTTATTTCTTTTATTATGTGTAAAAACTTATGAAGCTAGCAAAAAAATATCATTATCGTTGCTTTTTTATAAATGACCATTTTTAGGTACAAAAAATAAGGCATTTTTTTGCATGGATGTAAAAAAAATTTCCATCTCCTAGAACAAAAAATCCCTTGGAGATTTTATTTAGAAGACTATAAACTTTTTTTTGAACCAATATCTTAAAAGCAGGTGCATATGCTACTGAGTTAGGAATCAATGTAATTAAAATAGCAAATTTTTAAAAATTTCTGCACTTCTCTTTACAAAAAAACATACATAAAAAAATTAAATTCTGCATTTTTCTCCTAATCTGTTGTTCAAAACACGTGTGCTATAATCATAAGCACTCGTGGAAAATTGTAGGCAATTATTTTGAAAACATGAGATATCGTGTTTAAGGTAACGTAAAATGTGGAGAAAAAATGATTTTGAGATAAATGCATTCAAAGACTTCACTGTTATCACCTTATTATTCCCTGTTATCACCTTACACGAAAATTGCTATAACTTAGTAAATAATTGGCGTACAAACAATAGTAAGGTATTTTTAGAAAGCTGAGATTACAGGAATTCTATATTTATAATAAACTCAATTTCGAAAATTTTGCCCAAAATCACTTTTTTGCACTAGCCAAGATACCTTCATTCTTGTTTTTCAATATGTAATTCTTGCTTGAAATATTGAATGTAAACTTAAAAATTTGAGAGTTTCTTGGGGAGATAGTAAATGATAATTCAATTTTTTTAAACGATTTTAATTGTCAAAATTATAGATTTTCTCCATCTTGGAGAGAAAAATTGGTATCTTCATTTCTTTTTCTATTTCAAGATTAAAAATCATATTTAATCCTACGGTATTTTTTATATTTCACCAGTATCTCTCTTTATGACATTTCACTGGAGGCTATAGAAATATTGGACGCACGGAAATGGTTTTTATCTTTTTTGGCAGGTCTTCAAGAATAAACGGAGAAAAAAAAATTTGAAAATATGTCTTTAGAAATCAAATCAGTACATTAATATTAGTATGAAAATTTTTTAAAGATGTTTACGTTATACTGATAATATGCAGCATGAGATTTCAAACATGTATTGCTCTTTAATTTGAATAATGTATTACTAATTAGTATTGCAAATAATTTTTTAATGCTTTATTAAAATTACTCTATTTTTAACCAAAATTATCGTCATGTGTTGATGTTTCATAAAGCTTTTAAGATATAATATAATGCAATTTTTTAAATAATCCATGATATGTGTTTAAAAATATATATAATGCACATGAAGAGCTATTTACAATTATGAAATTTCGAATACGCTTGTAGATTTTGCATAGTTGCAAGTTTTTATTTTTGTACGCATATTTCTGTAATGTTTCATTGTACAGTGCTAAATAAAAGGACCATTTTGAATAACTTTTGATCTGATGATCAGATCTTCGCATTCTAGGGCTCAAACTTAATGGTTCGAAAGGGTGACCTCAAATATGCTAATTAGTTACTACAGACGTTATTTTAAGTTACGACATCAAGCACGAAAACGTATTTTCTCTGAAGAAAAATACCTTTTTTTCAACGGATTTGGATTTCTGATATCCTAAATATAGGGGACAGCCACAATCTGGGAAATATAGCCCCACCCCCATAGTTTAATCAGGGGAGTGCTCCAAAGTTTGAACCCAATAATGTTAATTTTAATTTTCGCGTATTTTGCCATATCTCGAGAACTTTTTAAGCGAATTGAAAAAATGTTGCCCAAAATTATAAAATTCGCTTATCCAAAGATAATTTAATGCAAAATATAAATGTCAGTAAACATTTATTATTTTATTTAATTAGAATCGAGAAATTTCGAGTTGAAGGATAAGCAATTTTTTATATACTTTTAAAGTATGTTAAACATACGAATTTTTTAAAATTCAATTTCTCAGGCACTATTGGCTTAAATTTTATATTTCGCATTGCAAAATTACATTTGCATTTCTCTCCCATATTTTATGGCTGAGAAATTCAAATCCGTTGGGGAAAAAAAATTTATGTTTATTCAGAGAAAGTACGCTTTTGTACCTGATTTCATAACTTAAAATATCGTTTGCACTAATTAATTAGCATATTTGAGGTCATCCCCTCGAATTAGTAAGATTGAGTCCTAGAACGTGAAGATCCGATCATTATATCGAAAGTTATTCAGGTGGTCCGTTTTTTTTCGCCCTGTTCATTGTTAGCATTGATAAAGATTTATTAAACATGTAAGCATAACATTATATTTTGCGCTGTAGTTCTAATTTTTGTATTCATCATAAATAAAATAAATTCTTTATATCAAGGGCTTTGGGGGGATAACACAGTGCCAAATTTATAAGTCAAACTTATTCTAAATGTGGGATTTTCACCTCAATTTTTTTTTTACTGTTTCTAGAATTTTTTCTATGTAAGAGCACAAAATATAGAAATATCTTATTTTAAATAACATAATTTAATAGTGTAAAAATTATGAAGCAAATACAGTAAATTAATATTACATATTTGTCTTAGTTACTAAATTGAAATCTAACATGTCTGAATGATGATCATTAAGGCCTAAAATACTTTGTTAAATAATTAGTATTTATTTTTCATTAGCTCATTTTATCCAAAAAATGTGACTACAGGTAAAGTTTATTGTTTTTTATTTTATTTCATTACAAATGAAACAAATGAATGAACAAATTCTGTAAGTAAAGGAACTGTTCGTAGTCTCTGAAGGATAATGGACGAATCGATTCCATCCTCTCATAATTGATCATGCAGTTTCCCCCCCCCCGGTCTTCCAACTTCATTGATATTTTTCCCTCCTTTTCCTAAAAATGAGATCGAAAAAAATAAACGTGACTTTAATGGAAACTTCTATTAAAGTCACGTTTCAATATGTACAAATCACCGATATTGCACGTGATTTGTTAAAATACAGCTCATCAACTAGATCACAATGTTCTCCACATAAGAGCTGCTATCTGTCCTCATGAGAGCCATTTGGTGGCTTTCATGAGCCTATGTTATAAGCCTGAGCCGCTATCTTGCAAAACACTTTAGCAGTTCATAAAAATACAATAAATTTATACTGTAATAGAAATTTGAGATAGTTCTAAGGCAATTTGTGGAGATTTTAAAATGCTGAGCATTTCAATTGAGCAAGATTAAGGAACAAAAAAATATATGCTTTATAAAAAGCATTTTATTTAAGTGAGTGAATTAGTTACCTTTTTCTTTCCTTTTGACGTTACGTGGAGCGAATGCAACTTGTAGAATTATTAAAATATTGAACATTCCTATTAAGATTAAGGAACAAAAAAAATCTGTGCTTTATAAAGCATTTTATTCATGTGAGTGAATTAGTTACCTTTTTCTTTCCTTTTGACGTTACGTGGAGCGAATGCAACTTGTAGAATTATTAAAATATTGAACATTCCTATTAAGATTAAGGAACAAAAAAAATCTGTGCTTTATAAAGCATTTTATTCATGTGAGTGAATTAGTTACCTTTTTCTTTCCTTTTGACGTTACGTGGAGCGAATGCAACTTGTAGAATTATTAAAATATTGAACATTCCTATTAAGATTAAGGAACAAAAAAAATCTGTGCTTTATAAAGCATTTTATTCATGTGAGTGAATTAGTTATCTTTTTCTTTCCTTTTGACGTTACGTGGAGCGAATGCAACTTGTAGAATTTTTAAAATATTGAACATTCCTATTAAGATTAAGGAACAAAAAAAATCTGTGCTTTATAAAGCATTTTATTCATGTGAGTGAATTAGTTACCTTTTTCTTTCCTTTTGACGTTACGTGGAGCGAATGCAACTTGTAGAATTATTAAAATATTGAACATTCCTATTAAGATTAAGGAACAAAAAAAATCTGTGCTTTATAAAGCATTTTATTCATGTGAGTGAATTAGTTACCTTTTTCTTTCCTTTTGACGTTACGTGGAGCGAATGCAACTTGTAGAATTATTAAAATATTGAACATTCCTATTAAGATTAAGGAACAAAAAAAATCTGTGCTTTATAAAGCATTTTATTCATGTGAGTGAATTAGTTACCTTTTTCTTTCCTTTTGACGTTACGTGGAGCGAATGCAACTTGTAGAATTATTAAAATATTGAACATTCCTATTCAGATTAAGGAACAAAAAAAATCTGTGCTTTATAAAGCATTTTATTCATGTGAGTGAATTAGTTATCTTTTTCTTTCCTTTTGACGTTACGTGGAGCGAATGCAACTTGTAGAATTTTTAAAATATTGAACATTCCTATTAAGATTAAGGAACAAAAAAAATCTGTGCTTTATAAAGCATTTTATTCATGTGAGTGAATTAGTTACCTTTTTCTTTCCTTTTGACGTTACGTGGAGCGAATGCAACTTGTAGAATTATTAAAATATTGAACATTCCTATTAAGATTAAGGAACAAAAAAAATCTGTGCTTTATAAAGCATTTTATTCATGTGAGTGAATTAGTTACCTTTTTCTTTCCTTTTGACGTTACGTGGAGCGAATGCAACTTGTAGAATTATTAAAATATTGAACATTCCTATTAAGATTAAGGAACAAAAAAAATCTGTGCTTTATAAAGCATTTTATTCATGTGAGTGAATTAGTTACCTTTTTCTTTCCTTTTGACGTTACGTGGAGCGAATGCAACTTGTAGAATTATTAAAATATTGAACATTCCTATTCAGATTAAGGAACAAAAAAATCTGTGCTTTATAAAGCATTTTATTCATGTGAGTGAATTAGTTACCTTTTTCTTTCCTTTTGACGTTACGTGGAGCGAATGCAACTTGTAGAATTATTAAAATATTGAACATTCCTATTCAGATTAAGGAACAAAAAAAATCTGTGCTTTATAAAGCATTTTATTCATGTGAGTGAATTAGTTATCTTTTTCTTTCCTTTTGACGTTACGTGGAGCGAATGCAACTTGTAGAATTTTTAAAATATTGAACATTCCTATTAAGATTAAGGAACAAAAAAAATCTGTGCTTTATAAAGCATTTTATTCATGTGAGTGAATTAGTTACCTTTTTCTTTCCTTTTGACGTTACGTGGAGCGAATGCAACTTGTAGAATTTTTAAAATATTGAACATTCCTATTAAGATTAAGGAAAAAAAAATATCTGTGCTTTATAAAGCAGTTTATTCATGTGAGTGAATTAGTTACCTTTTTTTTTTCTTTTGACGTTACGTGAAGCAAATGCAACTTGTAGACTTTTGAAGCTGCTAACTTCCCTAAAGGTTAGGGAACAAAAAGTTCTGTGCGTGATGATTATTTTATAAAGCATTTTATTTTATTAAGTTAATTATTAGTTGCCTTATTTCCTTTTGACGTCACGTGTAGCAAATGCAACTTGTAGACGTTTAAGATATCTAACATTCTTTACGGTTTGCGAACAAAAAATTCTATGCTTGAAGATTATTTTATAAAACATTTTGCTTTCGTGAGTTACTTATTGGTTACTTTATTTCCTTACGACCTTAATACAACTTGGTATTTTCTTTAAGTGAGTTAATTATTGGTAATCTTCTGACCTCTGGACATAACGTGAAGAGCCCGGGTGTCCACTGTTGCCAGAATGACTAAGTTTCGAATGATTAAGTACTGAGCAGGACCTTCGTGCAATGATGACCGATAAGCTGAATACTTGAGGGACCTCGTGTTATTCTTAACTTACATTAGCAAATCTTATAGATAATGTGTGACATTTTAATCGTATTTCAAACTTGAACTACATACAAGTAGATAACGTTTTTTTTCTCTTTTTTTTCAATCTGTATAAAATTGAATCTTCTATCAGAACACATATAATTTTTTTTTCTCGCTAAGAGTTCTATTTTGTTTTGTTTATTGCAAGAAAAACAATTTTAAATGATTTGCAAAGTTATGTGATTAGTAAAACGTTTTATCAGCAAGATCAGTTATTTATGACTTTAAAAATGACTTTTATATATGATTACGGAAAATCGCTTTCATTAATATATCGCTAGATATATAATTTTTCAGAATTTTAAAAACGGCGTCGTTAAATTTAGAAAACTATCAATTTCTTTTTTTTTAATCATTAGCCGAACAAGTAAGTCGACATTCAGAAAAAAAAAGTTTGAAAAATGATGCTGCAGCCTCTTTAAAATATTTCTTTCAGTTTTTAAAAGTATTTTATTTTTAAAGAGTAAAGATAAATTTTCCAATAAAATCACGAATTGTTTTATTTGCTGACCAAACGAAACTATTTTAAAACTTTGTGTTCTTAATTCCACGTTTCATCAATTTCACTTTTCTTTTAAAAACAAAGAAAGAAAGTTATCGGTCGTATGTTGAAAGATAAATGGCTAAAGTTGGTAAATCGAAGTTATTATTGGAATTACCCCCTAGCTTAGACATTACAGATTTCTAAATACGAATCCGAAAGGTTAGATGTAAGTAAAATTAATCTTTTTCGAATATTTTTATCTCGCTCAGTTATAAAGAACAGCAAAGAATACTTTTTATTTTTATTTTGTGTCCCCAAAAAACAAAATTGCTTATAGAAAAGTTTTTTACCCGGGGGCCCAAGGAAAAGATAACGTAGATTTTTGTTTATTTACTTTTTTTCCTTCGGATATCTATGTAGTGCAGCTTGTTAAAATTATTTCTGAGAAAGATATAAAAGATGAAGAGAAAATAATATAAATTTGAATAAATGTATTTATAAAAGATTCTATTAAATAAAAGTTGTTAAAAAACGTGTCCTATCATGCTTTAAAGTAATTTACAGAGTTAATTAAATTTCTGAAGAAGAAAAAAAAATTGTTTCAAATACAAAGTTTTGCGATTGTACGTTTTTTCTAGAATAGTTCCATAATCTTCAAAGGTATTTTAAATAATAAATAATTGCTACTGCAGTATTGAGTGTTGTGTATCACGTGATTTCTGCATAGCTTGCAACTAAAGTACATACAATCGCTTTTACTCAATTGTAACATGGATCTGGCAACTGAAAAATGCCGTAAAAAACATATCCGTTGTCTCACCATAGTTTGAATTCAAAAAATGTTTCCAGATGGCTTTCCAAGATGCAATTTAATAATAAGCAAAACATTACCATGAAATATTCTATGAGAAGAAACTAAATAGATGAAACGATATTTATGCCACATTATCTGTCTTACAGCAATTAGCTGTTAAAAAAGAAAAGTAATTGAACATGACGTCACCATGAAATATACTCTAAAAAGTTATGTTGTTGGTAATTAATTATTTTTGCTATTTTAATTGTTATTATTATTTTTAAAATGTGATAAATTAGGACATATTATTTACTGTTGTTTATGTAACATTTTTAATAAACTAGGTCTTATACTTTCAGCCAAAATTATATGCTGGTGAACTCCTAGACATGGTTGCCTCTCATTTTAGTCTGAAAGAGAAAGAATATTTCGGTCTTGCTTATGTGGACGACACGTATGTATAATTTCTGTTTACGTATTATACTTATTCCTTTGTTACTTCTCTTATAAGACATGTTAAAATATGTTCAACTGATATATATTTTCATAAAAATTTTAAACTATAGATCGATTTAAATAAAAAAACAAACAAACTGGAACAGCATATCTTAACTAACTACAGTATGATATATACATTTTATATGTATATTTACTCCTGCAGATGTATTATTATATAATTTCAAAAAAGTACATACTACCTTATTCTGAGTTATTTTTAAACTGACTCTTTTAATATGTGGCCTAAAAAAACATTGATTAGCAAGATGGATTCCCAATATTATTGTTTTTTTATTTAAGTAAAAATACATGAATAGTAATGACATGAATAATAAATAAATTTTTTTTATGTATATTTGCTCTTACTATTATAATTATTGAATCTAAGTTTAATGTAATTTTAAAAAAAAATGAAACATTACTACAAAATCTTGAATTATTTTTGAACTGGTTCTTTTATTATAAGGCTAAAACACACAGTGATTAGCAAGTTGGATAGTCGATATTATCGTTTTTACTGTTTAAATAAAAATACATGAATAATAATGACATGAATAATAAATATGTATTTTCTATGTATATTAGCTCTTACTATTACAATTATTGAGGAGTTTATGTAATTTAAAAAATATTAAACGTAACTCTATACAATTCTAAATTATTTTTGAACTCTTTTAAATATGAGCCTAAAAAACACAGTGATTAACGATATGGATTCCCAATATTGTTGTTTTTATTATTTAAATAAAAATACATGCATAGCAATTATTGCTATTGGATGGAATTTATTTCTAATGTAATAAAGCTTTTATAACTTAAAATGATGTTTAAAAACCAATTAAATATTATGTCTATTATAAAGGTTTATTAAACATTACTCAAGGCTAATATTATCATCCATTGTTCTATTCAGTGTGAATGTTTAGGGAAAATGCTTTGTTTGATATTTTATTTCTTTTTTCATTGTTACAATGTCTTTAAAATTGTATCGTAATTTAATTTATATTTCAATTTATATTTATTTCAATTCTACTGTTTGCTGAATTTATTTTTTCGTATACTTAAAGTAGAGAATTAAGATTAAATGCACATCTGGTCCTTCCTGATTTTTGGAACATCTGTTTGGGTTGACGATATTTATGTTTTCGGTCAAACTGTGTGAAAAGTCCCTAGTTAAGGGGTTTAGTATAACCTTCGACAAGTGGGTAATGAAATCGGGAAAATATTAAGGAAAAAAAGTAGGTAAAAGTGATTTTTTTTTAAAGATAGAAAGTGAATAAAAGGATTTTGAATGACTGTCTTCAAATATATGGTAACTAAACATTTTCCTTTTTTCAATTTCTAGGTGTGTTATCTTTAAAAAAATCATTTGGGGTTTAAGTAACTGATTTCAATTTACTTTTATATCGATTATTTAAAAATTTAAATTGAAATCGGTTATTTAAAATTTTAAATAATTACTAAATTATAATTTAGTGTAGTTCAATCTTGTGCGTGGTCTTTAATTCCACCACTTCTCACAGCAGCTGCGCAACAATACCCAAACCATTTTGACTTGTGCATCGAAATTGTTTCGTAAGATTTACGGAACTTCTAAAAATTCTCAAATTAAAAAAGTCCCATACTTTTCCTATGTTTTATTTATTCCCATATCTTCCAGTTTTTTTATGTATGTACACACTTTACTACCTGCTACTATATAAGGATACAGGATTCTGAATGGCATTCTTGAGTGAAGGGTGCGTGTCCGAACAGCTGACTCCCGCATGGTACTTCCGTTACCTAGACAACCCTCCTTCACATCCTGCAATATTTGGGAATTACTTTCCTTTACGAGCTTCCTGTCATATATAGAATATGATCTTATCTCACTTGTTTTTCTAATAAGTTGAGGATATCGAAGATAGGGTATTGATATTTCACTTGGAGCGAAAATTTTTGTGTTTTAGGAAAATATTTTGAATGCTAGATGGACGTAATCGTCCATCAAGTTTAAGTTTTTCCACTTTGAGCAGAATAAATATTTCTGACTGATAATTATGTAATGTTTATAGAATTTTTCCTCGTGGTAAGAGAAAAAATAACGACCAATCTTTAATATACTATAGTTCACATTTTTAATTAGGAGAAAAAAAATATACAAACTTGCGGCGACTCTTATTTTTAAGGTTATCATAAGAATGAATATCGTTTGAAGTTGGCTTAGCTTTTAATGTCTGTGTCCCTTAAATATCATATTACTGTTGTGAATAAAATGTTTATAGTTTTTATTCATTCTACTTTCGTATTATTTAGTTGTCGCGACACTTAGCCAGTGTGTAAAACTATAAAAAAACAAAGTATAAAAAAAGAACTATTTTTTTAAAAAAAATTTAAAATAAATTTTAATTTACGGTACATTTATTATTATTATTACCATTAATTTTATATACCATCGTTATTAAAAAGCCTTTTGAAGTATTAATTTTAAGAAGCTCATCTCCATATATCAATGTAATATCTTAATGTCCTGATCCCTTTCAATTGCTGTAATATTATTAGGATTATTTTCTACAGTAGAATAGGATCCTTGTAATTTTTTTCCACCAAAGAGAATTCTTAAGTGAAGTAGCTGGACAACATTTCTATTCGAACACTTACTGAGATGTGTCTGCCATTTGGGACTATTTATGTCAACAGTCTGCACTGCGGTTGCAAGATATTTTGGAATTTTTTTTTAACACCAAAATTTTAACCTTTTTAGAGATATCAAAACTAATGTTTCTTAAGTCTAGTCGCTGGAAAACATTTGAATCCTAACATTTAGTCCGCTTCGTGAAACAATTTGTGTCAGCATACAGCACTACGGTTAAAGCAAATTGTTGCCATTAGCAACCAGAAGACACTGACAACTGATACATTGATGAAGATTAACTGATCTAGTTCAACCACATAAGTTGGATATCTCTATGGTTAACTATCATTACCAACACTTGTTGATTCGGCTCTGTACGTTTATTAAAAAAAAAAATACGCTTTGAGACTATAACATTATTTTATAATACTTTATTAATTAAAAGAGTGAAGATTGCAAATTATTTCAAGGCTAAAGTTTTATAAGGGATTTCATAATTAAAAATATGTTATTAAAAGTGAAAAACAATTCAAAGATGCCTTTTTTTGTAATTATGAGACACGCTATATTAGAAATCAACATATCTTAAAAATATAAAATAAAATTGTGGATATAGAAAATAAACTAAAAACAGTAAATATACGGTTATGGAATGAATAAAAGTTTAGCTTTAATTAGAACATTAAAGTAGATTTAATTAGAGCAATAATATTTATGAAAGACCTGGAGTAGTATGGTGCTAAGCCACATTTTTTCAAAGATGAAATTTTTATATAGAATTGTTCCTTGGTATTGTTTCAAAATAGGTATTTACGAGTACACAGTGTTTTCGCTGGATGATATCTCAAAGTACAGAAACATCTTGTTGACTGAATGGAAATCGTGCTTTTTTTTCTCCATCGAAAACGTTCTCAATTTTAGTAACTGTGATTTATTACTTCATATCAATATTTCGGTGCACATTATTTTATTAACGTTGAACGTTCTTAAACTTCATCATATCGGAGAAATGTTGCTGTTTTAAGCAATTTGAATTGCTAGAAAAAGCGTTCTTTAGTTTTTTTCAAAAATGCTCTAATTTAAAAATACCGAGTAACAAATAATGCGAAACTTTATAAAAATGCCCTAAAATTTTAATTAAAAAAAATATTTTGAAATATTTTCTTATGAGAGTCTCTTATTTTCTTATGAGATATTTTCTTATGAAACTTTTCTTATGATATATTTTTTTCTCTTTATAAAAAATCATTTCCACTATAAAATAACTTGGACATTTAATTATGGAACATTTTTTTTAACCTTCCTCAATTTAACATTAAAGATAACTTTTTACAAGAAATAAAATATTTGTGCAAGTTCCATGAAATGTTCTTTTACTGGCGTCCTATCTTCGATTTAACTGCAAAGGTAGGTTAATAGAGTGAATGTTCACATGGGTAGTGTGGTAGATAATGATTCAGAAACCTGCGAATTTCCACACATGTCCGCGAATCCTTCCCTCAATTTCTCATTCTAGGCAGCCCACCCCTTAATGATTACGTAATCGTTGTTGGGGGCTCTGCACTTTCTCGTTATGACATCAAGCCCGTCTGCAGGTTCATTTGAGTCACCGGAAGCAGGATAAACAGATCGCACGCGGTCCCAAAAAGACGTCTTGTGACAAAAATGGATTGTTCAGTTTCAGTTCTTTAAGTGTTTGGATCAAGACAGCTGTAGTAGAAGATGCAAAAAGAATAAGATTTAAAAGTGTTATAATTTTAAACTAACAATCTTTTTATTGATGCGACAGGACTGTTATTTCAAATAAGAAAAAGGTATTTTATATTATTTAAATTAAATATATTAATTATTTTTATCATGTATGAAACAAATTATAATTTATAGTATTATCATGCATGTTATCAATGCTTATTTACAGCTTTATCCTACATGTTATCAATGATTATTTATTTTATCATACATGTCATCAAGGATTATCTATAGTTTTATCATGCATGTTACATAAGGTTATAATTTTATCATGCATGATACGAATGATTATTTATAGTTTTATCATGCATCTTATCAATGATTATTTATAGTTTTATCATGCAAACTGTCAATGACTATTTATAATTTATGTCGTGAATGTTACGTTTTTTGAGGCGATATGAAAAGCTGTTTCAGCCTGAAATTTGCTTTTGATTACAATAATTATTATTTTTGACTATGAGTAATTTTTATCATTTAACAGAATTCCCAACTCATACTTTTAAAACTGCTATTTCAATGAACTATTTTCTAGAAATAGTGACATGCAAATTTCAAACATTTTTAAATTACTACCAGGAATATTGCTAAAGTGAAATAGCAATATTTCAGAAATCAAGTCGAATCGCGAGAGTTTCTCTTCCCCGCTGAATTGAACGTAAAACAATTTTCCTGAAATTATTTTTTGATGATATTTGCTTCATCTCCGGAATTTTAAGATAAATTTACCAAGTGACAGAATTAAATAGTGCATTGAATTTTTAAATTTTTTTTTTTTAGATAGGGCTTTAAAAGAAGTTTGGCATTTCATTAAACTTTATCTATGTTTAATTTTAAATAAAGTAATTTTAAAGACAAAATACTATTTTTTTCAAAAATAGGCCAATGATGAAAAGTTTAAAAATGCGAAAACGTAACTTTTTCTAAAATTTATTTCTCTTCAAATTGTGTGACAGATTTTGATTTAACTTTAAACTAATGTGCAAAACTTTTATGTCTGACGATAAAAAAAATTATGCCATTATTAAAATTGAATAAAAAAAACAAACTTTTTAACTGTTCTTGTACAAAATTATTTTTATAGAAACGTATTTTATGAATAAGAGTAAAATATTTTTGATTAACTCCAATAGTTTGCGAGACTCTCCGGAATAGGTAAACAGTGAATTGTTACTTAATTTAAAAACTTCATTCGCTTTACAAATATACAAATTGGAAATAACAGTCAGCATTTTTCAAGCATACAAAAACAGGCGCCCATTTTCAAGAATTGCCAAACGTGAATGAGATGAAACATAAGTGATTTGAAATATAAAACGTTAAGTTGCCAACGAAGTTGCAGTATCCTAGAGGGAAAAAAAATCATAAATAGAGCACGAAAAACCGCAGTGGTCGAAAGGGGCAAATTAGGGTAAAATGTATTTTCAAGCGCTATGAAGAGGTAGTGAGAATCAGAATTCACATGAACAATACCAGATTTCAGGGTACCAAGATGAACCGATGTGACAGGGGATTATAAATAATTTTATTTATAGAAATGGATTATATATTTCGAAATAATTATATAGATTAATAATTATTTATTTTATATTAATGGAAGAAAAAAAATTTCTTCCCATTCACACCTGACAAGTTTTGAAAATGAGCATCTGCTCTGGAGAGCCTGAAACAATTTTACTACAACATTTCCAATTTGTATTTTTTTAAATCAATTAAAGTTTTCAATCAAGCAATGTCTCACAGCTTCAGTTTCTTGGGATTATTCATTTAATCAGTGAATTGCTGTCCGAATTAAATTATTAGCGGGTCTATATTTTTCAGATTGTGGCTATATTTTGCTATTAAACAATGGGAACAAATTAAAACTTTATATTTTTAACCTCTCCCCCAAGAAAAAATAAAGTTTCTTTTCAAAGAACAATATTACTTTATTAATTAAAAATAATTATACCTCTTTTTTTCCCTTTCAAACGATTATTTTGTTGGCAAACTCTGTTAATTTTTAAATCTTAATAAAATTTTGCGTACCATTCTCAAAATAATTGCCATGTAGTTAGAAGAGGTCGTAAGTTTCAACTTTAAAATTGATGATGCGAAGATATCTTTAAATGTTTCCCTAAAAGCGTGCTTAAATTTTTAACTCCTTTATTCCCATTTCCCTTAATATCCTTGAAAGTGGACTCATTCTAACTTTAAGGCAAGAAAAATATAGAAAATTACATTTTTTCGTGCTTAACACCATTATATAAATGTTTGAGCAATAAATATAGCAACTTTTTTTCCGGTTTCGTAATTACGTTAGAATAACTACCTAGCGTAATATTTTTCAAAATTATTAAAGGTTGTTCAAACCTTCTTTTATTACCTTATAATTAGTTAATTTTGTTTGTGAAACCAAATAGTAGCATAAAACTATAATTTTAACTTTGGAGCTAAGAAAAAAGACGAATCTTTTTATTTATTTTTTGTTACAGTTTTTTTTAATTGTGTTTGCTTAAAGATTGATGATCGTCAATTTTCCAATACTTAACTGAAAATTCATATTTTAGTAGAAAATAGTGAATATGTTACCCTTGAAAGTAAATCAAAAAGTTGACACGATTCCATGATTTAATCATATTTTGAAGCATTATGGAAGTAGGAGTATTTATCACTACCCATTCAGATGAAGCAAAAAATGTTAACGCTGTTTCTCGAAGCTCTGACGCCAAGGAAAATAAAAATAGCCATAGTTTAAGTACCTTACACTTGAAGCATTGCAATGATTTTAAACTATATGCTATATAATCTTGCCGTGAAGAATTATCTGGGCTTTATTTAGTAAAATCTCGGTCGATGTTAAAGGCACGACTGGTGCGTTTGTTGTCTTCAAGCCATTTGCACCACATGTGGTCAGGTACTCGCAATAGATGAACCAGAATTATTATTTGAAAACATTAACTGATTGTAGGTTCTGCTGCCAGCTATGCTTAAAAATATAACTTTTTTATATGGTATACCGGTCAATAGCACAGAAACTTAAAAAACGCTAGTGTAAGGCATACCGGGAAATGTAAATCTGGCAATGGAGCTCAAACTTAATTTATCAACGTTAAATAATTAAGTAACTTTATTATTTATTCCTTTATCGCTCATCGTTCTGTTCGGTTATGTTCAGTTAGCGATGATTAGTTTGTTAACACTTGAGTTGAACTTTATTCTGATTTTCACTAAAAAAAAAATTTCTTTCCTCACATTAATACTTTTGAACTAAATTAAATTTTGTTATAATTTCACTGGCCATTTAATCACAAATCGAAGTTATTTGTTTTTCCTTTGCTGTTATATCAGTCAACCCTCACCATGCGCTGACGTTGAAATGGTGCCTGAAAAATCTAAATGCACCGTTGGTGCTATTAGCTATTGCGCAAAATTTTTCCTATGCAGTCGATTACTTGGCAAGATTTCTACTGAACAGTAAATTATATGGCAAAATTCCCCCTGAACAATTAATTATTCGACAAAAATTCCACAGAGGAAACATTAAATGGCAAAAAATTCTCCTGAACTATGGATTAGTTGAAATTTTTTTCTTTCCCGGAGTGTTATCCTTCACGTGATACATAAGAATCGAAAAGCGCATGATAAGTTTTTTAATGATGCTTTCTGTGGTTGTTGTTAGTCATCTTTTTGCTTTTACATTTGACTGAACGTTGAAGTGATGAAAACCCCTACTTCTTCTTTTCTCAAATGGGGAGGATGTCAAATCTGCAAAAACTCAAAATGTTTCAATTAATATTTTTTTGTCTAGTAGAGCAGGCATTTTTTATTCCAATATAGTTGTAGAACTCCCATTAACTTCCATCTTAGAACTGGGGTAAAAAATTCTTTGTCAAAATATTGCCAAAATAAAAACAAAAATATTAATTTACGCAAACTTTGTTTTTAGGGGTCATTATAGTTGGTTACAGCTAGACCGACGAGTGTTGGAACACGAATTTCCGAAGAAGTCTGCCCAGTCTACTCTAGTACTTTATTTCAGTATCAAGTAAGGTGTACTTCTCCTTTTCTCCCTTAAGCTAACCGTATCAAATAATTTTTTTAAAAAATATAATAACATGCATAGTTGAAGTTGTTTACTATTCGCGATCGCAACGAACTATAGGGGGCGTTGTTGTATGAGACGCTTACCTGCGATTTCCATATGAACCGTCATTCAGTTACTCTGGAGACGTCGTTAATGTAGCGTGTAGCATTGCAACGTTCCTTCTTTAATGTGGCTTATTAAATTTAAAAAAGAAAAATCCTTGATCTTCTTTCTTCTACAACCGAAAACAAAATGGTATCTCTTTTTATTAGAGAAGGAATATCCAAAACACATCGGAAAAATATTTGTACATTAACAGAAAAAAATATGTATATTCTTATAAGAGTTAAAACCTAATGCCCGAGAAATAGTATTACTAAATTTAATGATATAATATGAAAGGCCCATTTAAACTTTACATTCTATAGTTTTAAGAATCATATTAGTTCAAAAATTAAAATGAACAAAAAGTATACATAAGCCTCATAATTTTATGAAATTTAATTTTGTAAACAACGTTTTTTGACAACAATTTTTATCAAAAAATTTCAAGTTTCAATAAAAATCATTATTTAGAAACTAAGAAACGTAAAATAAAGAATGCTGACGAAACAAAAACAAATGAACAATTCTTTTTTGTCGCCATTTTTAGTGCTACGAATATTCGTCTTTGGGATTTGCCAAAAACAAAACAAGATGCAATTTTATTTTTTCAGGAGGGAAATATTTTACCGAAAAAACGAAAATGTACCAATTCCCACAACATAAAACTTTATCTTGGCAAACGTACGTTTTGGAAATGTTATTTCATTTGGAATCTTATTCATCAGAGTTCATATGGCGATATGATTGTTTTGAATCTATGCTAAACTCTATATCGGCTCATTTTCCACCGAAATCCAATTAACTATTTTGATTTCAAATAAAGTGTTTTATTTTATGAACTGTCGCAAAAATTTTAAGTGTAGATTGGCGGCACTTAAAAACCGCCAAATCTGTAGCGGCGGTGGCGTTAATACGTCGTAAGTACCGAATTTTTATTCCATACTTTTCTGAATCATATTATTTCAAACATTGGAATATACAAGAAGTATACATAAACACATAATGTTATACCATTTAATTTTTCAAAAGTATTTTGAGAACAATTTTTATCAAAAAATTATAAACTAAAAAACGGAAAATAAAGAATTCTTAGGATAAAAAAAAACGATTTTAAGAATTATTAACATTGAAATAAAAACTTTCATATTGTTTCCTTTTTTATTATTCTTATAGTTCTTAATCAGACGTAAAAAACCATTCTGTAGAGAACCATCATCAAATGAAAAAAAAATATTTACAAGCAAATTTTTTATTGTAAAAATCATTGCACTTACCTGATTTATGACTCCCGGAGAATTCCAAAATGATAAGTTCCTTGTTTGAAAACTTTATTCTCAAATAATAGATACATAGTTTATACCTTCATTACTTTTAGATAACATACTACACAGCAAAATTTTATAATTGATATGAATTTGAATATGTAGCTAAAAACAGAATAGCTGAATTCTAGTTGAACTTATTCTTTCAAAATTAAAAAAAACTTACCAAGAAAACGATTTAAATTAATTAAGAATCAGCACAAATGGCACTATTTCAAGTAACTTGGATAATTTTTTATTGTTGTTTTCCGAATTATATGGATACAGAAATATATACTATTCTATAACGATGAAGAATATGCTATAACTATTACAATTCTGTATGTTCTGAATTCATATTTATTCACTGGAATGACGAAAGCAATGTTGACTTCACTTTAATTCGTAATGAATTGAAGACAGAAGAAATGCATTTTACCTTAATACACACATCTGTAACAGTATCCGAAATCGGAAGTCATCAGTTGCAAGTTTGTTGATAATAGAAATTAAAAATTATTGACGAATTTTTCTTCAAATGTTTGGCGTGTTCTGTTCCTGAAAGATTTACTAATATTCTGGAGATTTTTTTCAAGTTCTTCGGCCTTTTCCTTAGGGAAATTTTGTTTCTTATTTGCTGCTAAAAAATGGCGTCTGATTCAGTCAATGACTTTGATGGAACTAAATGAAAACGTGATAAATTAATGTCCGATATTTACAGGCTCCCGCTAGACGGCGTACTCGAGCGTTGCGATCGCGAATTGAAGAAGAAGGCATTGAAAATGCGAAAACTTGTTTAATTGGGCACTTGCAATTAATCACATGGCTGTGTATAATCATGTGGTAGTGAATGATGTGCTAACGTTGTAGGTTTAAAGCTTGGGCTTAATCTCACGCTGAATCAATTTTCGGAACAGATTTAATTGGATGCCTGCGATTGACGTCAAGCTTATGTATCAAACCTGATTGGCTGACCAACGCTTGACATCGCTGGCAATATTCAATTGGTAGACGAAATTTTGAAGATGTTTCTAACAATCACCTTTTAAATCTTCTGTTTCCTTTGGCAATCAAATAGGTTTTTGATCCTTTTTTTTCCTCAGATGATTTTTGTTAGATTTCAACAGCGTTTTTCTTTTTCGGGCTTGAATATTAATTTGTAAACCTTAATTTAGATATTTTTTTTGTCTTTATTTTTGACAAAGATTATTGAAATGCGTATGAAGGGTGTCGTTACAGAGCACTAATTTCATTTTGTTAAATTAAGTGTCTATTTAAAATAGGTAAAACATATAAATGACACAGTATTTTTACGTCTAAATTTAAAGTTAACAAGAAAATTTTGAAGTTAATAAGAAATAATTATAGAGAAATAAAGTTTCCTTTCCAAAAAGAAAAATCGGCTTTTTTTACTTAGAAAATTCATCACTCACTCGATTTTATTCGAAACCATTTTAAGTTCGATAATGAAACACGAAATTAACGTGTAAAATTTTTATAACTGAATTTTTTTTATTGGTTTTTAAAATACTAGATAATCATAAAACTAAACAATAGATTTCATGAAATTAATTTTTAGTATAGCACGCACTTTTTTCCCACAGGTATTTTGTAGAAAGCATCACGCACCTACGTGACAGTGCGACCGTTGAAGCATTTTTCCTGCAAACCCAATCTCTAGTCTATAATGTAAGTTAGAGCATTTACCATTGTTTTATTAGATGTAGTTTAGTTAATGTTGCAATTATGTGATTTAAAGATCTATATGTTATAATATCCTGTATCCACTAACCAGCTTAAGGCAAAGAAAGCTCTATTTTTAGCCTAGCGAGCTTAAATCAGTTTCCATTTACATATATTTGAGCTAGCTTTCACAAATATTATTATATACTTATATACTGTTGAAAATTACACTACCTTATAATAACCGGACAACAAGAACAACATCACTATGTGAAATAACCCTTATCGTTTTGAGCTTTCTTTTAAAAAATACAAAAACTACTTCGAAAATTGCTTGAACCTTTCAACGTTTTTAAGATATTTAAATCAATTTTTTTCTCCATTAGTTGCGAAATACGATTCACTACAAAATTATGAAAAAATATTTTAAATTTTTTCCATGCATGCGCAGTACAAAAGAACTACTTTAAATAGTCATATCTTGTGCATTTCTTTATATTTTTTTTTTAAATTTTGAAACAATAATTTTTGTAAATATTTTAAAATTGCTCCAAAACTTTTATTTAATTTTTCTGAATACTTTTAATGTTTATAGCAAAAAAAAAGAGTTTTTTTCTTTAAAAAAAAATTCGCAGTTATTGAAAATAACAACCAAAGTAATTGATACAGGTTACAAACTTATTGTTTGATTTTTCGGCATAGGGTGTTCAAAAATACTATTTTTTTTTTCGTAATTTATTGTCGGTCTCTTAAAATTCTGAAAGCTTTAAACTTAATTGCAAAGTATGAAACGCATGAACTAAAAAGTTACAAAACAGTCCTTTATGTAATTTTTGAGAAATTCAAAAAAATATTTTTAAAAAAATGACCGTGTCTCTTCCATTATTGTAGAGTAGTGTATTGAGTAGAATTTGCATCAACCAGTCACCTGTGGTATCTGAACCTGGGTCACCTCATTGGGTCGCGAACACTTTATCTCCATAGCCACTGCGACTCTAATTAAATTCTGAATCACTGATAGTTTCCTTTTTCAATATTTCAGGGTTTCATTGAAGTAAACTCTGACAAAGCCTTTCAATTAGCCGCTCTAGTCCTCCAAGTTACTCATGGATCATTTACAAAGTAACGATTTTCATTTTTCAATTTATTTTAAACTATTTTTTATTTCTTGATATGTCACAAAGAATGTGATCCCAAACTACATACTATAATATTATTATTAATTAAATAAAAATTTCAATAAGACTTAAATTTAAGGGGAAACTTAAACTTAACGAAACTTAAACTTAAGGGGAAAACCAAAGTATTTGTCTAACAAAAAGTTTTGTTATTGTAAAGGAATTGTAGAGCATGAGTGACAGTAAGTCACACTTCTTCCAAAGCATCTGCATAATTTGAAATTGTAGTTTATCATTCTATTTCTTTAAGCCTTTCAATTTATTGGGATGTCTTATTCTAATATACATACGTCAATATATTTTTATCATTCATAAGAGTTTTAGTTTATATTTTCAGGTTTTTGCTTCCGTAAATGCATATGAAATTGTATGGAAATTAAGTGGACTGATTTGAAGATTAAGAGTTATAATTTAAATATTAACATAATTAATTCTAATAATTATAAGATTTTTAGTTTAATATTTAACTCATTATGACCCCAATTTCAACTGAAATGTTAATCTACATTTTATATATATATTAGGTTGTTGCTTTCAAAATGTTTTAAAAATAAACAAGCACAGATGCATGTTATTAAACTACGACAAGTTGGCAGATAGTCTAAGAGTTCACTCTTTCATTGGTGGTTACAGTTAAGTCGCGTGAAATCTATATATAAGCGCATTTCTTTAGGCGAGAAACTAGCATGATATTCTGATTCCTTGGCTCTGAAGGATTCTTGAATAAGTTAGATTTTTATTCATTTGTTTTCCACAATACACCAAATAAGAAGTCAATAATCACTTTCGCTCGAATTCCCGCTTCTCTTCGACATTCTTTATTGCATAGCTGGAATAAACTTTCTCAGTGAGCTTAACTCTCACTTTGCACACGCCAACTTGTAGTGGTTGAATAATATTAAACTCCCTTCTTCTGTGTGTTTGTTTCGGTTCTTAAACGGATTTTTTCTCTTTCAATAGTGATGATGTAGCTAAACAACAGTTGAAAAAATTACCTGTTCTACCAACAAGTGCTTTACGTGACCACCCCTCTTTGCCTGTTTGGTAAGTATTATTGTTATTGGGCCAATTTATTGGAATAATAATAATTTAATAACATAATCATATCCGTGACGGGTATATATTTTACATCAAATCATTTGTCACGTTATAAACTTTAAAAAAAATTATTTTTGAAATATTAATCCTTAATGGATTTGTTTATCTTTATAATCACGAAAGAATTTTATGGCTAACAAATACATCCCGAAAATGGCCAACAATTTGAAAAATCATTTAAAGAAAAAGAAAGATGATACACGGTTGACTGCGGTACATAGAATGCTAAGGAAAAAAAAGATTTAATTCTCCTCAAGTTCGAAAATTGTTTATAAAACTTGTAAACAGATATTGCTGCGACTAGGATGAATCTAAAGAATAGTTTTTTTTTTAGTTGGAATGGAATTTTGTCATGCCGCAAAAAATTGTTTTATAGATTTCCAAACACCAGCGCTGCGAGTTGACAAACTTTGTAACTAATTTCGAAACGAGGTGAGAAGAAAATCTCGTTTTCTTAGCAGAACGCAGTAAAATATAAACTTCGGTCTATTTCCTTTTTAAAATCGTCGGTCAGTTTTGAGATATCTGGTAGGAAGGTCAGCATAATAGGATATCTGTTAAAGATAGCCATCAAAATAACTGCGAACTTTATTATTTTGGTCAAGTACACAATTTTTCTTTTGCAGAGGGCTTAAAAGCGGAATTTCATCAGAACAATTAGAATTTGCAACTTTTCTGTTAATTCAATTTCTTTATATTTAATGCGTTTGAAACAACCTTGTTTCAATTTAAAATATTGATTTTTATTTGTCTTGTTTAAAATTCTCATTTCAGCGAAGAAAGAGTTTTAGAGCAGTATAAATCAATACAAGGCCAATCTAGAGGTTCAGCAATAGTAAAGTAACTATCAATGTTTTATACTACAAATCAACCATGATTGTTTAAAAAATTACTAACTATATTTCTTTCTGTTTTTCCAGTTATATGCGAATAGTTGAATCTCTTCCAACATATGGTGTGCATTATTACGAAGTAAAGGTAATCTTGAGTTTTGATTATTTTTTTTTTAAAATTAAACAAATTTTATAACAAAGCGATTTCATTTACCCCCGATTAAGCGATTCCCTTTAGAAATTTAAAAATATGTCAGTAAATGGGATTCTGTTAAGTTAAAGTGAGAATTTCAATAATGTTAAAAAAATAAATCTTAAATTTATACTTATTTTTAATAGAGCTGAAGTTAAGTAATGATACTGTTATAGAAGTTCAGATCATATGCATGAATAAGTTATTTAAACATAAAATAGTTTTTAATAACATATTATTTATTAAAATTAATTAATAATAATATATATAATTAATATTATAATATTAATATATTAATTATTTCATTAAATAATTATTAATATTCAATAAAATTACATAGTTATTTAATAAAACATAAAATAGTTACTTAACCTTGTTATTTAAAAAAGAATGTTCACAATTATGACCACCTTTTCCAAAGACTAATACTAGGGTTAAACACATGTCTTTTAAATATATAATAATACAAATGATTAAACAGACAATTCATTGTCTGTTTAATTATTTATTGATTATGAAACAAAAATCTTTGTTACATAGTTACACACAGCATATTTAACTATTGCATTTTTATAAACCTTTACCGTATATTTTTTAAAAAAAAATCTCGATTTTTGCATGTGAGAAGAGAGCAAAGTGTTGATTTATTATTCTATTTTAGGACAAAGCTGGAATTCCTTGGTGGCTCGGCATTAGTTATAAAGGAATATGTCAATACGATTATTCAGACCGCAAAGTTCCTAGAAAAGTAAGTTTGAAACAACAATTTTAATATTATATATCTTTGTTTTTAAGCGTCTAGTATTTTTTATTTTTAAACTGTCAAAGAGATTTAAATGATATCATATATATTATAATTTGAAGTATTTGCTGTAATCTTCAAAAAAGAAGTAGCTAGCTCTAATTCATTTTTATACATTTGGATATCTCAGTATTTATCGAAGAAAGTGGATTTGATAGTGTAATATATGCTCTATTCATCTGGTACAATGAATAAAATTGGGAATTCTTATCATCTTAAAAAAGTAAATAGTAAAATACAACTGCTTTTTTTGACAGCAAGCCCTTTAAATGTGTACAATACAACGGGTACAGCATGATTTCTTAAATAACTTATTGCATCAATACTTTAATTGTTGAAATTTGTTTATTTTAGTTGTTTCTATGGAAGCAGTTAGAAAACCTGTACTTCAGAGACAGAAAATTTTCTATAGAAGTATATGATCCAAAAAGGTGATTATTTGTTTCAATGTCCTCAACACATACATGTAGTCTCCTATTCATTATTGTAACATCTAAATATCCTATTAATTCTATGTAACCTCTAAATATCTCTTATTAATTATTGTTACCTCTAAATATCTATTAATTATTGTTACCTCTAAATATCTCTTATTAATTATTGTAACCTCTAAATATCTCTTATTGATTATTGTAACCTCTAAATATCTCTTATTGATTATTGTAACCTCTAAATATCTCTTATTAATTATTCCTAGTAGGTTGGCTGCTTCTAGAAAGACATTCGGATCTGGGAACATTTGCGTGTATGTGTGGTTTGCCAGTAGTCCTTCTCTTACCAAATGCATTTGGTCAATGGCCATATCCCAACACCAGTTTTATTTAGACAGGAAGCACAACAAAGTAATTTTCATTTATTTTAAATAAAATTAAAAAAGGCGTTGAAACAGTTAGATTGTAAAGATAAAATAATTGGATCTTGCAAGTGGAAGTTGCCGTAAAAATATGCACCAATTTTTTTTCTTCCGATTCTTGCAGGGAATTACAATTTGCATCTGAATACAGTTATTTTCAGTTTATTGAATTCATGTTTTATAAATTAAAAAATAGTTTACATTTAATTTTTGCTTCAACCTATAAAATGTTTATTTTAACACTATTTCATATTAAGACATGAGCTTTCTTCAAGGAATTGATATAATTATTGAAATATTTACTTCATATTTCATGAGACAAGGTATTACGTAGTAAGGAGGTCTTAACAATGCTTTAGCTGCCATCAAAATGTTTAAATTTCAATGCAAATCAATGCTTGAACTTTATTTGTAACTAATTATTTGTATTTATAAAGGTGATGAAACAAGCAATGGTAAAATAATTAGCTCAAGCAAAATGAAGGTTGCCACAAAAATAGGCACCAATTTTTCTGTTTTTTTCAATTCGTGAGATGAATTGCCCTTTAGAGTTTGCATATCTTTTTGAATAAATCTTTTATAAATTAAAAATATTTACAATTTTATTATTGTTTTTGACTATGAAATGTTTATTTTAACATAAATTAACAGGGCCCGTGCTAAGGATTTTATATATTTTTTTCTTTAAAATCTTCTTAAATTGTAAAAAAAGTTGCTAATTAAGGCCCTTTTAGATTTTGGTAACTTTCTGTAGTAGGGGCACTTAAACATTGCGATAGAGTGGTAATAATTAGTACACATTTTCAAAAATCTTAAAAAATGAATTAAAAACTATGCAGATTAGAGATTAAAAATTAGTATTTATGTAAGAAATTAAAATTCTATCGAACTGCAGCAAATGTAAAATGATCAAAAATCAGTATTTTTGAAGAAATGCATTCACTTCATTAGTTACTTTGTTTTAAATACTCCTATAAATTACCCAGAGTTTTTTTTGTGTGTGTGAAGATTTTAAATATTTTTTTTCTTTTGTTCTGATACTACTCAAGTATTATTCTCCATTTTGATAATGTTTCTGTCAATTTAACATTTAAATATTATTAATATGATATACAAATTGGTAAACTGAGACCATTACAGAATACTGATCTCCTTTCAATTACAACTTTTAAATATTGAAATTTTTTTTTTGATTTCAGAGTTCTGCATCCCCATCTCGCAACTTTAGTGATATTGCAGATGAGCTTTCCCATGGTTCCTATTCCACTGAAACTTCTTCTCTAGGTAGAAGTGTCAGTTCTCTGAGTCTTCCAGCACTCAAATTAGACAGTGAGTACATTTAACTCAAGAATTTTTGTTTGACATATTTGATATAACATATGAAACATGTGCAATAATAATAGTATAAAATACTTTTGAATAAAATTTAACATATTTGTCTAAACATTCTCAATATTTTTATTTAAATATGTTTAGATTGGTTTGTCTTAGATTGGTTTGAATATGTCTTAGATTGGTTTGAAACTCCATGGTTCATAAGCAATTTTATATATAATCCTTTATAAAATTAAAGAATGCCAGATTTCAAACTTATTAATTTTTTCAAAAAACTTTATATAGAAATAGATAAAAATTTATTGGAACATTTGACCTTAGCAATTTTATTCATAATCCCTTATACATAAAGGATTATATATAAAAAAGTAATTGATAAGCAATTTTATATAAAGCAATTATATATATAATCATTTATATATAAAGGATTATATATAATAAGTAATTAATAAGCAATTTTATATAAAGCAATTAAGCTCAAACAATTTTATATATAATCCTTTATAAAATTAAAGAATGCTAGATTTCAAACTTGTTAATTTTTTCAAAAAACTTTATTTAGAATGAGATAAAAATTTATTTTATCTTTTGACTTTGTTAATCCAACCAAAATTTTTTAGCATTAAACTAAAACAATTTGTTTCAGGTGATTCGTGTGATGAAACATTAGACACTGTTGAAATGTTTGTAGCTTTGAAGGCTCGCAAAGAGGCACTCGAAGAAGCTCTTCGCAGAAAATGTGAAGAGCTTAAAAGGCTTTGTCTCAATGAAGGAGTAAGTATCATGTTTAGCTGAATTAGCTTTAAATTTTATTAAATTTTTTAATTAGAAATGACGTTTTATATTGCAATTTTTTTTGGAAATGTTATTTTGTTGAACAATTTAAAATAATATGAATAACACTTTATATCGGTTTTGCATGTGATGAATAACTCACCTTAACTAAATATGCTCTGTAATTCTTAAACTCTAGAATTAGCTCTAAATTTTATTCAATTTATTTACAAAGCAATGACACTTTGTTTACATGTTTCTTTAATGGTTTTCTGGAAACGCTATTTTGTTGAACAATTTAAACTTATATGGAAACGGCTTTACATTGGTTTTGCATGTAACAAAGAACTCACCTCAACTTAATATGAAGTAGGTTCAATAATTGCACTTATACTAAGTATATTATTACTACATAGCTATCATTAAATTTTACAAAAAGTTTCCTGGAATTCGTTTGTGTCCAATAAATTTACAAACTATTTTTGAGACTCATACTCATTGCGATGAATTCTTTAACAACTAAACTCTTTAAGATATTTCCCTCTTCAATTACATGATAAAGCATTTTCAGAAAATTCCTGGTCAGTAAGCGGGTGGGTGACCACTTTGATCAGCCTGCATAGGGACCGAGGGTGCAGGGTTTTGGTCTTCGTTAAACTGTTCTACCGTAAAGTGCTCGACTTTGCACGCAGGTCGTCGGGCTACCAAACCAAGGGAGCCATCCCCTCTGCAGAGGATCAAAATTGCAATGGCATGTCTTCGGATCGTCCACAAGGATGTTTCCCAGACAGTCGCCAATAACCCTTTGTGCAGCTCTAGTGCAAAATAAATAAAGTATCTACCTACCATCAGAAAATTTTGAGTATTCATATTCAGCATTTCAAAACCTACATTTTACAGCAATGTTCTTTGAAATTTTTACCAAAGATTCCAGTCATTAGTGTTTGAACTCTTTCATTTTCATTCATGTGGAAAGTTCCAATTTTAAGCTTAATTCTTTTCCAGAAAGCTCACACATTATTAGATAGGGAAACAGTGGATCCCAATAAATTAAACCAATATGTGAGTTAATTTGAAAAATCTAATAGAGGGCAAAAAAACGTCGAAGACTACTTTACATAAGAATCTCACATTGTCTTATAGGTTTTGGGGGAGGGGCAGAGGGACACAATACAAATCTGAAATAAGTTAGGTAGACTTAAAAGTTGATAAATAAAGTACTGATAATTAAGTGTTGATAATTAAGTTGTTGATAATTAAAGTTTTATGTAGGTAAATGAGTTCGCATAACTTTTTGACGACTAACAAAAATGGTGTTATTTTTGTACCATAGGAACTAACAGGTGCACTTCCACCAGAGATGCCTTTAAGCCCTGGGGAACAAATACCCATCATAAAAAGAAAAACTGGTACAAACATTAAAGAAAAATCTTTCTGGAAGAAGAAGAGTAAAGATGTAAGTATTCTTTATATTATGTCTGGATGCATACCAAGGATGGTGACTGTGCAAATGTCTTTCCTCCCAAAGGGGATAATTGGCAAGGGTAAAGCAAGCGAGCAAGCAAGAAAGACAAACCTAGGTTTAGCCTGTTTAAAGCAGGATTTCCAATCCTAGTGGGTTTAAGTTTAAAGTTACAAAAAAAAAAAAAAAAAAAAAAATCAGGACAGAATAAGAACATTTGTTCAAACAGTATACATATAGTAGACTACTTTTAAAAAAGCAAACAATATACTAAAAAAAGTGATTTGCTCAACTCACGTGCAGTAAAAACAAATTTTATTGCAAAAGAATGATAAAATATAATTTTTTTTAAAGTTCAGTCACTTTGATAAGAACAAGAAAGGTTAACAGTTGCCAGTATAATTTTATCAATACCTAATAACTTATAATAACTTCAATTTGATGCATAGAAAATTATTACACTACTGTTGCATTAAAAAATAGTCTCACTTAGATAATATTCTTTCCTACAAATATATAGTTAAAATTAGCAATAGAGTTAAAGATTTCTTTAATAAAATAATTTTTATTGCTGATAGGAATTAATAATTTTTAAAAATCAGATGAAAGACTTGAATGAATAACTGTGAAACTACAAAAGTTCACCCCATATAATTTGTTACTGTATTTGCTTAGAATAAGAAATAAACGTATGACGTCTGAATTGATCATCATGAAAATTCGATAATTGAGTTCCTTTTTTATAGAATGACTGAATTCCCAAAAAGGTTTAAACAATAAATTTTGTTTGTAGGGCAATATGCATGAACTCAATGTATAATTAGCAGACTGCCCCTGTTAAATTAAAACTATCAAATTTTGGGACTTCTACTAGTATCATTAATAAAAATAAAAAGATGTTGGATCTAAAAATCCAAACTTCACGATTCTTTAAATCTAATTTTTAAAAATACACAGTTGTATTCTTAGAAAATAGTATGTTCTGAACACACACGAAAATCAGGATAAGAAACTAATAATCAGGATAAATGAGGACAAAATTTTTATCAGAAAAATCAGAACTATAAACTCTGCATAATATGTTCAATAGCGATATTTAGTTACATAATGCATAAATAACTTGCTCGGGATAGTACTTATAGGTTTTCATAGTTCTCCCTAGCAATAAAAAAGGGCGGGGTGCTTCCTCTCAGAAAAGGGCACATCGAGCTTTGAAAGGGCACTCACTTAACACCGTAAAAATTTATCAAAATGGTTAATATGTCATAAACAATTTTTACATTATCTTCTTATATTATGCTATGGGTATATTTCACAAAGTTATTCTTGCTCATTACCAAAATAACAGAAAACCTTGAAGCTTTTGAAAAATAATTTAGTGCTAAAAGACAACCTCTGTGCATAATTTTTTCGTAAAAAAAAATTTGAAAAACAAACAAACTATTAAATGATAAACAACTTGAAAGCTTTTTTCTATCAATTTAAACTGAAAATTATGAGCAAATAAATGTTTGAAGATACATTTGTTTTATTTAAAAATGTTAACATTTAAAATCACTTAAAAAATTATTAATATACCCCTCAAAAAAAAAAAGAAACTTTAATCGTAATGAATTAAATATTTGTAATAATAATCAGAATTAAACCTATAAAACATAGATAATTTTACCAGTGTGTAACTAGTATTTAATCAGCTAATTAATTTATTCTAAATGGAAATGTGAATAAAAAGGTTGTGTTTCTAAGGGATAATGGCTTATTTCTACAAAAAAGGCAAAGAGGGTGCATTTATAGAGATCAAACCCGCCCTTCTAAAAACACTTAATGAGAACTTTGAGTTTTGCTTGATGAATTCATAAGACAAATAAAGTGGATATTGCTTAGTATTTCTTAATATTAAATTTATTACTCAGTATTCTTTACTCTGATGTTTTTTTTTGAGGTTAAGGGTCATTGTCTGAATAATTGTATAGAATATAGATAATGGCTTCAAACTTCAACTGGTTATACCTAGGTTTATTTTTCATTCTTGATTAATGTGTAATATATGCAATAAGTCTAATTATGCACATTCATTTGGTAAATAAATATAAAATTTCAGCATATTATTAAATCAGATTTTATAAATATTTGGTTGCTATATATTTGATATTTAAATTACTCAGTGTTGTTTAAAAAGCATATATATATATATATATATAAATTTTGTCACCCATACTATCTAAGAATAAATAATTTTTCTATATATCCTCTTCTTAATTGAACTGTTAAATTAGGTAAAATACCCAAACCCTTAACTCAAATTCAGTACCTAAACCCTAAAAAATACATGTAACCCTTTAATGAGTATATCTGATCTTTTTTAGAAAGTGATATTAATTTAATGAATTTTTTAGCTTTATTTATAATTTTTTTTCTTAAATCCACATTATTTTTAAATTTGGAGCAACATGTCCACCTTTTCTCCTTGTGTCATTAAACGTGACATTCAAATCATTATTTTTAAATCATGTAGTCATTTCAATTCTATAACACACTCTATACATACCAACTCATTTTTATTTCGTCTTGCATATTTTAGGAAGAGGAACTAGCTCGTTTAGAACTTGAATATGAAATTCAAAATAAAATTGTAGCTGCAGCAAGCAAACTTCTCAATGACAGCTCATTGAAGAAAAATATCCGCAGGCAGAGGAAGCTGTCTCATCAAAAAGCAGTTGCAAAGGTGAAGAAACATTTTTTTTTTGGTTTTCAAATTGTCCTTTACGACTTTTCTTAATTTATTTAATTGTATTTGTCTTTTTTTATCCAGTTAAAAGAAATAGAACAGAAGTTAACTCATTTAAAAATGAAAGAGCATTTCAAGAAAGACAGTCTTCCGCATTCCAAAACAGGTAAATTTATTTGAAAAAAACTCTGCCTACAAACATTCTTTTATTTATATTTAACTTTAAATAATAATGCAATATTCATCGTTTAAGCTCTTTATTATCACATTTTGTGAATAGAAAAAACCAAGCAAAAGTTTTCAAATGCATTACATTCAAACACAGTGGCCAAATGTCTTGTCACCTACCATGTTTTATTCTAAATTTTATGCAAGTAGTAACAATCAAAAACATTAATATCTTTCAAAAAAGTTAACGTCAAATCAAACAGTTTGATTAGTCAAATTTAAGATTATTAGAACTTTGTAAAATTCATTGCTTTTGTTTTATGATGTGATTAGCGAAAGATATCAGTGAGTTTAAAAGATACCGTGTTGCAGATTGTGTCTAAGTGACAAAATTGCATCACGAGAGTTTGTAACACTTCAAAACAAATGAAAATATCAAATTGATGCTTAATAAGGATATATAAAGCTTATTTAACTGAAGGTAATATCAAAGCTTCAATATCAAAGGGACTCAATAAAATTATAAACAGAGATGGCAAGTGAATTGTGCATAAAAACAGGAGATTGACAACTACAAATTGCAAAATAGTTAAATTTAAATTTAGAAGCAAAGATCTCTCACAGAACAATTCGAAGAGAACTTAAATTTCTATGACTTGAAAATCGAGAAAGTAACAACTATTAAAAGAAGTGACAAGTCATTTGAAGTTCACATTGATGTGAACAAATTAAAGTAACAAATATAATCTAAATTATACATTAATATAATTTAAGTGACGATAATCTAAATTTGCGAAGAATGCTTTTTATAAAATAATTAGAAAAATATGAAAAGGCTAGCATAAACATACTTCAAGTTTAGTATGAGATATATAAATTGAACTCTGCTTAAATTTTATAATCTTTTTATAATATGTAAACATCTAGCTACATAAAATAAACTAAAAAGTAATAATTACAAGCCACGATGGATGCATTAGTGTAACTCTGTCTCTATCATTGATTTCCTTTCTTCTAAACTAATTCAATTCTTTTATTCCAAATTACTACCTTCTTTTCTTTCAAATTATTTTCTGCTAAAGTCAATTTAGTTGGAATTTGGACCAGCTAAAACCCTTGGCAATGAGAGAAACTTGTTGAAGACTGAGAAAAAAAAAAGAATTAAAGGTTAAATAATTTAAATGATGTAAAAAAAAATTCTACAAAACAAAAAATTTATGCAAACAAGGATAGGAAAATTACATGTACCATGTCACCGAAGTTGAACTCAGTTCCCTGAGATAAAATAAATAATACAGCTTCGAAAGTACTTACAATATGCATAAGATGTGCAACGTCATAAATGTTAATACTTTTCAACAGCAATTCATTCAAAGATTTTAGAAATAAATATTAAAATGTCTATTTGCTCTAAACAGTCCGTTAATATTTCAAGCTTACTAGGTGTAATTATAATTAAATTAATTTTAAAATATAACAACAATAAGTGATCAAAGTAATAAAATGATTCTAGTCACTATATGCATGGTATTTTTTATATCTGGTAGCACAGTGCCAGGTATAATTATAACAGTTAATTATGATGATTAATTATAGTTAAAATAATTTTAATTTACACAACAATCAGTGTGATCGAAATAATTAAATGATTTTAGCGTTCATATGCATGGTATTTAATCCAGTAAGTAACTGTGCTATGCTGCTTATATGGCAGCATTGGTCCATTAAAGGTTAATTGTGGTCATTATATTACAGGACATCCTGTAAAAACAAATTTGCTTAATTCAAAGTTTCCCTTTTCCATGCATCCAAAATTATTCCTTATTTAATATATTCAATTTTTAGAAAATTATAAATTTAATTCCCACTATTGATTGTACTAATTTCTCATTTTTAGAGAATTTTATACACTCAAGTGCCAATATGAATGATCTCACAATTAATTTTTCTCATCCTCAAAGCGAAGATGAGGGCATCAAAAATAGTTTCAATAAAATGGTAAGACTATGCTTACATTCCAAACTAACTTCAAGTTAATGTAATGTTCATTAGAATAAGTGTAATGTAGTTATCTGGTATACTTTTACCACATTCTAAATGTTTACACTGGTTTCCAAGATCTTTAAAATAGTTTTATAATATTACATAATTTTAAGTAAATATCTTTAAATATAATTCTAATAAAAAAAGTTATTTTTGTACTAAATACGTATGATTATTGTTCATTTTATTGTTTTCAGTTTTGGTTCCATTTTTGACCCCTTTTATATCTTTTTTTCGGCTTGGAAATTTGTATACATATAGAATTTTTGAAGCTGATCTCAAAAATATTGATAATATAGAATAAATAAATAGTGATAAGCATTTATATTTTTGTGAAAATGGCTCATTTGCTGCCCTTTTGATTCACTCGTCAAAGGCTATTAATGGCTTTAACTCATCTCTTATTTGTCCCAGAACAAAATTTTTAAGTTAATTATATCAATTAAAAAATCATTTATTATTATTAAAAATATGCTTTAATTTAAAATAAAATAAAATATTTGTGTATAAAATTTTTGGAAGATATATATATATATATATATATATATATATATATATATATATATCCTCCAACTACTGCAGAATTTTCGTATAATAAATTTTTTTTTTCTCTTGTGATTACAAAGGTATTTTTTCAATATTTTAATTAATTGAAATTAAATGAATTTTTTCCCTGTGTAAATAATTTAAACAGATATATTAAAGGTTAAATAAACAAGTCATTATGCTCAAAGGCTTTGAAAAATATTTTAGAGTTTTATTTTTAAAATTTCAGTTTTAGTTCGCTATCACTGATAAATATATTTTGCACATAACTCAAATGTCGGAAGGTGTGCATGCAACAGTTCATTACACAATGCGTCCTTTTTTAAGACATTGTTATTTTGTTGATAATTTTAAATGTTTAATTTTTTAAAATTATATAGATATTAATGTTTTTTTTAAAAATTATTTTATCAGACTTCTTCTACATCTTCTCCTGTTCCGTTGCCAAATATCATGAGAGCAGGTTCCAGTTCTGTCCCATCTAGTCCATCAAATCCTCGACATTTATCAACCAAACAAAGAAATAGTCTCACAGAAAAACCAGACATTCTAAAAATGGACTTAGCCTTCCAAGGTTATACCCCTAGTTCTATTTATCAAACGCAAACCTCTTATAGAAGCCAACAATATCCAACTTTTTCTATGAGATCGCCAACATCTTATTCATCTGCATCAAGTTCAGAATTTGGTGGCATTTCTGGTTTTGGAGATAAAGACAGTGCACTTATTCCTCTCACTGCTCCATACAGAAATAAGTAATTATTTTTTCAACTTATAACTTATTTTTACATTATTAATGGGTAGAATAACAAAATAAATAATTTTTAGTTAATTTCATTTAATCCTAAACATATCTATGACATTTGTGTAAATTTTACTTGATTACTATGTGGCACAGAGTTTATACTTAATTTTTGGAAAAAAAATCCCCTCCCTATTCAGAGCCACAATTCTAAAAGAGAATACCTATAGAATTATAATATAATTATAAAATCACTGCTATATAATATCTAGTTTTGTTACACTGCACCATGACACACCTACGAACTGAATTTAAAATGTTCCTAATGATATTAAGAATTTAAAACTATAGACTGTTTATCATTAATTACCTAAAAACTCTTTCCTTTAGCAGTTTTTATTCTACACCTTAAAAAGGGCAGAGCGCTAGAAAAAGAAAAGGATGTCCCGCCTAAAAAAAGGTTATTGTTCAAAAATACTTGTATAACTTTTAAGAGACCCAAAATATACTAAGTTGTTAATTTGTCATCAAAAAAAATTTTTTTTTTAAAGATAGTTTTTGAATTGAAAATAATTCCTCAATTAAATTTGCATAATCTATAAATCAGTTTTAAAATGAGCGTAGTTCTCGATTTTTGAAAATGTTGCATGTCGTTATAATAATATCCGGATTATAAAAATATCGGAATTTTAAAAACGATGTCGAAATGAATGGAAAAAAAAACCCGATAAGTAATCGTAATAACTGTCGAAAATGTTGGAATCGTCGCAAATCAAGCGCGTGAAAAAGTGATTACTAAAATATGAAATTCGCAGCCGTAACGTATTAATTACATCAGAATCGAAAAAAAAAAACGACGAAAAAATAGTCAAGAAACGACAAACAGCTGCTGATAAAACGCTCCATTAACGACGTGGATTTACGGTAAAATCGATCTTAATTGAGCAGGTCAAAAAGTGACTCCTTAAATCGTAATAACATCGTATAAAAATTATCAGAATAAAGGGGGAAAAAGTGGAGATGGCCGGAAACGACGTGGATTTACGATAGATTCGTCGCGAACCTTAAAAAGTGATGACTCAAATTTGAAATTCACGTGTCGAAATAACGTATTAAATATATCGGAGTTTGAAAAAGCACAAATAAAAAGCAGAAAATAAGATAAATAACAGCGGAAAAAACTATTTAAACTATCGGTATTTAAAAAGCAATGTAAATGGACAGAAAAAATTATTAGTACTAGTTACAAGAGTGCAGAAAGTTTTCTTTTATTAAGATTTTGTGTTTGGATCAAATATTTCCCATTATCTAAGTCTGTTGAGGTGTTGATGAACACAGCAACATTATTTCCTTACTAAATTTTTTTTAGAAAAATCATAGAAATCAATATTTTAGTTAAAGGATTTGAATTATAAAAAAAGTACAATCTTTCATGTAAAATGAAAAATTTTAAATTCTACACAAGCTGACCCATTAAAAGTAATTCCAAATAAATTAAAATAGAAGGAACACGCATCAAACAAATTTAGATGCAATTGTTCGAAACACTATATATTCATTTCTATTTTTAGGTTTGAATCCACTTTAAACCTAGATGGATCAAATTTATATAGTGTTCCAACTCAACGCACAAGCCAAGCTTTTGACACCCAAGATGATATTTTGGCATCCATACCAATGTCTGCTCAGGATTTAGGACTTGTATCACGTCATAATAGCCTAGATAGAAACCGAAGGCACAGTATGCAGAAATACCGCATGTATATTGACAATAGCACTGAGCAATCAAGACCAAGTTCAGTTCAGCCTTATTCAGGTTATGACAATATCCTAGCTTACAGAGACCAAGAAATGTTTCCATACCAAGAACAACACCAGTCACATCTACCCTCTCATAGTTTTCACCATCCTCATCACTTTCATCACCACCGCCATCACGAAAAATCTCCTACAGAACATAAATGCCAAGAGAGCCAAAAGGATGCCAACTTGTACCATAAAAATCTAAAACTGTGTGCAAATGCAATGTTTGTGGGCAATCAGCCACACGCGGACAAGATGAAACATCACCACTATCAGCCACCCAAACAATTTCATCAGAAAACAAAACAGTGGACAGAGTTTTCTGCCACTGATTCCCAAACTAGGACTCTGAATTTAAGTGCTTATGATTCTGGACTTGTGTCACCACCTAGTGGGGCAGAAAAAAGCTGGCCTTCTAAACCACGTCATAGTGTTCAAACATCAGTTTCAATGGGAAGTCTGAAATCTCACGTGGGTCCAAGTCACCAGACTCCTAAAGTAGACATAGTTACTTACGGACATTTTCAACCTTACTGGGAGGAAACAAAACCTTATGAAACTTCAGACTTTTATAAATATAGCACCAAACACAGAAAGCAACACCAAACAGCTAGTCAAAATTTACACGCCAAATTAGTAGCCTGGAAAGCCAATCAATTTAGTGGGCAGTTTCCATCTGCAGCACCACCCCTTATGTCTCCTGTTTTGGAGAGATCAAGAACAGCATCACCAGCCAGCACATCTCTTAGTCAACAAGATGAGAAAGAAAGATTGCCTTCTGATCACACTAAGTAAGTTGTTTCGTAATTGAAAAAAAGGCTGTCTTAAAAGAGATGACCTGTTTTCAATCTCATTAATTCAATTGTAAAATATGTTAAGAGACTTTATTAAAACTCAACCATATCTAAGATAAAGTAATTATGCTGTTATAAGCATAGGGCAGGGATGGCGAACCAATGGCACGCGTGCCATTTATGACACGTGACACAATATTTTGGGCACGCCACCAATCACAATTATTATTGCACTACGAAGCATGTGTAACAATTAAATTAAAATCCACATAAAACAAACAAAATAATAAACAATTATTAATAAAGAAATTAACAATTAATGCTAAAAAAACAATTAATAACCATAAAAGTCTAATTATAAATAACTAGCAAAAAAAATTAACAGTCCTACTTAAACTAACTTCTTACAACCTAATATAAGTTGTTTGTCATCTAATCTACAGCAACAGAAGTCACACTGATGATGAATTACTTGTATAACTGAGACATTGCAAAATGTTTTTTTTTCAATGTAAATAAAGAATTTTGAGTTGATAGTATTTAGTATTATTATTTTCCCAATAATCACGAAGTCAAAATCATATGACGGCACGCCGATGACCTCATTAACAATTTTCTAAAAAAAATGGCACGTTGGTGTATAAAGGTTCGCCACCCCTGGCATAGAGTATTAACCCTGTTATGCAAAATTGTTGCCAAGGCAAAAAGCTAGAGTTCAAGTGCCTTACACTTGAAGCAATGTGATGATATTAAACTATACATCTAATCTTGCCACAAAGAATTATCTGGTCTTTAGAACATACAAATAACTTAAATATTTTAAAAGTTATTGAAATTTTTAAAAAATGGCCAATTTGTCCACCTAGATGAAAATTATCAAAATCACTGCCATATTCTCAGTTTTTGCAAAGTTTTTATGAGTCCAGGTAATACAGCATTGGAGTAAGTTTATAAATATTAAAAAATTAGACCACTAACGCTTATAATTTTTACAAAATTGTTGCTTTTCTCCATATCGAAGTTTTGCACCATTTTCTAAATAAGCGTAGATAGGCTAAACTTAACATAACAGTCATGAGTAACATTTGCAAACTCACAGCAGTTATAAAAATAGCAGATTATTTGCAATAAAGCATTATTTCATAATACAATGCAGCCTTCGAAAAACAGCCCTAAAGAATTTAATTAAATTAATTGTATAAATGCGGTTTTCAATCGGAATTTTTTTTAAAAATAGCTTCTAATGTTTTTATACATTTTAAGGCCCATTTTCTCATTCACTAAAATGTTACTTCTGCCACTAAGCTGTTCAGATATTAATTTTACAGTTAGTTACATTTATTTCAAAATTAATGCAATAAATTGCACACATGTACATTATTTTATATGCACAATGGCAAAGTAATATAAGAACTCATTCAGAAACAATAGGAAAGAACAATTTTTAGTAGGAAGAATGAATGCGATTTAGAAAAAGTTTGAAACATAAAGCAGTAATATATAATGTAAATAGACAGCTTTTAAAGGATATTTTTTTTAACATGACAATTTTTTAAAATTTTATAGTTTTACAACATTTTTCAATTTTAAGGTCTTTGTATGAAATGAAGGTCAAGTAGACAAATCCTTGATAAACTCACGAGTGATTGAAAAATTCTCAGATTCTAAGTACATAGGACTTCTGAATTATATAGTTTTATTATTAATTTTTTATACTCCTATTTTTGTACTGTATGCATGACTGTAGTGATATTTCTTTTAAAGCAATTAATTTTCCGAGTTTACAACCAACCATTAAATTCATAAATTACGAGCTCATGCTTTACACTTCATAAGTTTAAAAATAGAAGGAAAAAAAAACAATTGTTGTGAAAATTAACCTCAAAAATTTATTAAACTGCAAAATTTTTTTTTTTCAATAAAAACGCAACTAGAGCTGCGATGGCTCAGTGGTTAAAAGAAACTTAGCTGTCGCAAAGGACAAAGGTTCGGACCTCAGTGGCGTTTTGTCCGAAAAAATGACCTTACGCTCATCACAATCATGCAGTGGGTAACAAAATTTTAAGCTTTAACTTCCATGATCCTCCTGGCCCTAGTGGATGGGCTATGGTAGGGATGATTTCATTAAGCCTGTCATATTATTTGTATCTATTATAATCTATTATATTAAAAAGACATGATATTGCAAAGTTTCCTATGTTTTGTTACAAAAATTATTTGTTTCAAATTTTTTTCAGTAAGATTATTGTTTAGGAGACAAAAAATATTTTGCTCAGATTTTTTTCTCTTTAAAGATTTCAAATTTGAAATATAATGGCTTTTTGAAAAATGCATTTCTAGATTAACAATTTATATCAGAAATGTGTTTTTTAACTAATTAAATTTTATTATTTTGTTGTTTAAAATAGGCAAGAAGGCAATACGATGAGGAGTAATGAATCACAGGAGCAAACTGCAGCTGATGCTTATGACAGTGAGATTATAGAGTGGTTCAACAAACAGGAGAAGGGGAAGAAAACTACTTTAGTGTAATTAAAGGTAGTTCTTCATATTTTTTTTTGGTGAAAATTACTTTGGCCCAATGCATGCCATCTTATCTTTTCTTCATGAAAATCAGAAAGATTTCAAAATACTCCGAACTTAGTTCTGAGCTAATAATTTAAGGGCTAACAGCAACAGTATTTAATTAAAATATCCGGTAGCCAGTAAATATAAAAAATACTGAAATAGCCTGACGTGGCACATATGTCAGCATATTTCATGATAGTGATGAGTTAGTGCACAAAGTCTTACCAACAAATAGCAGATTTTTTTATGGACATTACAACGATCGCATGCCTGATGCCCCTTGAACCACTAAGGTTGCATTAAAACTTTATCCAATTAATTACATATTCATAGTATGTTTTGTTTATTTGTTCATTGTGGTATGGGGTTCTCTTATGCTACTGATTGCATGCTGAAAATTTATCCTATATAGGTTAACTCTGCACAGTGGTTACTAATTTGAAGAATTGCATAGCAACCTATACCTGAAAATGTCCTCATAGGGCTGCTTGGCTGACTGACTATTAAGCACATTTGAACCGGTACTTTTATTCATCTAAATTATTTTAACTTTGAATTTATTAACTTAAAATTATTGTCTGAGAGGTGGTTGCTCAGGTGCCCTCCTCCCAATGAGGTTAAGCAGGTTCGAATCCTAGCGGTGGCTGGTTAATATGAATTCTGCTCCAAGCTTGCACCAACCACACTGCTGACATCATTTAGAGGTAGATGAATCCCTTTGCCTCCGGGCTAACCCTGGGAGTTTTTTTTATGGTTTTCCTTTCTATGCAATGCAAATGTGGATTAGTTCAATAAAAAAAATCCTTCAAGAAGGCTAGTTTGTCCCAATGCTCGATCAAGGAGTTCCCTTGTTTTCCGGTCTGGGTTCGAAATTTCAAGGTTAATGAGGTGAACATTGATAGTTGAAAACTCAGAATTGGGTTAAGGGCTGCTCAATGCTGATTATAAAATAAAAATACCAGCTTAAATGTGCATGAACAGTCAGTCCGTAATGAAGCAGCATTCCTGACAATGCACAAAGACATTTCTGACCATGGGTCAGAAATGTCTTCATTCATGGGTTGCTAAACCCTTCACTCTCATTACTTCTTCACCAAGTTTGTAACTACTGTGCTAAATCACCCTGCATATGTTAAAAACATTATGTGAAAGACTTTAAGTTCATAATTAAACCAGAAAGTTGCTTTTAACTATCTAATGTCAGTTATTATTTTCTTACAGATTTCATTGTGTTCAGACTTCAACCCATGTATATTATGAAAACTGAATGGAAATGGAAAATAAAAATAAAAAGTTTCAAAATGTTATTGACAATGATTATCAATGAAATCTTATCGAATTGTATAAACTTAGATTTTATTTATTAAATTCAAAACTCTTGATTAAAATAAAATGCTTAGTTATTTTATTTGTTCTGTGATAAGTCAATGAATAGTCATGATATTGATAAAAATGAATGCAATGTTGTACAGAATCATGTTGTATTTGATTAAAAAATAAAACAAGAGCAATAATGTTAAAATTCAAAATTTAAATTGTGCAGTTATATTTTCTCTGTGATATTTAATGTTGTGAACATAAAATTTCATACAGGTACTCTACTTAATACTCTCTTTCTGTTTTGAAAAACAAAAGGCAAAATTAGTTTTCCATTCATTCTTAGTTACATTAATGGATGAAAAAAAAATAGGATTGCTTTGCTTTTACAATGAAATGAATGTGCAAATATATGTGTTTTTGAAAAATATAATGCATATCATATTTTTAAGGAAATTCAACATTACATTTATGGTAGAAACTTTGAATAGAAAATAGTTTTCATATCTTGCAAAGAGTGCCTAAAATTATGGAAATTGTACATAAAAGTTTTGTAAAATTGAAATTTATTTTGCATGTCTGGCAAGCATCATTTTTACAATAGCTAAAAAATAAAATAGAAATTACTTTTCTAATCAAGAAAAATTTCTTCAGAAAATTATTTGATTGATGAGGAGTGTGTGTTTCTAAAAAACCAAAGTGTACATAAAAAATTTATTTTTACATTAAAAGATTTAACCAGACTTGAACAAATTACACTTTTAAGGGTTAAAAGCGTAATTGTATCAGCAATATTAAAAATAAAGAAAAATATTAGGTCTTTTGTTATTGCTGAATGAAAAAGTACAATCTGATGCAAACTGAAGATAACAAATTTATTGAACAGCAGTTATTTTATTTAAAGGCATTTTTTTTCACCACTTTTAGTCATAGGAAGATAATTATAGTCTTTCTGAATTATAATTTTACTGTGTTTGTTTTTCAATTATTGTACAAGACTGTGTTCATAGTATGTAAAATCTTATGTACATGAGAACTTACCAAATAAAATATTTCTCTCTGGATATTTTTGAAATTTTTATTGCACATTATGCTTTTTATGTTTATTGAAGATTCTAATTTCTTAGTGTAAAAATATTTAAAAAATAACGAGGTAATTTATTTCAGAAAAACTTAAGCAATCTAAACAATGATTAGATGTCAAATATATTGTTAAAACTATTAACAAAGGGAAAACATAATTTTTTTCCCCTACTAGCACTATCAATAGAGGAAAAACACCATTTTCACCCAACAGTGGAGAAGAATGGATAATCCCTACTGACACAACATTAGTAAGAGATATGAATTTTTTTTTAATAGTTATAAATTTTTAAAATTGCCCCTAATATTTTAAACAAATTCTAACTTTTACATGAATTATCAGTTTGCTGATATTTAGTAGAAAGAAAAACTTTTATGAGCAAAATTAAATGGATTATTGTGGTTATGCATTTTAATCATATCTGAAAAGAAATGAATTGCAAATGTGAAGCAAAATAATTAATAACAGCTTTATCACAAATATTAAGGGTGTTAAGATAGTGGATGGAGGTTTATTTTTGTTGAGATGAGATGTAAGAGAAAAGGAATGTAAATTTTAAAAAGTGTTTTCTGTCTTATATCTTAACTGAAAATGTTATTATGACATGAAGTGTTTCTTAAAATTTAAAGAGAAAATTTTACAAATATAAAAAATAACGTCAAAATGAAATATTTTATGTATAAAGTTTTAATAAATCAAAGAAGCAATCACGCCAAAAAACACAAATGCCTTGGAAAACATTTCAAGTTCATTCACAGTTCTTGATTAAGAGTTATAACTAGGAATATAACTAACAGTGATTTGGCTGAATACCAAATATTCAATAAAAAAACTGCTGAATACCAAAAATTTGATGTCAGAATAACATATTTTTGTTTTTAAAAAATCATTAATGAATATTTCTACACATCTTCTTCTTCTTCTTCCTTATCCCCAAAATTAGCAGGGCTAAACTATGTCCATGAAATTCATCACCCGGAGGAAGTCGGCCATCATAAGTGTGTTATTAAGAATGTCCCTTTTGTCCAGACCTAGACAGTCCAGTATATGTTGGGGGGAAGCCTGCATGTTGTGGCACCTGGGGCAGTTAGGGTAGATTTTAATACTACCCTCAAAAGAAAGGGACTTAAGGTGGCCGCTGATAAGCCTGGTAAGTGCAGTCTGGTCATTTCTACACATAAATAAGTTTAGTCATTATTCAAAATTAATCAAAACTGAGCTATTTATTGGTGTAGGGTAAAGGGAACAAATTATAACAGTTATCAATTAGAAATATTTAAGATAAATAAAAAACTGACTAACAATCATATAGACATAAAAAAAATGAAGTTGTAAAGTTGAAAAAGAGAAATAGGAAAAAAATCCTCTTAATTCTTAAAACAAATCTTCCCGAAAAAAAAGTATTCATAAAATGTTAAAATAGATAGAATCTATCAGAAACGCTTTTTAAAACTGCCCCGCTACTATAATAACAAAAGATTATTTACAAAAATGAAACGGAAAAAATATAAATCGATCTTAATGTTCGAAAGAAAATTTTAAAGAAAAATATTTAAGTTTTCCAATTACTGTATTTCTAAGAAAAAGCGAAGAAAAAAGAATCAAGTCTGATAGAAACCTACTTATTTGGCATTAAATAGTAAAAAAAACGTTGATAAAAAAGTTAATTAAAAAAGATAAAGCTAGCTAAAAATATCGATTTTACTTTTTTACAGCGCTGTATTTTTAGAAAAAAGTGGCAATAAAGAATAATGTACATTAAAAACGCTCTTTAAAAAATGCTGTGTCGAAATAAAAACAGGGATAAAAAGAAAAGTTAATAAAACAAAGGCATAAGAGAAACAGATTTTTTTTCTTTTAATTTTTAAAATATATCGTTTATGATGAAAATCACAGTTTTCTATGTTAATAGGCATCTGCCTTCCTTTACAGGAAAAAGTGACAATAAAAGAACATAATCTATCAGCAGCCCTCTATTAAAATGACGCAATATAAGAACAACAGCAAAAACGAAAAAAAAATTTTTTTGAAAAAATGATGAAATTCACTTAAAAATCAGCAATAGAAAATTCATGGTTCAGTGGAAAGTAATCTAGTTTCAAATCTAGCTTTTCCATTTGTCTTCTGGAACATAAATTTGCAAGCCGTATGCAAGTTTTAGAACTTACAAATATGTGTAAAAACTATTTTTAATATTTTTATTCTGAAAAAATACGATATTAGATTTCCCATTGTTAAATCTATTTAAATTCCCCAGAAAAAAACTTTGTTGAAAAATTATTTTCCAAAATTGTCTTGTTGTCTTAGTATCGAATGTTTGGCATTCGGCCACCTGAATATTCGGCAAAAGAGCCAAATATTTGTTATATCCCTAGTTGTAACGATCTTTGAGATGTTCTCACATGGGAAAATTATTAGGTAACATAAAATGGGTATGAGAAATTATATATAATGGGAAATTAGGGTTTTTAGTAAATGGAAGACATACCTTAAGTTCATAATTGTTCGTATGAATCTTATGTGAAGTTTTAAGAATCAACAATAATCAAGATATACCTGAATTTTAATAATAAATTATGCTTAAATTTTAATAACAAAATAGTCTTAACCCTTAATAATAAAATATGCTTAATTTTACTTTATACATTTTAAATTTTGTTTTGATGCAAGTTTTTACACACTAAGTCATTAGCTGAAACTTTAACGAAAAAAATTCTTGTTGCAACAATAATAGAACTATTTTTTAACTTAACTTTTCTCACATTTTCCTTATGGAAATAAATTTACAAAAAAATTTACTGCTCATTTTATTGTGTTTGTTTTCAATACATTTTCATTTGAACTTTTAATTAAAATACAAATGATTAAAAATATTAAAGAATTAGCAGGAAAAACAAATAAGTAATCGATAGCAGTCAAATCACATCAAAATCAATAATCATCAAATTGTCATCAATTGACTGTAGTCACATCAAAAAATATATTAACAAATTAATAAAACTCATATGAATTTACATATCATAATTTAATAGCATGTACAATAATTGTATGTTACTTAAAGTAAGTAATAATTAAACTTTAAAATTAAAATGCTGGAATAAAATTGAAAAATGTATTAAAAAAAAAGAGTTTTGAAAACACAATTATAAGATTAAACATCATTGTAGCATTTATACAAATAATTGAAATGCTTTTAATATGTCATTTATTATCGACATTTTTTAAATGTACAAACTCCTTTTTTTTAAAAGAAATTTCAAAAGCTTTAGTTAAATATTGTAAATTAAACAGTGAATTTTCTCTTGAAAAATATATTTTATTTTTAAAAGTTATAACACTTATAGAAATTAACATTTTTAGTATAATGTTATCCTACCATAAAATTTCCTCTTAAAGAATTAATATTATTTTTTAATACAAGAATTCTTCTTTGGTAAAGGAGGAATTGTGTCAACCAATTACTTCAAAAACATATCTTATTTTTGAAATTTAAAATTCATTTAAACTAAGCCTATTATAATGTTCTAAAATAAAACATATTTCTTTGCTTATCTTATAGAATTTTTCCTTTTATTGAAAAAAAAAAAGAGATTATGCATGCATTTGCAAAAAATCTTTAGTTGTTTAGAGAATTTTTACCAAGAGAAAATAAAAAGTAGTTAACTTTTTGCATTCCTAAACCTATTAAAGTTAAAGTTAGCTCCTGTGAGAATAAGCCTAAACTGCAAAGTAAATTAATTTCAAACTAAATCAAAATTGAGTATACACTCTTTGATGAGTTGTTTCTACAATTTACGAATTCCCATAATTCCATAACTTACAAATAACATTGAACAGAAAAACTAAAACAGTTACAGTCAAACAATTTGAAAAATCAATTACCTAATTCATAATGATTGTCACACATGGCCATAGCCATATAGATAACGTTCTCTGTACACTTTTTCTATGTCCCTAGAGTTCCGCCTCAGACGCCTTCCTAAAGGTTCCAGATCATTGTAGCATTTTGTGAAAACTCTATCCAAAGCTGCCTGAGCTTCTTCAGGCGTCAGATCTCTCACAGCTGCAACTGATGCAAGAGCCTTCTTCTTCACACACTCCTAAAAAGAAATAGGTCAGAATGGATTATAAGAGATTACAAATAAAATTTAAAACATCTATATAAATATCTAAAAATATGCCATAAAATTTTTTTAACTTAAAAATTCAAAACAAGCATATCTATTGGCTGTTTATGTTAGAAAGCTGTTTATGTAAGTAGAAAGATAAGTAAATGTTTATTAGCATTATGTGAAGGAAAACTAAAAACAACTAGGCAGCAAAAATAATAAGCATATTTATTGTTTTGCAGTTATAAGAACAAAACTGAGAGTAATAAAAAGCAGGGAAAAATTATTAGATGAGTTTTGCACAGGATGTAGTAATCTTCCAATATATATATATATATATATATATATATATATATATATATATATATATATATATATATATATATATATATATTGGAAGATATGATATATATATATATATATATGTCACGGCGAAAGACTGAAATCGGTGGTTGTTGACTTTCACCGGTGATTGTCGACAAACACCAAATACGTCGGTGAAAGATTGAATATTTCATTACATTCTTGTACATTCGAACCCTCACCGGTGTATGTCGACAATCACAGATATGCTTTGGTGAATATCCGAAATATTTATTACATACGATTTGATATGAATTTATTATTCGTGGATATAATTACATTTATTTGATATTTTAACCCTACACTGATGCTTTTTAAAGGTTAAGTGCCCCTGCCCGGCATACATTTGCCCGGTATACCCTATACTGATGTTTTTTTAAGGTTAAGTGCCACTGCCCGGTATACCCTACACTGATGTTTTTTTAAGGTTAAGTGCCACTGCCTGGTATACATCTGCCCTGTATACCCTACACTGATGTCTTTTTAAGGTTAAGTGCCACTGCCCAGTATACATTTACCCGGTATACCCTACACTGATGTTTTTTTAAGGTCAAGTGCCCGGTATATATTTGCCCGATACTCCAAACACTGATGTTTCTTCTAATCTATCGTCAGTAAGTATTAAAATATAGAATAAATATAAATATATCAAATAAATATAATAATATTAACGAATAAACTAATATAAAATTGGATATAACAAATATTTCGAACATTCACCAAGCGACTATGTGATTGTTGACATTCACCGGTGAGAGTCGACATTTTCCAGATTTCGGTCATTCACCGTAACATATATATATATATATATATATATATATATATATATATATATATATATATATATATTTATATATCTACATATTTATATATATATATATATATATATATATTTATATATATATACAGTCGGACTTCTATTTAACAAACTTCCATTTTGTGAATTTCTCTATTTTGCGAATTGTTTTGAGGAACCAAGAAAATTTTGGAAATTTCTTCGTAAAATTACTTCCAAATAACGAAGTGAATTTTCCATTTAACGAATTTTTCTTTGAGAAACACTTTCCCTATTTCCCACCTTCTTATTCAACTTCCACTTTCCATATTTAAAATTACTTTGCAGCTATAATTTTAAGCAGCAAATATATACAGTCAAAATTTTATGCATAACTTTAGCTGTTTTTAGTTGAAAATGTATGTAGCATGATAGTGTAACACTGGATAATGTTTTGCTCTATTCTTGTTTTCCATGTAGATTTCTTCTGTGGCTAAGATTTATAAAATAAATAGTAGATACTAGTTTAAAATATAAAGGTGTATCAATCTCTTTTTTAATTATGTCTAGTGTTTATGAATTCAAAACCTGTTTTGTGTGGTTTAAGCATTTTAAAAGGTGATTTTCTATTTAACGAATTTTCCATATTACGAACTTATTATCGGGTTTTAGCAACTTCGTTAAATAGAGGTTCGACTGTATATATAGATTTATATATATATATACTTATATATATATATATATATATATATATATATATATATATATATATATATATATATATATATATATATATATATACATATATATATATATATATATATATATATATATATTTATATATATATATATATATATATATATATATATATATATATATATATATATATATATATATATATATATATATATATATATATATATATATATATATATATATTTCTCCAAAGTTTACTATAGTGATAAAGAGGGTAAAAAAGGTGAAATGTAAACAAAGCTTAGAACATTAAATACTCTAATTGAAATGACAATATTTAGAAATGCACAAAATTTGTCTTAGAGTCAGTTGAGTGTGATTTCAGAATCTTTACTACTTTTAACTTGTAAACATTTAACTGACGGCAGACTTTTTAAATAGCTCAGCGCATATTAAGTAAAGTTCATATTAATATACTCTGATTCTATATATTAACATTAATATACCATGATTTTCCCCTGTCCGCCACTGTGTGCTTTCTTCTGGATGATTTTTCATCTTTTTTTCTGTCTCGGCTACTGTGGTTTTTCTAGTTTTGTTTCTCACCTTTATTTCCCATTTTTTGTTGGCAACTCCATGTTTCATATTTCAAAGCACTTTTGTTCCTTCACATTCATGCTTGGTAAGTTTGAAAATGGGCGCCTATTTTTTAGCGCTTGAAACATGTCAACTATTGTTTACAATTTGTGTATTTTAGAAGCGAATGAAGTTTTTAATTAAGTAATGGACCAGTTCATAGTTGGCAAATATTTTTTCAGACAATTTTTTTAAAAAATATTTAAAATAATTCTGTCAGGAAAAAATTTGCAATAGTTCACCTTAAACAATTTGACAAACTATTCATTTACATTTCAATTTTCTGAAATTAAAAGATTATTCCTACTTCACTAGTTGTACCAGTCTACCTAAAATACACCAACCAAATTATTAATTTCCCAATGAATATTTCAAATGAATTTTTAAGTTAATGAAGTTACAATAAAAAATAAAATAAGCACAGAACTATTATTTATTTTACATAACAAATAAAAGTTTTTTATAGTATCAATTTGATTAATAAATCATTTATTTTAATAAAAATGAGAGGAGATATGAATAAATCAACTATATGGAGTACAAAAGAATTAAACTTTTGTTCAACTCTTTAATGCGACAAAAGTAACTTAATAATTTGGAGCGAGGATCTCTGGTTGTGCATCACAAAACTCTCCCAATATAAAATTTATCACATGAGACAAAAAATTAAAACTTGTAAAAACTATGAATATTAATCAATTAGGCTTAAATATGTAAAATAATGATTACAACTTACTTGGTGCTGTTTACGTATCCTAATTAAAGATGCAGCGCCCATTGTCATTGCACTTAAAAATGAACAATGCATAAGGTTGGCAGCTCGTATCTAAATACAATAAAAACAGTAAGCATTATTTATTATACTAAATTAATAGTTAACAAGATACACATCGCAATAAACAAGAGCAATATTAAAAAATATGAAATATTTAACTAATTTAAGTTAAGTAAAGCAACAACACTTAAAATGCACGATTCTTTTTTTGGGCTGCAGCAAAAACTCTGTTTGCTTAGATGAGAAGATTGATAGTGGCTTTTTCAAAGAGTGGGAGTACTTATTTTTAATGTCCCCTAAACTAAAGTCTTAATTTTGAGAGTTCAAAATTGAAATAAAGTTAAAAGCACATTTCTAAAAAGTAATGAAATATTAAGGAGAATTTTGGATGAATACAAAAATCTGCTTAACATTTCATTTCATCAAATTTCAGAAGTAAAGATAGTAAGTACAAGAAAGTTATAATAGTTAAAAAAACTACCAAAAAGATGTGCAAAAATATTAATTACAGTTTTTATACTAAAAAAAAACTGGTAAAAAATAGGGAAAAATGTTCAAAATAGGGACTCTTTTTTTATGTTAAAATGATTCATTTTCCAATACAAAATAAAATCTACATTCGTACAAAAAAAAGAAGAAAAGCACATACACATGGCTAAACACATGAAAAACAGTAAAAAAATTGAAAATTCTTTTCTTTGGAAAAGAATTTTTGATTTTTCATAAATTCTGAGTCAGAAATATCCTTGTGAGAATACTACAACTTTCACTAATAATTTGAGAGAATACTTCAACTTACTCTAATAATTGCAGGATTAGTACAAATATCCCGGCGTCCTATCGCTCATGGCATTCGAGTTTTTGATCGTCACGAAGCTGTCACCACCGCGCGTTGGAGTATTTAATATTTCCCCCCTTCCTCTTGGAGGTCGGATTGTGTTTTTTTTGAGATGGCGTCTCTGTCAACGCCATTGGGTCTTCATCCATTGATGCTATGAATTTTTCCTCAATTTTTTTTTAAATTTTCACTGACTGGCCTTCTTTTCATCAAATACTACAAAAGCTAAACTTCAATATGCATTTACATAAACTTTTATATGCCTGAATTAACTTCATTGATTTTTTTATCAAATCGTGTGCGATGAGCAATCTCTAAAATACTTTGAACATTATCTTCGATTTTTTGGGAGTCCTTCGCCATGCAGAATTGAGAGAATCCTGAGATGTACTTCAACCGACGTTTCTCTTTCCAATGATGCCCGCGATTCTGTGGTAATCCAGTTATTATAAACCTAAATGATGGATAAAATAATGTTAAAAGGTTGAGGATACTGATCGCCAACTTGCAGTCGTTGATATCAATTAACTTTCCTTGCCAGAATTTCCTGCCCGTCTCCCACTACTCCACCATGATGATGTATCAGATACTGTCTTTGCTTCAGAAGAAATAAAATAAAAAGAATCTTTTGGTTTTTAAAAATGACTGTCTTGTTGATGCCTTTTTCAAAGGTAATAGATATGATTTCTGCTTTGTAACTTCATCTGGTCTCCAGGTATGTTCTGCTTTCATCCCTGGTTCTTTTAGATTTTTTTTGTTTAGTACTGAGGTGTAAATTGCGGCACAATGCTTAGTGCAAATCTATACAGTTTAGATCGGCCATATTCTTATTTAAAACCCATTAATTATAATTTATTATTTGGTACCCAGCATTACCGGTACAATCCTCATAAGAGTAATTTTTTTATCTCTCTATATTTAAAAAAATACATAGATTGCCATTTCCAACGAAAAAATTAAAGAAGTACCTGCTTTTCATTCTCATCATGCAAACATTATAGAATGACAAAATATGAAACTTTTCCAATTTTTAAAATGATGTTTGAGAAACAAGAAAACATTAGAATTACAATACTTTTCGATTAAATAATCTTAGGCATGGCTCAAAAGTAATGGTGGTCCATTAGACGAAGACCACTAAAATTTAACTATGACTAATATAAAATAATAATTCATGGTCCTTCTAAATTAGTAAGTCAGTGTAAAAGGATGATTTTGATTTCATGTTATGATTTGTACTTGCATCACAAAATAGCATATTTCATCATATAATTGGTGACATTACACATATTTTATATTGTAATCTTCATTCAAATTTATTTATTAACTCCATTTTCTTAAAAATCAAGTAACAGTGAAAATGTGTACAGACTAGACTAGTAATGTTTTTCAATTACTGGCCCTTCGGACCAGTGAATTAACATTCTTAATATCTCTCTTTCCCCCCTGCCTTGGTAATTGTTGTTGTTGTATGCTATTAAGACAAAAGGGGTGCGTTTCTTTTCGTTTTCCAGTTGTGCTATCTATGGCTGAGAATTCAACTTCTGCTCCACACATACGTCTCAATCCTTTTATAAGGTGGACCCACTCATTTATCCACAGATCGTAATTTTGACCTGACCCAGAGAACAATCAATCTCCAATTCAGTTTCCCCAAAGGTCAGATTTGTTATGGGAACATGAAGGACTTAGTGACCTGACATATTTAAAATGCACCATACACCATTTACTACATGGGGAGTCTTTGGTTGCCAGGGATCAAACTTACAACCTCTTGAACATGGGCCAAATGCCCTACCAACCAGGCTATCTCGATCTGCTTTGATAGTATATTAGATAATAAGCACACAAGTTACCAATTAATGACTCATTAATATTCATATTGACTTTACAATAATTAAAGTTAGTTTTATTAAACAATGAAAACACGAATGACTCTTAGAGAAAGTGATTTTGTGAGAACTCTGTAAATATAATAAGCAAGGTATCTTAAAGCTAATTTTACTTGTTGAATGATTACTTGAAATATGACTTTGTGTAAAGACCAATATAATTTTAAAATAAATATTTAAAAATAATTTTGAAAATAAATAAGAAAATATTAATTATTTCAAAAAAAAAATAAACATATACAACTAGATTTAAAAAAAATAAAGAAAATTTAAAAAAAAACAAACATAAAATTATGAAAATGTTATCAAAATGTCATAAAATACAACACACATTAAAACTATGTAAAGTTGGAATAGTTCTTAATAACATTTAATTTATACACAAGAGGTTTTTAAACACTCAGTACAGAATATAGAGCAAATTTATATTAACCTCAGTACATAATAGATGATCAACATTTCTAAAGTCAATATTGGCTCTACAGAAATCAAACATATGCACCATTTCATGAGCAAGGGCACCATGCACAGCTGATTTTGTTGTTGCAGTATTCTGACATATGACAATCTGATTCAATTCTGCATCATATCCTCCAGTCACAACTTTGCTACATGGTTCACAGGATACATGACGATTCAAATCCACTGGACTATGAAATGAAACAGTTGACCATTTATAATTTATTCATTACAAAATCTAACAAAGATTAATCAGTTCAGAGCTAATTTAAAAAAGGGAAGTCATTTTTCAAGAACTTTTGCTGAACTGTTACATTTTCAAGAACTGTAACATATAATTATAATTTTTTTTCTCTATAATTTATTAAATTTCTGCTATAAATCACTTTACAGAAGACATTTAGTGGAAACTATATAATTTAAATCTATAAAGATTTGATAGCTGATCAAATGTCATTAATTCGGATTCTGCTTAGATTACAGAGTTAATCAGACAGTATTAATCATGGTTCTACTGTATATCCCATTTTAAGTCTACTGTTTAAGTAAACTTTTCAAATCTCCAAAATTCTGCGAAAATCAGGGGGTCGACTTATACAACAGAAATAAAGTTGGACATTCGTTGACCGCTAAATACCAATTCATTATAAACAATAAGATAGATAAGAATCCCTGTATCATTTCACCATTTTTAATATGTTATATGCAATTAATTTAGCATTTACTTTTTCTTTACATATAAATATTTCTTTTAGAAAGATACTTTCAATTACATTTAGGAAAAAAATTGAGAATAAGAAAAGTTAATGTGCTGTTTCTTAGTGTGAGATTACGAATTTGAAGAATTGCATAGCAACCCATACCTGAAAATATCATCGTAGGGTTGTTTGACTGACTGACTGTCAAGCCAAATTTTTTTCCTAAATGTGAGGTTTTAGAAGTAAACACTCTTATATTTAGCAAGCACAATTTATCAATAATTTACAACATTAAATTTAATTTAAAATATTGAAGTTAGGCTTTCAAGCAAAACTAGCTGGTAAAGTGAAACTTCCTGAACAGAAAAAGGGAAAGTCCCTATGCAATTGCACATGCGTGACACGATAGTTCGTACACATAGCCTCAAAAAGCTAAGTACAACACAGTTAAAATAATTTATTCAAAAGTATTTCAAAAGAATATAACGCAATGAAAACTTTTAGAGCTGCAAATTTAAAGATTCCAGAAGATCATCTTGCAGGGTCTGACAAAAAACTTCTGTACTCCTATGCAAAGAATTTGAAACTCGACACTTTTTAAAAGATTTATAACGATTGACTACACGCCTAGTATCATTTGACACATGACCTCTGTAAGAGCAACACTGATAATTCCAATTTTTGTAAGATTTTTTTCTTTTTTCATCAATCAGTCATTCTAAAACTATTAATTGTATAAATTTTCATACTTGATTTTTTTCAGCTCTGACTTATACACTTAACATACCAGGAACTAGCTACCTCATAATCAAAAAAAGGAGATAGACTTATACATAAGGATATATGGTACTTTGCTTTCAGAAATAGTAAAATAGAATAAAACTGAAATTTATACGAGCAGAGGCAACATACACAGCTGATACAGCATGCAGGCAACATATACAGCTGATTTCATTAATTACATATTTAGGTAATTCTCTGATAATAGAGTAAACTGATGGAAATGAAGGTTTGTTCAATATAAAGATTGTAGAGATCTTTATTATATTATCTCAAAGGTTTGAAGAATTATTTGAAATAAATATTTTTTTATTAATTTCCAAACCTATGAAATCTCATTCTTTCACTCGCAACTCTTAAAACCTACAAATACGAAAAACATAATATCTCACTGAAACATTTATACCTTTTTTGTTTAACTTTTATTTTTTAAAAACTAACACTTGTACTATTGTTTGAATGAATTAGGAAGTTAATTTTTTGGTCCTTAAATTTGTTTTTTATTTTGTGAAAAAAAAATATTGAAACTCATGATTCACATAATTTCCTTACTCATAGCGATTAAGAATGTTACAGATCAATGGTATTATTATTTCAGTCGAAATAGTGTGCACGTTCTAAGAAAATGTTCGGATGAAACTGCAGAAAAATTTCAGTAAATTGGGAAAAATTTTTCAGTGAATAAAAAGTAATTGATTAAGCAAATTGGATAAGTGTTAAGATGGCATTCCTCTCATTCCCTTGCTTAAATTTATGAAGTTAATTTATTTTCTAAAAATGCATAAATAAGTGTTTCAATTTCCTCTAAAAGGATATTATATTGTTATTTTAATTTTATTTATGAGAAAAAACATCAGGAGCAAATAATGCTTATTTTCTTATTATCATTTCCCTTATCATTTCCTCATTGTAAGAGAACGGTACATTTGTAATTTATGAAGTTAATTTAAAAATGAATTAATAAATTTCCTAATTTCCACTTTTAGGATAGTTTAAGAATATACATTGTTTTTTTTTATCGATTCATGTGCATAAATTTCAAAAGCAAATAATGTCATTTTCTCATTACCTCACCGTGAGAAAATGACACTTTTGTGACAGATTGATTTCAATATTTTTAAAGACTAGTTAAAAATTTTTTTTTACTTCATTTTGATATTTTTTAAAGCCTCTAAGAATTGATAAATACATTTATTAAAATCACTGTTTTAAACAAATTCATAATTAAAACTATTGTTCCTGGACCATGTTATCATTTCCTCACTTTAATAAAAACTTATAATAAGCTTAATATCTTTTTAAATATTTAACGTGACTGCTATATTTTTCTTGTCTAGTAACTTCTCCCGAACCTTATCACAAAAAAATTATAAACTTCTGACACTTTTTCTCTTGTTGCCACTACCTGAAAATAGGCATTTGTAAAGAATGAACCACTTAGTTCAAGTCACATAGTCAACAAAAATTTTTTTATTATCTCATAACCAAATAAATTTTTTTTATGATCTTGAACTAAAATTTCAATTTTATATTTTTTAAAAAAACCATTAATTTCATATGAAAAACACATTTTTATAAGAAGATGACAAATAAATATATTTCTTTAAAACGCAAGTTTACAAATATAATGAATCATTTTGCTTGTTAGGAATCAAGAGGCATTTAGATTTTAATGTACTTTTATCAAAAAGTTTTATATATGTGGAAATCTATTTAAAATACCAAACTATTGAAAAATTAAATTAAAAATTAATACAGAGTTCAAAACTGAATAAAAATCATCAAATTTTTAAAAATAATCTATAAACTATTAAAATAAATTGTTAAGTTTAAAAATCCACACACAGGAAATGATGCAAATTCAAACAGGTAATCCTTAAACATTTTAATCAATATAAATAACAAATAAATAAAAAACTTAAATTTTTTTCTCTGATTTAGAGCATGTTTTATTTTTAATAGTAAATGGTAATTCTGCTTTTTGCTCCCCTCCCAACTTTGAGCTGGTTGCTTTCCAATAACAAAACCAGTTTCCCTCTTAACAAAGTTATTCAATGACAAGGTTGTATCTTGAAATTGAATAAAAACAGTGTTATACCTTAAAATATTTAAATCTCAACAAAATACAGAAAATTCAAAGAAATACAAACCAGTTATATATAAAAATTAGAAATAATTACTTATAAAATTTACCTACTTACTTGTTTGAAAAAAATATTCTTAAGGTGGATTTTTTTTTAGTAAAATTTGAAATTAATTGAAAAATGGAATTAGATACAAAAGGCATTGAAATAGTAAAACAAATAACCAGATTTTAAAACAGACAAACTTTTGATGAATAAGCATTATGAAGTAAAGTAATATTTTTTACACAACTTAAATAATATGAGTACTACAACAATAACTTTATAGTTTCCTAAATTTAAAATGAAGGAGATAAAACAATATTTATCGCCAGATAAATTCTAATAAAAGAATCATTCTTACCATCCAGCTGATTTTAGAGCATCCATCATTAACTTTATTAAGGGGCCTAAAAACCAAAGAGACAATTTAGAAATATCAACATTACACAGTCTCTTTATATTTTTCACAAGAGAATAACGTTTTTTCAAAAATAAATAATCCCCCCCCCAAAAAAAATGCATACATGTAAAAATAATTTTAATTACAGTTGCCTCTTGCGGACCCGCAAGAGCTTTTGTTAGCACAAAACAAAGTTCTTATTAGGTGATACTCAGTTTAAATAGAGTAAAACATTATGTAAATAAAATTTAAAAAAAATCATAAATAATATGAGAAATAGCAAATTTTTTGTCATTTTTCAAAAAGGGAAGAAAATAAATCATTTGTAAATATGTTTAATAAACTTCTGAAAATTGCAATTGTAAAATATATATCAGTTCATTCTGGCATCAAATTTAAGCTATAGTGCAGCTCAGCATAAAATATGACTTAATTCTGATTAGTGATAACAGCAGAAGATTTACAAATAATAATCAGTTCATAATAATAAACATTTCATAATAATAATTTAATTTTGGTAAATAACATATAACAAAAATAAAAAGTAATTATTTCAAGAATCTTATATATATTTGTTCAGGAGCGGATCCAGAAATTTCTCCGGGGTGGGAGGTTATAAACTCAGATCCCACCACACAATAAATTGTTCTTATAAGAAAATTTCTACGGGGAAAAAAAAAAAAACTTGGGTTTTTAATGCCAGTCTTCTCATTTATTTTTTTCATAATGAACAATACATAAATAAGTGAAGATCATAATTAGATGGAGAAAAAAAATCGATTTTTCCGACCTACCTAGGTGTAAATGCCCCTTTAAATAATTTTTAAATATTTCATTTCTTTTGTAAACTATTAAAAAAAAAATTATTTTTATTTCATTTTTCAATTTTGGGGGGTCATGACCCCTATGACCCCCACCGCTGGATCCGCCACTGTATTTGTTTTAAGTGAGAAAAAAAAATTCATGTATTTCATCGTTTTAGCTGATTAAAATTGTTATGACCAATAAAAAGGTAACTCTTTTTAAATGATGGAACATTAGGGATGCATAACTTGTGGCCTTCAAAGCTTCTTAACTTGGCCCCTGAACTGTCTTAAAATATTAATAAAAGTATAAAAGAAAAATAAGAGGCAAATTTTTTTTTTTTTAACCATGCTCTGTAACAGAAAATTACTGATCTAGTTTAACTAAATTAAAATAAACTAATTCTTGAATGTTTCAGAAAGATAATTATTATTTTCAAATTACTTGAATGCTTTCTTTATGCTAAAAAAGAGCTAAGTTATCTTCTCTACTCAGGAAAAAAAAAAAAAAAATTGAATTGCGGCTTTAAGGTTCATACGCTTGGGTAAACAAACTTAACTTACTTTCAACGACAATGTTATTAATTTGACGTTCACATTTGAGCCTTTGTAAATTGTCCCGATTTTCACCCATAAAGAGTTTCCGAAACCAGCTTCGAGTAATTTTATCACCTCTTCGTTCAGGAAAAAAATCAATTCCAGCTGGTTCTTCCATTAATTCTTCTTCTTTTCCCTCATTTTCAGAACTGCTTGATTCGGAAGACATATTGATCGTTGAATCAGTATTTATTACGAAGAAAAAAAATTATATATTTATTAAATGTAAACGATAAATAGATTTATAAGTCGGTTTTTCTAGCTAGAAAATAGATCAACATTACGTATCTTCACTTAATTTCAAGTTTCGAAAGACTACCTTAGTGTAGTCAAAGTCACTAATGAAACCTATACTACTGGTTTTTCTCGCTGAGCTTGATTGGCGCGTTTATCGCTGGCAATGCATTTAACCAATCAGGTTTTCATTCGCACCCAGAAATTTTCATTTGCGGTGACAATTCTTCGATTCACGTTGATCAACGTTTTCTTTTCATGATTTTCGTTATAAAAAAAACTAGGGATTTCCGTTCTTAATGCTGCTGCTGGTCGAACTAATCGACTGTCACAAAAAGTCATAGTATTTTATTTACAGCATTAAACAACGCTATGAGATCTTTGTATCATTGACAATAAATTGTAGTATTTTATTTACGTCGCACTAGAGCTGTACAATCACAATGGGCTATTGGTGACGGTCTGGGAAACATCCCTGAGAATGAATCGAAGTTATTCAATCACAGTTTTGATCCTCTGCCGAAAGGATGGCTCCCCCGCTTTGTAGCCCGACGACGAGAGCGCGAAAGTGAGCACTTTATAGTAGAACAGTTTAACGAGCACAGATACCGCACACTCTCGGTCACTTCTCTTCTCCGAATTTTTTTAGTGCAGAAAGAGTTGCAAATCACAAAAATGCCTAAACTATAAATTGACATTTCATGCGCAAAAGGGCCATATTTGTTTACGAACTTAACGTAGAGTTGTTTTAGAAAGTTATCGCAATTTAAGTGCTAATTTGAGAATATTTATTCCTTCTCTCTTTCCCTCCCTTTTTTTTACTTTGCGTTAAATTTTGCTGCATAAATTGAAATTGCTAAGGTGTGTGGAATTTACAGGGAGAACGACGAAAATAAAAAGTTCAGTCTCAACAATTGGTTTGAAAATTATTAACTGCAAAGCTTGTAGGGAAAAAACGAACATGTTTGACTGATTTTTAGCCAGCTGAAATAAAGTTAATAAAGTTGATGCGTTGAAAGAGGAATTCTTATTTGTAAACAAACACGAATTTTGTCTCGAAAATCTAATTCGGACGAAAGTTTTTGCAAATTTAAATGTTTTTTCGTAGATTTTTTATTTTAAATATTGACTATTGATTTATTGTTGTAGAAAATTTATTCTTCCCTCACGGGATTTTTATTTTTTAATTTTATGTTCTCGAGCAGATGTCAATCAAAAGTAGATCAAATAGACACATTGTCAATCTTAATATTTACAGTGTAATTTTTAAGATAAAAAAAGTTAATGAGCAATAAAAACCGTTTCCGATTTGAATTGTTATAATTCTCGTCAACGAGTAAAATTTCGTCATATTTATTTCTTCTTATTGAGTACAACAATCCATATTCCATAAGTTAATAATATTTGCAAGAGCTTTTTTTCCCTTCAGATTTTGGTAATCGTCTATTTCGTTACGATTAACACATTAACAAAAGGTTCTTAAAAATCTACAATAAATGTATCTTTAAAAATAAAATGTTTCATGAATGAGAAGTAATTACAGGGGTTGGTGAGCGGAGAGAGCAGGAGGCGCAGCACCCTTCTCTTTTAAATATTTATTAATTTTTAATTTAATGATGTATGTTAATTTTTTGATTATTCAGACATGTAAATGTTTTAAATTAATAACTATTAAACATTCAAATTTTAGTGGCAAAATCAAACATTTCAAGGAAGTCGGAATTAGTAGTTCCAGAGAAATGAAAATGTAAAAATGTGACGTTTCGAAATTCTATTACTCAGAGATTACATAACTAATTTTGCTGATTTTTTTAAAAAAATTTTTTAACTTCAAATAGGAGTTTAAAATTATTCAACCGTCTTTTTGATCATTATTAAAAAATAATAATATATAATGAACATTTATAGACATTCATAACTTGAATAAAATTAATTATGGACAATGAAATTATGTGAATATATAGTTATGTGCACTCATTTTTTTATTCTAGACGCAGTATATATAATATAATATGTAATATAATAGTATATTATATTGTTTTGCATATGACGAAATATGCAAAAAGCAAAGCTAACATTAATGGTCAGAAATGTTCAACCTGTTTCCTCTCTTAACCATTGTAACTATTTTTTGCAAGCTTCTGTTGCAAAATTAGTAAAATATTAGTTTAGTATATAGTTAATTACTTATCTCTATATTTATAGAATAAGATATGGTTGAATTTCAAGTTCTAATTAGCGGAAATCTAATTCAGAGGTGAGAAGATACTATAAATTTTTTTTAAATAATAAATAACGAACAACGACGATAATAATTTACATGCGAAACATTCAAAATATTCTGTTGTAATTAAATGTCTTGCACTAATGTTACATGTTTCTGCAATGCAATGTATTCATAAAGTGAACCTTACAATAGTATCTTATATCCCTTTTATTACATATAGCATATTAAGTTATAGTAAATTATTTACTATATTATATTCTATATAGTATATTATATTATATCCTGATTTAACACACGACAACCTCAATAGTAATTTTCTTCGCAAGGAGTAATTGTTTCTTTCTTTGTTTAAATATTTGAGTTTTCACAATTTTTGAACTATCTTTACTGTTTGTTGAATAGATTTTGATAAAAAAAAGTTTGCGAATAAAACCTTATAATTTAAAAAAAAAACTATTTTATCCTATTGGTTTGGATTTGTTCTCATTCTATTCAGAACTTTGGAAACTTTACTTGATACTGAGTAAAAAACATTTTCGTACGCGTAACAAGTACGAGTCAGAATAGTATTTTTCTTTTTTACACAATGGGATACCTGGAAGTGACGTAGTGTGGGTAACTTGATCCTGATTGGTTGCTAAAATGTGGCATTTATTAACATTAGCAACTGTTCCGCCCATTCTATTTCGCGCAAGCCAAGCCCGTCAAATATAAATTCTCTTAAGTGACACAATCCATATTTTTTCACAAAATTCTTTCACAAAGATTTCAATTCTTTCGCTATATATTTCTTACTTAAAACAAAGACAGGGATGAAGCCATTTAGAACATAAAGAATCTAACTATGCATCGAAGTTTCCAGGTACACAAAACAAAAATATGTTACAAAAAAAAGTATAAAAATTTGACTAAAATGTTCCTGTGCTTAACGATGAAAATAAGCTACTCTCAATTTACAAATTAATAGGCTTATTGTGAAACATTAATAAGCTATCAACCTCTTCTCTGTCTGCTTCGTATCTTATACATTCATCGTCTTTGTGCCCGCATGGTCTTCGTCGCATACCATGTGAAGAAAGGAATTGCTTTACTAAAATTGAATTCGTCACCATTTATACGTCTCATTAAAGCTTGCCCGTTGTAATAATTTTTGTATTTCTGAATATTTCTCACATTTAGTCTCACTTTCTTCCCAATTTTCGCAGAATGTTTAACATTTTGTTAAAACTGTTTTTGTTAAAACAAAAAAATTTATTTGATCTTTAGAAGAATTCCGAACATTTTACGATCATTCCTATTCGGAAGAAACAAATTCCGACCGGATCTCTTGTTAGATATAAGCGTTTTACAATTTTTCCAAAATATGGAAAAATGTAAAATTGTTTAGATCTGTCACTCACTTAACTTAGCAATGAGAAAAATTACTGCCGATAGAAAATTTTGATCCGCTGTGGCTCTGAGGATAGAGTGCTCGCCTTCGGGGTCGAATTCAACTCCTGTTTCGCACCGGCCACAATGCCGACTGTTGAAATAAGCTTCCGTTAGATGGATCATTAATGGGTTAGAATCACGACCTTGCTGTCTGACTAAACGAAAGAGGTTTTCCTGATTTTATTCTTTATGTACGCATATAGGGCTATGTTTTCCTCAAAAAGTCCTTCACAAGAGTCCAAGATTCAGGATTCTCTACATTGGGTTAAAGGTTACAAGTCTACGGAGATGAACAGTGAGGGTAATAAGCTCAAAAATGGATAGGTAGCTCAACATCAATTATTAAATAAAATAATGATGGAAAATACTTTTCACCGAAAGTTATGCGTTTGAATATAAAAAAAAGCATTCACCTTGAACATTTCTTTTAAAAAGGATTTTTTCTCAATTTATTTCCATTGATACTGACTTACATATAAATTTTTTATAAATATTTTATTAAATGTAAAATTATTTGTCACTTTCAAGGTTTAAAACAATTGTTCCAGAGCCATAAAAATATTTGAAGAATGTCAGTAAAGCAACAGAAATTAATTCCACACTCTCATAAAATCGGTTCAACGTTGAACCATAACTTTGTACCATAATGCGGTGAAAATTTGCTGCAACCATAATAAGGTGCTGAATTTAATCTTGTCCCCATTAAATTTCAAACATTATATCGTGTAAGCAATTTAAAATAAGATATCAAGTAAGGGGTACATTAAGATGACAGCAAATTTGAAAGTTAGTATGGTTCAACAATAAAATTTATAACAATCTAAACAGTATTTGATAAAATTATATAAGAGAGTTAGTTTGAGTTCTTCAAATAGTTAGTCTTCAAATTTCACCTTCTTTTTAAAAACAAATGTACATTCGTGTTCGTTAGCAATAAATAATAATAATAATTTTAAAATCCAAGTTTACGGAAAAATTTTGATTTTTCTGAATTCCAATTAGGAGTTTCCCTCCAAGGAAAACCTGGTGGAATGTTTTGAAAAACTTTTTTCAGCATTATATTGAATACGTTTTGACTTGCCGTTTCTTTTCCTAGGAACAATTCTATAAAAATGTCGCTTTCAGGATTAGATTCAATTTCTTTTGCTAAACTACATAACATTGAGCCTTCAAAGATGCTCTCAGAGTTAATAGATTTCAAAGGTGATTCTAAGAGTTGATTTAATGACATCAAGTACTTGAAGCAAGTTTGAAGTTGGTTGTAGCTGTGAATCACATACACATCGAAATGATGTTGCAAACTTATCTTTGTGTCGCGTGGAAATGTTTGTGCAAATTCGGCTTGTTTTTTCGCCGAATTCGATGTGATATTTCTAAGAGAATAATACATCTTTGAAAGATCAGCATCGATTTTGTCTTGTAAAATAGGATATGTTAAAACTGATTCATGCAACACATAAAAATGAGTGATGCATAACAACAAGGCTAAAAAGAATTCTTTAGTAGGCTTAGGTGAACAGTTTCGCAGCCAATAACATATGATAGCAAACAAAAGCTGTAATTTCTCTGGAAAATGTTTCAGATAGAATGTTTTAATTCCAATAACTTCTGCTAAGAACTCCAGTCGCGCTGTTTTATCCATATGCTTAATTTGATGTAAATGTGGAACAGGTTTTCCACTTGGAAGAGCTAACATAGGTTTAGTTTTGAAGAATATTTCAAATCCTTTATCTACATCATATTCATCGACATCAAGTAAACATAGTGATTTATGATCTTTCATGTTTGTACTTGCAGTTTCGTGATGAAAAAGTATACCATAAATAACTTGACGGACAAAGCAACTGCAGTTATAGCTACTTCTGTCAACAAAATCACCTACTTGAGTACGCATGAATGATCGATGTAAGTTGATAACGTTTAGAAAAAGAGGGGGCAAACGCCCCTGGCTGTGTTTACGCACATATTCTTTAGGAAAAGGCGTTCCACAAGGAGCCACTAATTGCGATGTTGGAAGTAGTTTGGTATCCGACAGCATGTTATTGTTGTCAAATAAGTAAGATAAGTTGGAAACTTTGATTTTGTAAGAGTTAACAGAATAATCCAACAATCTTTTAAACGCTTCTTGTTTTTCTTTATTAATTAAACTTAATATGTCTCCAAGAACTTCAACATATTCGCGAGTGCCTAAGTAATTTAGAATTTGTTCAATTTTCTGCCCTGGTTGGGGATAAAAGTACCATGCTATGGGTCTTAAATCTTCATATTTTATAAAGTCATTACCAGCCAAGCAAGCTAGTAACTGTAAATTGCTTTTGTTAATGGATGGATAAAATGAAAGGAATTTATTAATATGATAAATCTTGCAACTTAAGTATTTGGTTTTATTATCCTCAGATGTCAGTACATCGCAACTACCTAGGCTTGACGTTCTTATGTAGCCATTTTTTACATCAAATATATAGAAATCACTATCTTCGCTAAGAACTGGACAGTTGAAATGATTCGCAAGTGAAGCCATGTGACCATCGCTTTCAAATTCGCACTGTACAAATGTAATACCAAGTTTGAAGAGGGTGTTTTTAAAAACACTTTTGGCATTTATAGGGAGAAATGGCTCTTCAATTTTGCCAGTTTCCGATGCGATTTTCACTCGGGAAACCCGTTGCCTCCATCTTTCAATCTGAGTTGGTAAATAACGATCTGAATCATCTTTACCACCATCAAGAACTACGATGGGCTTAATATTGCACTTTTTAAATGATGAAAAGTAAGCTCCAACTTTAGAGGTGTATCTGTAATAGAAGGAAAGAATATATCATTTTGCTTGATTATCTGACTTAAAACAGGAAACGATTGCAATTGTGTACTATGTATCCGCTGACCGAATGAAGACAATAACAAGCTTCTTAAAACCGGAAGAAATTCAGAAAACTTCCTGTGTATCCCTCCGCTTATGTTATGCTTACGAGGCGATGTGTGAACAGGCTTAATGTTCTAGGGAGTTTTTTATTATTGTGATTTGTATTTAAATTTATTATGTATCCGCTGACCGAATGAAGACAATAACAAGCTTCTTAAAACCGGAAGAAATTCAGAAAACTTCCTGTGTATCCCTCCGCTTATGTTATGCTTACGAGGCGATGTGTGAACAGGCTTAATGTTCTAGGGAGTTTTTTATTATTGTGATTTGTATTTAAATTTACCCGTAATTTAATCATTTATAAGAGTTGTCTTGTAATTTATAAATTCTAACAGGTCATGAGTCACAAATTTAAGAAAATTAATTAGCATATTATAAATAAAGTGTAAGGTTTGTTAAGTTTTGAGTGTTATCCCTTATTTGGCTATATTTACGGATAACATAATAGGATGCTTTGGTGACTTTCGAATTCATTTTTGGTTTGTTTCGCTGAAATTTAGACTGAAAAGGCGTATTGTAATGTAAACACTACAGGTATAATAATATTGGACGGCGCGCTTTTTCAAGCTTAGGCATAAAAATCAATCGGAAGTAGTGCCGGAAGTTTTAAGACAAATTTTAACCCCTAGCGGTACCTGCACCGGCTTGACATAATGTTAATATTAAAAACTAAACCAAGAGAAAGCTCACCAATGTCTGTTTAGCAAGTTAAAAATCTCGCGTTTTTGTATCTCATTTCGTAACTTAAAGCATAACTATATTTTTAAACTATATATACTATCTTAAAACAAATAATTATTTGGGAATAGAACGTTTAAAAAATATAAAAAATATTTTTAAAAAAATAATCAGTTATGTGAGATATTTTCATCTAGACTAAAAATTAATGAATAATTTAAAAATTTTGCAAATTATGAGTCCAGAGGAGACATTAGGAGTAATTATACAAATGTTGAAAAATTAGATTCCAAATGCTTTTCATTTTCATAAAGCTGAGTCTTTCTTCATATTGATATGCCATTTTCATGATTAAAATAGAGGGCGCTTGCAAAGCACAGGAAAAATTAACCTAACAATCAAGAATAACTGTTATGCATTCACAGCAGTTCTGAAAAACATATTCTTCGAAAGCTTCCAAAAACAGCCATAATGAAATTTATCTTGAGTTTTTTCCCTGACATTTACAATGGGGGCACCAAACAGGGTCTTTTTGTAGATGTTTGTGTTCCCCAAACCATTAAAAATTCACTTCACTTTTAACAAAAATTGCAAACTTGTGTATTGAGAACAGTCATTACGGAATTCTCTGAAGAAAACAATAGAGAACTTTTCAGAAAATATGGGAAAATCAACGTAAAAAAAATAACGTGTCGTTAAACGCAGCTTTTGCATTACGTTTGGCAAAACCCTAACGTTAAACGCTATTTCTCAAAAGCCTAACATTTTAATGTGTGAATTGATTTCGCTGGGGGAAATTTGCTTGCATTTCCAAAATCTTTTTTTTTCTTCTCATTTTCATTTATTTTTTATTTTTTAATTTTCACTATTCTTCATTTTAATTATTTCTTACTTTCATTATTCTTTTAAAAATATGAATAATGTTGGAATTGGTGATATATTATGGTATAAAAGAAGAGTAAATAGAGGAAAAGTTTTTACTGGATTGTCGGAGCTTCAATGAGAAACATACTTCAGATTGACGAAATAGGTTAGAGTGAATTTTATTTTATATGGAAGAATCTATATTATATATATTTCTCTTACACGGGGACAAAAAAAAGCCTCATTACAACTCCCCGAATGGCAACGCTAGAAAATCAACCAATGATTGCCGCTAAAAATGTCACATGCCAAATCTAGCTCAGGAGGCTCAACATATAGCGCTTTTAAAAACGGAAACTGAAATAGCCAGAGAGAGCATTCACACCAAATGTAATCTCTTCCGAAATTCACCCTATCAGCTGCGGCAATCTCATACTGTTAAGCTAGGCAGAAGTGAGTAGTCTTTGTCGATAGATCTCTATTTTAATATTTTGTCGAAAGCGCTTTTTTTCACGAATTTATATATTACGAATTTATTTGACGATTTTTGATTTATATCACGAATTTATTTGTTTTATTATTGTTATTAGTTATTCATTGAAAAATGAGTCTCGGTCGTGCTGTTACGCTTTAAGATTTTATACTATAGCACATTTCTAATACGTTTAACGAATTACATGTCATTTATTTAAATTCAAAAAATTTTTAATGACTTAGTATTTACTAAAAAGATGTAATTTTTTTTTTTAAAAAAAGTTGTTATATGGATTTGAATGATTGTTTTGAATTCTTAGAATTTTGTGCACTTGCAATGCACCTAAGTTAGTAGCGAGCGAAGCGAGCTTGGTTTGCGAAGCAAACCATATAAGATTGCGTTGCAATTTTCGGGGGTTGGCGAGCGTTAGCGAGCAGGGGGCGCAGCCCACTAGTATTTTTAAATATTATATAATTTTGCATTTATACGGTTCATTCTTTTCTTATTTTACTATTTCATTACTTATTACATTGTTTGTGTATAATATTGGAATGAAAAGTAAAAATTATACGTTTAAATATAACAAAAAATTAATTATTAACATGTAGTGTGCTATGTAGAATCGACTTAATATTAAACATTAATATTATATTATATTATATTACGTTTAGAAAGCAATACATAACGAGAAACTAATGCAAAATGAAATAGTTCAAGACTTGCTCGTAGATTTTATGAAATTGCGTTTCTGTTTTTACTGAAACTTTATAAATTTCAGTTATAATTAAAAAAATAGATAAAAAGTAATATTTTTTTTAAAATTCTTTGAAAAATATAATCCTTTTTAACTATTATAATTATTAAAGGATAATATGTATCACGTTTTCAAAACCCTTTTTTAAATTACTTTACGAGAAATATTTCTTTAAACATAGTTGAAAATGAACAGGACCCAAAATAATGCATGAGATAGTGAAACATTTTTCAAAAAATTTACGGATGCAAAAATTTTATTTTCATTAAAAATTATTATATATTTACTATTTTAAAGATGAAAGAAAATCCTCGAAAAACACTACAGCACAAATTAAGTAAAGTAATAAGATGAGAAATTTTCTTATACGAGCTAAAAAATAGAACAATTAAAATGTATGCTTCTAGGCATTTGTAATTCTCACACAATGTATACTATGACCGTTTTACAATTATTCTAATTTTCACACAGTTTTAATTTGAGTTTGTTTAATTTGTGACCTCTTTTGACAAATAACTTAAACAAATTGATTTTTTATAATTTATTAATTATTCTGATTTACTAATATATTTGATTATTTTGATCAATATAATTTATGAATACTCTAATAAACTTTTAGTCTTAGTTTTAAAAATAGACGCACGTAGACATACTCAATTATATAACATAACCTGATATAGCTATGAAGATCATTTAAAGGACAGCCTAAGATAGATTTAAATAATTATTTAAATCTATCTATCTTCCGATATTTAAATAATTTGGATCGTTAAGCTACGGAATTGAACAAACACTCACAATATTAGAGAAAAATTATTTTTTTTCTTAAATGATTAAGTTAAAATATAAGAGGTGAAAACATGTACACATAAGAGGTGAAAATTAAAGCCAGTATAATTTGTGCAATATGCGTTTATAATTGTATATTCTCATGATCTTTGACTGCACGATTTTAAATCTCGACATTTTTTATTTAAAAAGTCTGACCAGGTAGTCACCCGAAGTGTTCAATAATATATATATATATATATATATATATATATATATATATATATATATATATATATATATATATATATATATATATATATATATATATATATATATATATATATATATATATATATATATATATATATATATATATATATATATATATATATATATATATATATATATATATATATATATATATATATATATATATATACTCACAGTGGAAATACTCAGTGTGGAAAAAAAATATACTCACGTGATGTAGTCTCCACCAAATACATAACTAATTTTATTAAAAGAGTACAGAAAATGGAGTAAATTATTTCCATCAATAACAATTGTACAATCATGAAGTTTGTAGGGCATTGTGAGGTGCGGATTAGCATCCATGAATGTCGATAAACCTCTCACACCCATCTCTGTTTACGAACAGAAAAGGAAATAATTAGTAGGACTCCAAAGGTAAAATAGAAAAGCTTTTTTTTTTTAAATATACTTCTAAATATACGTTGAAAAACTGTCATGTTAAACGCATTATAATCTAATTATTAGATTATCGTTGACGTGATGCAAATTTATTTGATTAAAGTCATCGTAGCTTTTATCTTTCGTTGATTATTGCTATTGTTAAAGAGATATGTAATCTGTTAGTTTCTGATAAAATAAGAGCCGATAATTTGAAAATTATTCTTCAAATCATAATTTATAATAAAAGAATTAGAAAAATATGATAATAATTCAGTCAGATCAATATTATATATACATATAGATTGTTGAGAAACTATAGCAATAATGGATATAGAATAATATGAATGCTACAAATGCACATAAATTATGATATGTGTTAAGCCTTATTTATATCAGATACTAGGCAGGATTGTTGCCTTTGATTTTGATTTGAATTTTTTAATCGTCCACCAACTCTAATTATTCTGTATCTAAAAATATACTTAGATGATGGAGTTTGCTGTTCTTAGGGAGAGGGGCCTGATTTTTTTAGATGATTAAGCTCCTGGTAAAGTTCTGATTCTTGAATGACTTAATAAGTCTTTATGGACCTATCAATTTCTTTAGATGAAAGTACGCCAGAAAATTTAGTTGACCTGCAGTTGTTAATAAATCGCAAGCACCAAGAGATCACTCGAATTAGACGTGTAACTGATGAAAATTTCTCAATGATTGTTAAAATATAATTGTTTTTGTTAGAAACTGCGATGTTATTGAAAACTACAGCTGATTGTTCTTCACATTTTAGATCTTTTTCAGTTTGCGATGAGGCAATAGATGAGAAATCTTGTCTTAACCATTGTGGTTCAGTCCAACACAGATCATGATTTTTCAATTTTGATGCAGAAACACCTCGAGAAGCACAATCAGCAGAGTTTTCTTGACTTTTTACATGCTGCCAAGTTGCTCCTGATGCCAATTCTTGAATTTTAGAAACACGATTACAAACAAATGTTTTCCATTTAGTAGGATCTGACTTCAACCAATCCAAAACGATTTGAGAGTCCGAAAACAAAATAGTTTTCTCGATTTGAATGACTTTCTGCAAAGATTCTAGAACTGCAACATAAAGTTGTGAAAGAAGAAGAGCTGCCATAAGTTCCAGTCTAGGCAACGATATTGATTTTACAGGAGCAACTCTTGTTTTTGAAACAATCATTGCAACATGTATTTTTCTAGAGCAAAACGTTGTTCGTAAATAAAAAACCGCAGCATATGTGCGTTGAGATGAGTCACAGAAACCTATTAGTTGAACTTGCTTTGTTAATGGATCATCAAAAAGATATTTGGGAATCTTAATGTCTGCTAAATGTTCTATCTGATCTTTGAATTGAAACCATGATTTTTCAATATTGTTTGGCAACGGATCATCCCAAGAGAGGTTTTCTTTCCACAGCTCTTGCATCAGGATTTTTAACTGAATTGTTGTAGGTCACAGGAAACCAAGAGGACCGTAAATTTTAGCAATAATAGAAAGAAATTGACGTTTCGTCAGCGTGTCTTCGGAAGTAGGATTTATTTTGATTCTGAAAGTATCTTCCTTGGCAGTTCAGATAGTGCCCAAGATTATCTTCTTCAATGCGTAGAAATCCGGAGGAGTTGCGCAATTCAGGTGGTAAAGCCTCAAGGACTGATGATTAATTCCACCTTCGAATAGAAAATCCTCCTCTTTTCATAAGCTCTATCATTTGATTGACTAGTTGCTGAGCTTCCTCTTCAGTATTTGCTTCAGTTAGAAGATCATCTACATAAAAATCTTCTAATGCGGCTCTAGAAGCTTCTGGAAAATGCGTTGATTCATCTTTCGCCAACTGTTGAATCGTGTGAATAGCCAAATAAGGAGCCGGAGCAGTACCGTATGTTACGGTGAGCAATCGGAATTCAAGTAATGGATCCTCAGATTGTTCTCTCCAAAAGATCCGCTGGTAATCCACATCGCTACTGTTTGAATTTGACGGAACACTTTTTCCATGTCACTGGTTAGTGCAACAGGATAACATCTGAATTTTAAAAGAACATTGAATAGTTCGTTTTGTAGCTTCGGACCTACATGAAGAACGTCATTAAGAGAAATGAAACGATTTTTTCCAAAGAAAAAAATCTTTGTTTTGCCTGATTCCGAAAATTTCCTGAAAATCTATCTTTCTTTGAAGGTAAATTAACAATGTATCTACCATCGCAATTTCTTTTTGTTGTTGGAATGTAGAATTTTTCGACTTTTTGATTATCGATAGATAAAGTAGAAGCATTTGGGATCGATTCAATTTCCCAGAATTTGTTCACAACATTATCTAATTCGACTAATGCATGGCAATTAATTAATGACATACTCTTTCTTTCACTCCTAGAATCAGCAGAAATTCGAACGGACAGTAACCAACCTAGTTTTGAATTTAAAGCAGATGGTTGATTTTGGATGCCTTAAATTTTTTTATTTTGAATTAAATCAGAGAATATGTCAGCCCCCAGGATTATATCAATAGGTTAGCTGATATAGAAAGTAGGATCTGCTAGTTTCAATCCTTGAATATGAGGCCAATCAAATTCTGAGATTTCAAAGTTAGGCAGATTACAGATTTTTAACAACAAGAGCATTTACATTAAAGATCTCTTGACTAAAATAAGACGAAAAGTTCAAAGCGACCTTTCTAGTTGCAAGAGCAGTAACTTTATCATCTAATCCTAAGATTGTATTTTTAGATTTTTGAAATTGAAGATTTAAATTCTTGCAACATGATTCTGGGATTAAAGTAGCTTGAGAACCCCCATCAATTAAAGCGTGACAGTTAACATATTGTCCTCGACTATTTTTTAACTCTTACAATTGCTGTTGATAGCAAAATTAATTTTGAATCAGTCATATGACCTGTTAGACAAATTGGATTATTCTCAGAACTTGTACTTGGCCGTGTGAGCTCTTGTGTTGTCGGCGGCTGATTTTGATTGGTTTGGTTAAACTTGACTTTCTTTAACTTCTTCTTTAAACTTCTTTAACTTGAGTATCTAGCATATAGGGAACAGAATTTTTTTTTCTCGGTATCTTCGATTTAGGGGGAACCCTCTTTTCCACTTAAGAGTTTCACTTCGGATTTGAAAAGCAGGAAGTCATGATAACCTTGACCGCAATTATTTGATTTGAATTAGGAACGAAAATTTAACTTTCGAAATAAGATTAAAGTGACATAAATATTTAAAAAATATATCACACGAACTAAACATAAATTTTGATTCAAGTTCTATTTATTATAAAGTTAATATTAATCGATTCATAATCATAGCAGCAAGTCATTAAATATAAATATAAGACTTTCGATTTCAAATGATAATAATTTTGATTTCTTATCTTCATTAAATTATATAAATATTAGATTTTGAATTTATTTATAAATAGAAGTCCTCACTGGTGGCTCCAAAATGTTTAGATTAGTATGTTTTTGTAATGATATCAAAATGGGCTTACCTGTGATTTCAATTGCAACCAATTTCTAACTGAATATTTTTAATTTCTATTAAATAAAAATAAAAGTTTTTCATGGAAATTGAAAACCGCGCCATCTATTGGCGAAAAGTTTTATGAGCTGATTATCAATCATTAGAGGTTAAATAGTATTAATTTACGGAAACCTTTCTTATAACCGTCGTTGAACAGCCGTCCCAATTTTAAGTTTACGACTACCAATGTTCAACTCTGTAGCCTTGTAATTTCGAACCAAATCCGGAAGGCAATTGAACTCCTATATTAAGAAATGAAAGAAATTTTGACTTCGTGGAGGATATTTTGATGGAACTAACCAGCATTTACGTTACATGTGGAGGAAAACCAAGAAAACCTCCGACTGTTAATTTGATGGTAAGGGGACTCTAAGCCACGATCCGTCTACCACAGAGGACATTTTATGTCAGCACTGTGGTTGATGCGGAATTCGTAGCTACCAGCCATTATTGAGATTCGAACGGGAGTCAACTCATTGGGAGGTTAGTGTTCTATCCCCTGAGGTTTTGGTATCCTTTCACGGAATCCTAGGATCCCACAGAAACAACTTTTGGGAACTTTTGTTCTAGAACAGTTGTTCCCAAATGGCTTTTTTCTCGAACGCTAGGGATTCATTGAAGGGTTACAGAATTTCCGAGAGTAAGGAATTTTTTTAACTAGTTATGATTTTCGAAACCAGTAATTAAATTTATGCACAATTAATAATACAATTTTTATTTAATATTTCCGTTATTTTTATGAAATTATTATGCTTAGGGAAAGAAATTTTGAAACTATATATTTCTTAATAACAATAAAATGAATGAATTATGAAGTGGATGTATACATTTATATGCATTTAGGAAAACATTAAGTAATATTTCGCTTCAAATAAAAATAACCAAATTCAACTATGAAGAAGTATGGTTTTCTGATAAAATTTTTTCTTCTTCTTTTAAGTTTTTATTTTTAAAAAAAAACATATTTTAATCTGATCTATTTTCAGTTTATGCATGAACCAAAATTCAACTTTCCAAACTTCTGCGAATTCAACTGTTTGACATAAGGACTTATTTTTAAGACTATTGATTAAACGATATGATGAAGAAATTTAACTTTTCATTCATTCACTAAATATTTTCCGAATAATTAATAAAATTTGGAATATTGCATAGATTCAAAATTAATAATAGTCTTTAGTTAATTAATATGTTCGCAAATGCTAATAAATTTTATTAAGTCTCGAAACACCCGAAAAAAATTAAAATTAAGTTCCACACCCGAAAAAAATTGGTAACATTGACAAACTCATTGGAAAAAAGGCAAACACAAAATTTCTTTCTACAAAAAGAAACATTTATGTGTTATCTTGTAAAAGTTTTTTTAAAAGCTATTTTTAAAACATATACTTCTGATTCTGTGATAACAGAAAATATACTATTTCGTCAAGAAAAACAAATAAAGGTTCATTAAAGCTTTATTATTTTTGGACAACTCGTTTTCAACATATACTTACCTGACAGATAAACTCAGTAACAGATTAAATACAAAACCTTATATAGGATTCGAAATACTTAAGCAATTAACCAATTTAGAATTTTTTTTTTGTTCCAATAGATTAATACAAATATCCTTCGAATAATTACATCTACTAACAAGATTGTGATGCCACAATAGGTATAACATATTTCCTAGCCTTTAAAATTTCTTATATATATTTTTTTAAATCATTCTTAACCGAATTTCAATTCAATGAAACCAATTATTTAATTTTTATTCGTTTTATAAAAAGAGAATATAAAATAATTTATTTTTTTCTTAAAAATCAATGTAACGGATAACTTTTTTATTTCAATACTAATGTACAACTCATTAATTCACTGTAGAGACTAAATCGAAAACAAAATTTATTTATAACTATATTTCTTACCGTAAAAATGTTTCAGTTATATGGTTATACTAATTCTCAGTCTTTTTAGCGATTAGCATTGATAAATTATTTTTCAAACTTAATATTGTTTTTGGCTATTTTATTTTTCGGTAAATCGCCAACTATGGACCTCTTTACATGCTCCTAACTTTCCGTTGGGAATAATTCCATCACTTTTTAATTTGATTTTTGATTAGGCTGTTCATGGGGGATTTATCTTCCATGGCATGTTCTCACTGATATTAATATACATAATTTATTATTTCACTTAAAAAGTCTTTTAAATGAAATTTTCTTAATTTTGTATCTCGAGTTCTGCAACTGTTACTGAATAAAACTTTAATTATGATCCTGATTTCATCTTAGTCTTTAATTATACCATACAACAACAACCACACTAAATTTCGTCATTATAATAAATATTCAACTATATTGAAATAACATAAAGTATTTCGAAATTTTTTTGTTGTTGCAATTTTTGATGTACTGGATTTAAATGCTTTTTTTTTAAAAAAAATAATAAGGCTTCATTATTCGCTATTCTCCCAAAAAGTCGTATAATGCGGAATAACATGGTTATTCGAAATACGTGGACAAAAATTAAAGAAGAAAGAGAAAGCGTTTTAACAAGCAAATGTGACTGTAGAGAAAAAATAACAACTACAAAATATTTCTCAATTTGAAGTTTATTTAAACTTTATTTTGCCTATTACAAGAGCATATTGAACATAAAATAAACAAACCTATAGCATAGTGAAAAATTATATAACAAAAATCTATAATTATTGATAGGTGATACAATTCGCTGAATTGACAAATTTTTCTTTACAACAATTTTATTCTTTAACAGACAAGGTTCATAAGTGATGAAAAGAAACGATTCAAACATTCATAATTTATTTCTCTGAATCCAACTGAATTATATTCATAATTCTGCAAGCGGAGCAGAAAAATTAAAAACAGGATAAAATGTTAGACACATTCATTAAACCTAATCTTTCGAACAAACCATCAATTGAATATATTTTTATTAATCTTCTGCTAAACTAAAAATACATACATTTTAAGCAAAAACGGATTTTTAATTAAACTGCTAATAAATGTTTATAAGTGCTTCAATTTTGGCATCCAAATATGCATACCATATTTGGATAATAACACATACCATTTATTTTTTTTTGCAAAACACATTTAATGGATGAATTCCTTGACTTGAAGTTTTGGAGCTCGCTGATTATGCATATCCTGACGATATCGTACCAAAACAGACGAATTAATTTAATCTGTTTAATCTTAAGGGAAGAGTGGAGATATTCCAGTTTTCTCTTTTTCCATAAATTTTGTGTTTAATTAAACTGTTTTGAACTCTGCACCAACCGTGTTTTTTATAGTAACTTTGTCATCAAAATAAATATCCGTATGAAATATATGTTTAGTTATTAAGACTTGTGATTGGTGCATTTTTAGCAGAACGATCTAAACCAGATTCAGTAAGAATGTTCTTTAAGTTTCTAAAAATCGGGAATTGTAAATTTATTATTTAAAATTTTACTTTTTTGTTGTGGTTTGTTTTTTAGATAGAATTATTTAAAACATTTATAAAAGAATTACAATGAGAAAAATTTTTTGTTGTTTTCTGTTGCGCAAGATTTTAAAATTTTTTTAAAATCTGATCTAAGATACTTAAGTATCGCTGATCTCAAGCTTGAAATCGATTTATTTCTCCAAGTTACATCTTTTTTTTAATGACATTTTTAGTCCATTTTTTTGTCAAAATGTACAAGCGTAAAAACGTAAATATCAGGGGGTCGCATAAATGTTGCGACTAACTTTTAAGAGAGTTAGGGCTCATCATCAGAATCCTGATGATGTGCCTTAACACCCCTAGAAGTTTGTCGTAACATTTATGTGTCCTTTTTATAATTATTGTTTTTAAACTTGAACATTTCAACAAAAAATAGACTCAAAATGTCATTAAAAAATCTATCTTTAGGAGCAAAACTAATTTCAAATTTGAAACACTCTCACCCGAATTAGGCAATATCAAGCATTTGCATAAATGGAACAAAAAATTTAGTCCTAAGTGTTATTATTAAAATAAAGAATAATGGGGTCACGTGAAAAATATGAAATGGATCGTTCGAAAAGTCGAGGGAAAATCGACTATTTAGTTTTCCAAAGTTAAAGGAATTTGGATTGAGATCTAAAAACTCCATGTCGCGGATTTGACCCAGATTTTAGTATTTTCTCTTTTCATTTTGTATAGAAAATTGCATTTTACACTTTGAAGTAAAAGTGATTCGGCAGAAAATAATCTTTCTTTTCACTCGAATATCGACTTTGATTTGAAAGAAATTTTAAACATCGTAATATAAAAAGGATCAAATATCAATAAATTTACTGAGCAGCATATCAAACAATTTAGATGCCTCAATACCCAGCAATTGCCTGATAAATAAATTTGGTTTTTGCTGAGTTAGTTCTTTAGTTAAGTTGTAAAGCAGTGTACCATTGAACAATTTATGCAGCTTTAGCGGCTCAAAAGGAACGTTTAATAAGTAATTCAGAGCAATGCAATCTGAGATACAAGCCTGAAGTTGGTTGAAGCTGTGAACAATGCTTGAACTGAAGAATTCATCGCTGTTACTTGACTTTTCACAATATTTTTTAAGATTTGAATGAACTAAATTGGCACCCTGTTGAGAAATTGATGCACTCGGGAAAACAGCATCCCTTGATGTTTCAAACAGAATCTCTTTAGCTTGGAAATATATCAAGCTAAGTATAAGCGCGAGTAAAGATTCTTTTTCCGGTTTTGGCGAGCTTTTCAGTAGCCAATAGTTTACGCAAATAAAAAATAATTGTAAATGGCTCGGAACATCCGAGACAAAATCTCCACTTACTTCCAGAACATTCGACATAAAACTTCGAAGTTGATCTTTATTTAATGTATGTATGTCACTCAACTTTAAGACGGAATTGCCATTTTTTAGGTTAAAGAGATATTCCACTGAAATTCTCTGTACGGTTTTTCCATTTCTATCATATTCTTCTATTTGGCGAAGACATTCACGAATGTGCCGCGTGCTGTTTCTTGAATAATGGTGTAAAAGTATGCCGTAAATAACCTGTCGAATATAACGTGAGCATGTGTAACTACTGCTTTTGGAGAAGTCATCGATTTGTGGTAATAATATATTCCGATGTAAAGTAATTATGTTCATTAGAATGGGAGGAAGGCAACCTTTATGGAAAGCCACAACAAATTCACTGGGAAGCATTTCTCCACATGATGTAACCAATCTGGTTTCTTCAATCAAAGCTTCATGAACGTTAGAACTCAAATACTCAAGAATGTTCACCAAATTAGTATGTTTAATTTGGTAATCTTCTATCGAATTTTCAATAATGTATCTCACGGTTTCCCTCTTTTCTAACTCAATCAAATTTAAAACTTCACTTTTTGCTTCATCAAGTGTTTTGGATCGCAGCCAAGAAAAAAGTCCCCGAAACTTATTCCTAAAAGGGATCGTAGCCATATGATGCCTATAGAACTGTTTGAATTCTTCGTAAGGGGACGCATAATCATTCCCCGCCAATGTTGCCAATAACGGCAAGACATTTATGTCTCTTAGATGGAATACCGATAGAAGAGAATTCAAATAATAAATTTTACATGATAAATATTTCACTTTAGATCCATTCCACAAAGTTTTGGTCTTGACACCAACATCGATGTGATTTAGCCTTATGAAACCATTAGGTAAATCATATATATAGAAATCGCTGTCTTCACTTAAGATTGGACAACCGTAATGCACAGCAAGGCTTGCCATTTGGTTGTCACCTTCGTAATCACATTGAGCATAGAGTATGCCCATTTCTGATAGAATGTTCTTGAAAACTTCAAAAGCATTGATGGGTAGAACTTCTGCAGAACTTTCCTTGTTCTCTAAGAATTTTTCAATATTTTCTAATTTATGTTTTTGTCTTTCAAGTAGTTTCTGCAGCATGCGATCTGACTTATCATAGCCTCCATCAAAAATAACGATTGGCTTAATGTTGCATTCTTTCAAACAAGAGAAGTAATTTATGATGGATGCAGCGTACCTGCAAAAAAGCAAAATTTGTTAGAAGAATAATTTAAAGAGATAACGCAAATCTATGATTTCAAACAAATTTCATATACATATTTTTTGATATTTATATTATTTGTCTTATGTATAATAATTTTATATTATTTGTCTTATGAATATAAATTTTATTTAACATCAAACTGTTCAAATGGAAGAAAATTCGCGAGGTTAGTGACACAAAACTAATTCAAATTTTTAAAATCTTCGCCATACGTCTAGATTTAAAAATTTTCAGCTACTTAAAAGCCAAAACAGTGGCCAAATCATCGATCTACTTTTTCTTTTATTTGTAAACAAATTAGTGTTAAAAGAAATATTTTTGCTTAATAAAAATGAAACGTCAGAACTTATTATTTTGTCTATTATTTGTGTTAATTCAGAGATGGATTCGTAAAACTTTTCCTTCCTAAAATTAGTTTTTTATTCTGACCGACAACGAACAAGGTTGTCAGGCCTAAGATTGTTTGTTTAAATCGTGTTTTCCTACTTTGTAATGAAAGTTGTTCAGTTTTATTTTAGAGTTTTTTTCAGTTTTATATTAGAGTCCATATCAATTGAACCACAGTTACTGCTAGCCAAAGAATAAAATGTACTTTTCATTGTAATTTTTTTTTAACTGTAATGAAAATTCATTTGAAATAATGCATTAGAAAATTAGGAATTTAATTGGTGCAATTTAAATACAGCAGTTCGACTGATGGGTATGATCTCAAAGTTTCTGAAAGTATTGAATAGTATATTATTATTTGTAAAGTTTATTAATTTACACTGCTATAGTTTGTCTTACAGAATTATTTTAAATATTGAAAAACAAATTTTTGTCAAAGAATTACACTAGAAAAACTTTTTTTGGTTACATTTATACAAGAACTTGATGTTGCCGAATTCAGGTGTGGGAATTTCAAATCTGAAATTAGATTTGCTCGTAAAGCTACAGATTTTTTCAAAATAACATTTTTAGACGAAATGTACAAGTTTAAAATCGTTATATATAACAAACGGTCGCGAATGTTACATGTTACGACAAACTTCTAGGGGAGTTAAGGTACATTATATGTATTAAAATTGCATAGGAACCCATACCCGGAAATGTGGGTGAAGGCGGTTCGCAGCGCTTCCCTGATATGAATAGCTCAGAAGTAGTTGAAGAAACAGTTTATAACAGATAAACGCCCTTTCTGGATATGGGTTCCTATGCAGTTTTGATCCTGATGATGTGCCATAACTCCCCTAGAGTCGCAACATTTATGTTATTATCTCTGTTATAGATCACATTTGAAAAATTGTACATTTTGATAAAAAATAGACTAAAAATAATGTCCTTTTAAAAAACTGTAGCTTAAGAAAAAAACCGATTGCAGATTTAAAATCAGTGATGCAAAAGCATCTATGGTCTGTGGAAAAATCTCTTGTAACAAAAAAAAATGCTCCGCGGTATTCCTACAAACTAAAAACAGAATTGCTCGAGAAGTACCCAGCAATAAGTGCCGAAAAACGATAGAAAAGGACGATAGAATTGACGCAAATAAAGCACGTCAAAAGTGATTTATTCTAAGAATGCACGATTCGAAACTCGAGAATCGTTACAATATCGTATTGATAATATAAAAATTTTAAAAAAAAGTACGGGGGAATCGGACAACTGATGAAAATACGCTTGAAAAAGATTAAAGAATGAAATGGAATGCTAATATAGAGTCATTTTTAAAATTCAAATTCAAAAGAAATTACTGAAATTCGAAATTATATTATACTAATATAATCGTAATCATGTCGCATCATATTATTATTATTGAAAGTTTTAAAACTTGGAAATGCATAGAAATAACCAGCCAAATAAAAAAAAATGATCGAAAAACTAGATTGTGCGCGTAAAAAATTCAAATGCGCAATGCAAAATTTCTGATTTTTTTTTATTTTTCAAAAAAAAAATATTTAATAAATAAATAAATAAATATATAAATAAATAAAAAAAATTATGATAGCTTTTATTTTATGTTCAGGTTCTGTCGCGGGTAGCAGGTTGCACAACCCCTAGATTGAAGCAACTGGCTGTTAGTGGCGCAGCAGTTCCCAAGAGGTATTCAGTAGAAGGTTAGGGATCTGGAAAATGCTTTTCTTTTAACCAGTTAAGGTATTCGAAACTTGTAATTAAATACTTGTAATTTGTATGAAATTGTTTATTTAATATTCTCATTTGTTTAAGGGGCCGTTCAAAAAGTACGTACACAAAAATGGAGAAATTTTAAACCCCTCCCCCCCTTCGTACATTACCGTACATACGGTCTTACTCCCCCCCCCCTTAGAGTACGTACATTTTATTAGTCTACCCCCCTTTTTCATAAAAATTAAAATAATTATGTTTTAAATAAAATTAAATATTTACTTAAGGAGTGTGTAGGATGAAGTCAAATTTAAATTTGGTGTATGTTTATAAAGTACGTACTTTGTATAATACCCCCCTCCCCATCGTACAAAACCGTACATAATAGCAAATCCCCCCCCCTTCGGGATGTACGTACTTTTTGAACGGCCCCTAAAGAGATATTTAAGTAAAATTCAAACGAAGAAAGAAAGTGCAAAATGTGACAAAAATGCTTTTTTAGTCGATATTTATTTATAAAAATTGCGTTATTGTTACACCCAAAACCTTAAAAATTAAAATAATAGTAACCAAATTCAACAATAATGTAATTATATACGTTTCTCTGATAACCTTTTTCAACGCTTGTTTTTGGTACTTTTCGTTCTCATTTCGAAAAAAATCATAATTAAGCATAATTATTTTCAATTTATGCATACACTAAAATCAAATGCTGATCTGATACTTAATTCCACTCTACGCCTATGAGTTAAATCTTACTTTAAGTCAATATTTATTGATAAAATGATATCAGGAAAATATTTCTTTCCTCGCATTCATTAATATATTTTCCAAATAAATAAAATTCATTAAATATTTTCAAAATTATTAATAATTCATTAAGTGTTTGCGAAGTGATTAATAATTTACTAAATATTTTAAAAATAAATAATAATTAATTCAATATTTTCAAAATAATTAATAATTTATGAAATCATATATGCATACACTAAAATCAAATGCTGAACCGAATTCCACTCTACGCATATGAGTTAAATCTTACTTTAAGTCAATATTTATTGATAAAATGATACGAGGAAAATATTTTTTTCGTCGCATTCATTATATTTATTTTCCCAATAAATATAATTCATTAAATATTTTCAAAATTATTAATAATTCATTAAGTATTTGGAGCTGATTAAGAATTTACTAGATATTTCAAAAATAAATAATAATTAATTTAATAGTTTCAAAATAATTAATAATTCTATAAATATTTATGCATACACTAAAATCAAATGCTGAACTGAATTCCACTCCACGTGTATGAGTTAAACCTTACTTTAAGTAAATATTTTTTTATAAAGCGATACGAGGAAAAGAATTTTTTTCCTCATAGTGTAATGCAAATATAATGTAAAAATTATAATGAACAAATAGTAAATAAAGGAAAACTTACACATCATAATCTCCTCCGTATATGTAAGCAGCTCCACTGTAAGCATACAAGCAATGTAAAAGACTGCATCCATCTATAACAACTGATGTATTACGCAATTCGAAAAATTCACTCAAGTTACATTCTTCAATAAATCTGCTTAAACCACGAACTCCCATCTTAAACTTTAAAAGTAGCACAAGTTAAGAACTTTCTTCAATTCTTCCGTTTAAATACAATCAGGAATCATATCATATTCAGATAAAAACTTTAGCGTCAATCATTAGTTAAGGAACGAAATAAATGTTGGGACGGTAAATAACACAACGGGAAAATAACCTAACCGAAACAATAAATCACTCTATCTTTGTTAGCTGCTTTTAAAATAAGTTTAGGATTTCTTTATCAGGTTTTTTTTTTATCATCATAAGTTCTCAATTTTAATCTCTCCTCTCGCAATTTTTTACTGATTCGACTGAAAATCATTGCTTAAATCAATTGAAAAGGATTTTAACAAGCGGTGTAGATAATAAATAATTCTAATAAAAATGCATTACACCCACTCACGAGTTCATGACGCGCTACGGGAAAATTCCCATTTGAACAGGTGTATATCGTTTTTTTCCACCAAGGACACTTATCAAAATCGAACGTAGTCTAACTTGTATTAAATGAATTGAACTTGTTTAATAATTCAGTTAACTGCCTTTTCATTTTTGAAGCAAAACATCTCCAAGGAGAAAAAAATACCATAAAATTCTTTCTTAAGAAGAATCTGAGGATAATTAATTATTGACTATGTCAAACATCATCTATCAAAAAGTACCTCATGATAGAATCAAGTTAACAAGTCTTTGATTTTAGCTTTTAATATTTATAATGGTAGTTACGCTTCATTACTCCCCTTCCAGAATTTTATCTGTGATAAAATTCGATGAACGAACACCACTAGTTGATTTATGCTGTTATTATTTTCATTTTGTTTTATCATTTTATTTTCTTCTTCGTTTTAATATCATTTGGCTCATTTCCCCCCCCCCTTCAGTTTTTTGTTTATTGACCAAGAAACTATTATTTACTTCACCGGATTATTTTTATTATTTTGCAGCTCTTTATTTTAAGCTAATCAATTGATTAATGTGAACCATCCATCGATGTTGGTGAGTTCTTATCACGTTCGCGGGTCACCATTGAAGGGGTATAACCAAGGGCTCCGGCCGAAAATATAAAAGGGGGTGTAACCCAGTTTAACAAATTACTCCCCCGCCAAAAATTTTTTTAAATATTCTGTTATTACATTTTGTTTTGTTATTCATATACTTTCATCTGTTAATTTTTTTCAAGATACATTTTTTCACTGTTATCAAGATATTTTTAAAAAAGTACGAATTTCTTGTACTTGCAAATTTTGCCACGAGAAACTGTACTGATGGCACTGGCACAGCAACGGACTTTACAACATAAATAACTACAAACAGTAGTTTCGTATACTAGCATGTTTGTGCACGCTATTTATTTCGTTGATGAAGTTTTGCAGTTGCGAGGAGTCAGTTTGTGTTATACACCTTTGTTAAACTAAATAACTAATAAAAAATATAATATCATTTACATTCCATTAAATGAAATTTAAAAATATAGCTTAGATATCTGACAAGTTTGTGCATGCTCAGTGTGCATAAGAAAAGAATCAAAGATGACTCAGAATTCATTGAAAAAGTTATAAGCAGAATTTGGACAGCAAACAAGACGATTACAATTCTTGTTTGATTAAACAATTTTGTAATTGTTATGAATCAATAATTACGTAATTATTTGTTTTTGAATAAAAAAAATTTTAACAAAAAAATTTATAACAAAATTGTTTTTCTGTATCTCTTTTATTGTTTAAAAAAAAAGCCAGGAGGGTGCAAATGCACCTTCTTGCACCCCGCTGCCAGCGCCCCTGGATATAACTATCGACTAAGTCTACCTTCATCTATCGAAAGATATCTCAAGATAAAGTCCTAGTCCTGTCGATTGGTGGGGGTGCCTGAGGCCGAGATGGCCCTTTACCCCTTCATCATGGGATGCGGATCCTTGAGGTCCTTGTTTCCTAAAATTGAAAGTTAAGAATTAGTAGTGAGCACATTGTTTGAGTAAAATCATATAAAATGATACATATTGCAGTACATAAGATAATAAAGTAATAAAATAAAGATAAAATGCTAAAAGGTGTACTTCGATTAAGAAGTTTGTCGAAAATTAATTGTACTCCCCATGTACAATTCTATTTCTCTCTTCACATTCTCTACATATTTACATTGCATTCTCATTTCATCCATTCCATTACATAGTGCCCCTTTTCAAAGCTTGGTAAGTTTTAAAATAAAGCAAATTGATTTTTGTTAAAGCTTTTATTATATTTACAAGTCATGTCCAAGTTATTCTTGTTTCTATCTATCATTATCTATAGAGCCATTTCTCAAATTAAAAATAAGTTAACGTGTCTTATATACTAGTGATTTGGTATTTAACATTTATAGTGGTAGTTACGCCACAAATCTGAAACAAGAAGATGCATATATTGAACTAAGTACGAAATGTATTGTTTATGCGCATAACACTAAACTACTTTAAACACTTCATATTATACGCATGAATTTTAACTGCGTTTTTCTCGAATTTGTATTCATCGTTGTTGTTGTTAATTTACTTCGCACTAGAGCTGCACAATGGGCTATTGGTGACGGTCTGGGAAATGTCCCGGAGGATGATCCGAAGACATGCCATCACAATTTAGATCCTCTGCAGAGGGATGTCATCCCCACTTCGGTAGCCCGACGACCTGCACGCGAAGTCGAGCACTTTACGGTAGCACAGTTTAACGAGGACCAATACCGCACACCCTCGGTCCCTACGCAGACTGATCCAAGTGGTCACCCACCCGCACACTAACCGCAGCCAGTGATGCTTGACTTCGGTGATCTGCTCGGAACCGTGTCTTAACGATCAGTCCACTGCGGGACTTTGTATTCATCGAACAGGATGGAGACATAATTATCCAGTTATTCAATCAATGTGGAATTTTATTTGTTACTTTGAAATTTCTCAGGGTATGTAATTAATTGAGAATATTTAATAACTTAATGATAAATTGATAAAATGATAATTTGTTTAATAACTTAATGATAAATTTTCTTCTGGAAATTTTTCACAAAAAACCTTTAAATTATTGATCTGATTTATATTTCTCAGGTTAATTGGCATCAGATTTCAAAATTGTTTTTCTATTTTTAAATGATTTATCATTAGATTTGGCCATTTTGAACGTCATGAAAGATATTTGCCGATAGAAAGATTACAGGCTAGTTTTCAATTCAGAAGCTTCTATTTAAATTATTAAATATTTATTTAAAGGGCCTCTGATGTAATAATTGAAGTAAAATATAAATAAAACAAAGTAAACTAAAAAATAAATTAAAATTATGTTTAAAATATAGTCCTTAAAATATGTACAATAAAAACTAACAAAATATTTTGTTCTGAGTTTTTAGTGAAAGAAATCACAGTAAAAGATATACCTTCAGGGATGGACAAAATTATGGAAACTCTTCTATTCTAACACATTTTTTGATTTGTCTCAAAAAAATACTGAGAGAATTTTATAAATTTAGAAGTGTTTAAGTTAAGAGATTTCTCATATTTATTAATGAAGTTTAAAGCCTTTGGAGGTTTGTGGCATTAATTGTTAAATTGCATGCCTTAAATTTATCCCATCCATAGTAACGATTTAATAACACAAAGAAATTTTTTGAATTTTTTTAAAAACTATTTGGAGTGAAGTTTTGCCTTCCAATTTAAAAAATATGGTTCAGTATTCAGAGCTTTACATTACTATTTTAAAGAAACATATTAAAAAAAAAAAGCTTAAAAAGTGTCGTAAAGAAATCCCACTTTACCTTACATTGAAAGTTTATTTATTTCTCTTTGTTTCTCTTTTACTACCATATTAATTTTTTTCCCTTTAGACGTATCAGCATACAAAATAAAAAAGAAATCAATGCTCCTTGAAAAAACACAAAAAGTAATAATTTTTAAAAGAGTTATCTTGCTAAGCTACAAATTGTGATTGCAGGAGATCATGCACTGTGAGTAAAAATACCCCATCCAAGATAACTTTTGATTTAATGAGCGAATTAACACTTACTATGAGTCAATCTTAAAGTTGCGAATGGGAAACTCTAAATTAGATACTGCAGGTGATATTTAAATTTACGAAATCAAACACAAAAACGTACTCTCTCTGTGAATAAACACACCTTCCTGACCACCAAAATATAGAGGGGTATCGGGAAAATATGGGGCCAATAACTTAGTCAGGAAATTGGTAGACAGTTTGGACCCCTTTATGCCAATTTTATTTTTTGCGTATTTCGCTCTATCTCGAAAACTTTTTAAGCGAATTGAAAATTTTTGTAGCACTATTTTAAAATTCTCTTATCCATAGGAAATTCCATAAATGAATGCTTTTTAATAATTATTCATTTATATTCTATTTTAAAATGTCAGAGAAATTTTTGAATTGCAAGGCAGAAAATATTTTACGTAATTTTTTAGAACATAATTTTAAATAGCGAATTACAAAATTTGTGCGAAATAGAACGAATAATTACTGAGAAATCTTTAAATCCTGAGAAACCATTAAAAGAAGATAAGTGCGATATATAGGTGTGTTATCAGAGGTACTTTTCCCGATTTTTAACGTTTCCTTTTTTTCTTTATCCTCACATTCTCTACACTGAAGTCAGATCCTACTAAATGGAAAACATTTGTTTGTAATCGCATTTCTAAAATTCAGGAATTGGCATCAGGAGCAACTTGGCAGCATGTAAAAAGTCAAGAAAATCCTGCTGATTGTGCTTCTCGAGGTGTTTCTGCATCAAAATTGAAAAATCGTGATCTGTGGAGGACTGGACCACAATGGTTAAGACAAGATTTCTCAAAGTTCCCATCTATTGCCTCAACGCAAACTGAAAAAGATCTAAAATGTGAAGAACGATCAGCTGTAGTTCTCAATAACATCACAGTTTCTAACAAAAACAATTATTTTCTAACAATTATTGAGAAATTTCAATCATTTACACGTCTAATTCGAGTAATCTCTTGATGCTTGCAATTTAATAACAACTGAAGGTCAACTAAATTTTCTGGCGTACTTTCATCTAAAGAAATAGGTCCATAAAGACTTATTAAGATTATTCAAGAATCAGAATTTTGCCAGAAGCTTAATCATCTAAAAAATCAAGCCCCTCTCCCTAAGAACAGCAAACTCCATCAGCTAAGTATATTTTTAGATACAAATAACATTCTTAGAGTTGGTAAAACGATTAAAAAATTCAAATTTAAATCAAAAGCACTCAATGCTGTTTGGAAAACAATTGTTTCAGAAGATCACAACCTGCCTAATATCTTATCTAAATAAGGCTTAACATGTCATAATTTATGTGCATTTGTAGCATTCATATTATTCTATATCTATTATTGCTATAGTTTCTCAATAATCTAATTTTTATGTATATATAATATTGATCTGACTGAATTATTATCATATTTTTCTAGTTCTTTTATGCTAAATTATGATTTGAAGAATAATTTTTAAATTATCGGTTCGTATTTTATCAGAAACTGACAGATTTCATATCTCTTTAACAATAACAATAATCAACGAAAGATAAAAGCTACGATGACTTTAATGAAATAAATTTGCATCACGTCAACGATAATCAAATAATTAGATGATAATGCGTTTAACATGACAGTTTTTCCATGTATATTTAGAAGTTTATTTTAAAAAAAATTTCTATATTACTTTCGGGGTCTACTTATTATTTCCTTTTCTGTTCGTAAACAAAGATGGGTGTGAAAAGTTTATCGACATTCATGGATGCTAATCCGCACCTCACAATGCCCTACAAACTTCATGATTGTACAATTCTTATTGATGGAAATAATTTACTCCATTTTCTGTACTCTTTTAACAAAATTAGTTATGTCTTTGGTGGAGACTACATCACGTGAGTATATTTTTTTCCACACTGAGTATATATATATAGTTTTTTTATTGAACGCTAACCATTTCGGGTAACTACCTGGTCAGACTTTTTAAATAAGTAAAATTTCGAGATTTCAAAATCGTACTGTCAAAGATCATGATAATATATAATTTTAAACGCATATTGTACAAATTATACTGGCTTTAGTTTTCACCTCTTTTGTGTACATATTTTCACCTCTTATATTTTAACTTAATAATTTAAGAAAAAAAATTTTTTCTTCTCTAATTGGGAGTTTTTGTTCAATTCCGTAACTTAACAAACCAAATTATTTAAATAATCTATCTTAGGCTGTCCTTTATATCATCTTCATACCTATATTAGGTTATATAATTGGGTATGTCTACATGAGTCTATTTTTTAAGAAAAAAACTAAAAGTTTATTAGAGTATTCATAAATTGCACTGATCAAAATAATTAAATATATTTGTAAATCAGAATAATTAATAAATTATTTTAATTATAAAAAATCAATTTGTTTAAGTTATTTGTCAAAAAAGGTCACAAATTAAACAAACTCAAATTAAAACTGTGTGAAAATTAGAATAATTGTATAACAGTCATAGTATACATTGTGTAAAAATAATAAATGCCTAGAAGCTATTTTTAATAAAAATACAAATTTTTGTATCCGTAAATTTTTTGAAAAATGCTTCATGAAAAATGTTTTATGAAAATTATCTCATACCCCATTTTGGATCCTGTGTTTTCATTTTTATCTATGTTTAAACAAATATTTCTCGTAAAGTAATTGAGATACCGGTTTAGAAAACGTGATACATATTATCATTTAACATTTATAATAGTTAAAAGATGATAATATTTTTTAAAGAATATAAAAAAATATCACTTTTCACCTATTTTTTTTAATTAGATCTGAAATTTATACAGTTTCAGTAAAAACAGAAACACAATTTCATAAATTCTACGAGCAAGTCTTGAACAATTTAATTTTGTATTAGTTTCTCGTTATGTATTGGTTTCCAAACGTAATATAATATAATATAATATTAATGTTTAATATTAAGTCTATTCTACATAACACACTACATGTTAATACTAATTTTTTTATTATATAAAAGCATATAGTTTTTACTTTTCATTCAAATATTATTCTCAATTAATTTAATAAGTAATGAAATATTAAAATAAGAAAATAATGAACTGCAAAATTAGACAATTTAAAAAAAATATTCTTTCATAGATAAAATAAAATCTATTCTGACCTATTTCGTAAATCTGAAGTATGCTTCTCATCGAAGCTTTTCCTCTATTTACCCTTCTTTTAAACCATTATATATCGCCAATTCCAACATTATTCATATTTTGGGGAGAATAATGAAAATAAAAAATAATTAAAATAAAGAACAATGAAAATAAAAATAATGAAAATTAAATAAATGAGAATGAGAAGAAAAAAAAAGCTTTTGGAAATGCAAGAAAATTTCACCCCAGCGCAATCAAATCAACTCACACATTAAAATGTTCGGCTTTTAAGAAAAAGCTTTTAACATTAAAATTTTGTCAAACGTAATGCAAAAGTTGCATTTAGCGCATACGTTATTTTTTTACGTTGATTTTCCCATATTTTCTTAAAAGTTCTCTATTGTTTTCTTCAGAGAGTTCCGTAATGACTGTTCTCAATACACAATTTTGTAATTTTTGTTAAATGTAAAGTCCAATAATATGCATATTAAGGATTTGGACATAAGAAAAATAATCCACTTCATATTTATAGTTATTGACAGGGATGGTTGAAATAAATAAGAACCTATTTGTTTGCGTCTTGGGACACAAATGCTTTCATCTTTTATGATGAACTTTACAAATTCTAAAATAAAGTAGTCTCTTAATTTTTAATAAAGAATTTGTAAACTATGTAAACGAATTTTTAGTGGTTTGGGGAACACAGACATCTATAAAAAGGCCCGGTTTGGTGCCCCGATTGTAAATGTTAGGGAAAAAACTCAAGGTAAATTTTATTATGACTGTTTTTGGAAGCTTTCGAACAACTTCATAACTGCTGAGAATGCGTAACAGTTATTCATGATTGTATGATTAATTTTTCCTGTGCTTAGTAAGTTCCCTCTACACTAATCATGAAAATGGCACAATATGTCTATATGAAGAAAGACCCAGTTGTATGATAATCAAGCAAAATAATATTTTTTTTCTTTTCTATTACAGATACAGCTCTAAAGTTATGGCTTACTTTTCATCATTTAAAAAATGCAATATTAAGCCTATCGTTGTTCTTGATGGAGGTAAAGATGATTCAGATTTACCAACTCAGATAGAAAGATGGAGGCAACGGGTTTCCCGAGTGAAATTCGCATCGGCTGGTAATACTGAAAAGCCATTTCTCCCTATAAATGCCAAAGGGGTTTTTAAAAACACCCTCTTAAAGCTCGGTATTCCACTTGTCCAGTGCGAATTTGAAAGCGATGGTCACATGGCTTCACTTGCGAATCATTTCAACTGTCCTGTTCTTAGCGAAGATAGTGATTTCTATATATTTGATGTAAAATATGGCTACATAAGAACGTCAAGCCTAGGCAGTTGCAGTGTACTGACATCTGAGGATAATAAAACCAAATACTTAAGTTGCAAGATTTATCATATAAATAAATTCCTTTCATTTTATCCATCCATTAGCGAAAGCAATTTACCGTTACTAGCTTGTTTGGCTGGTAATGACTTCATAAAATATGAAGATTTAAGACCCATAGCATGGTACTTTTATCCCCAACCAGGGAAGAAGATTGAACAGATTCTAAAATACTTAGGCACTCGCGAATATGTTGAAGTTCTTGGAGACATATTAAATTTAATTAATAAAGAAAAACAAGAAGAGTTTAAAAGATTGTTGGATTGTTCTGTGAATTCTTACAAAATCAAATTTTCCAACTTATCTTATTTATTTGACAACAATAACATGCTGTCGGATACCAAACTACTTCCAACATCGCAATTAGTGGCTCCTTGTGGAACGCCTTTTCCTAAAGAATATGTGCACGAACACAGCCAAGGGCGCTTGCCCTCTTTTTTCCTTTACGTTATCAATTTACATCGATCATTCATGCCTACTCAAGTAGGTGATTTTGTTGACAGAAGTAGCTATAACTGCAGTTGCTTTGTTCGTCAAGTTATTTATGGCATACTTTTTCAACACGAAACTGCGACTACAAACATGAAGGATCATAAATTACTATGTTTACTTGATGTCGATGAATATGATGTAGATAAAGGATTTGAAATATTCTTCAGAACTAAACCAATGTTTGCTCTTCCAAATGGAAAACCTGTTCCACATTTACATCAAATTAAGCATATGGATAAAACAGCGCGACTGGAGTTCTTAGCAGAAGTTATTGGAATTAAAACATTCTATTTGAAACATTTTCCAGAGGAATTACAACTGTTGTTTGCTATCATATGTTATTGGCTGCGAAACTGTTCTCCTAAGCCTACTAAAGAATTCTTTTTAGCCTTGTTGTTATGTATCGCTCATTTTTATGTGTTGCATGAATCAGTTTTAACATATCCTATTTTACAGGACAAAATTGATGCTGATCTTTCAAACATGTATTGTTTTCTTAGAAATATCACATCGAATTCAGTTCAGAATCAAGCCAAATTTGCACAAAAAGTTCCACGCGACACGCCGACACACCATCAACATAATTTCGATGTGCATGTGATTCACAGCTACAACCAACTACAACTTTGCTTCAAGTACTTGAATTCATTAAATCAACTCATGGAATCACCTTTGAAATCTATTAAAACTGAGAGCATCTTTGAAGGTTCAATGTTATGTAGTTTAGCAAAAGAAATTGAATCTAATCCTGAAGGCGACATTTTTATAGAATTGTTTCTAGGAAAGGAAACTGCAAGTCAAAATGTATTCAATATACTGCTGAAAAAAGTTCTACAAAACATTCCACCAGGTTTTCCTTGGAGGGAAACTCCTAATTGGAATTCAGAAAAATCAAAATTTTACCGTAAACTTGGATTTTAAAATTATTATTAATATTTATTGCTAACGAACACGAATGTATATTCGTTTTTTTAAAAAAAGGTGAAATTTGAAAACCTAGAACTCAAACTAACTCTCTCATATAATTTAATCAAATACTGTTTAGATTGCTATAAATTTTATTGTTGAACCTTACTAACTTTCAAATTTGCTGTCATCTTAATTGTGCTGCTAATTTTAACCATCTTATAATACCCCTTACTCGATATCTTATTTTAAATTACTTACACGATATTATGTTTAAATTTTAATGGGGACAAGATCAAATTCAACTACTTAATATGGTTGCAACAAATTTTCACCGCATTATGGTACAAAGTTATGGTTCAAAGTTGAACGATTTTTTGAGAGTGTGGAATTAATTTCTGTTGCTTTACTGATATTTTTCAAATATTTTTATGGTCTGACGCAATTGTTTTAAACCTTGAAAGTGACAAATAATTTTAAATTTAATTAAATCTTTATAATCTTTATATGTAAATCAATATCAATGGAAATAAATTGTGAAAAATCCTTTTTAAAAGAAATGTTCAAGGGGAATGCTTTTTTTATATTCAGACGCATAACTTTCGGATGAAAATTATTTTCCATCATTATTTTATTTATAATTGACGTTGAACTACCAATCCATTTTTGAGTTTATGACTATCACTGTTCATCTCCGTAGGCTTGCTACCTTGAACTCAATGTAGAAGACAAGCGAACTCCTGGATCTTGGAAAATTAGCTTTTGTGAAGGGGTTTTTGAGGAAAATATAACCCTTATTTGCGTTTAATAGAAATGAAAATCAGGAAAATCTGTCTCGATTAACCAGACGGCAAGGTGATTCTAATCCATGATCCATCAAACGGACGCTTATTTCAACAGTCAGCATTGTGGCTGGTGCAAAACGGGAGTAGAATTCGACCCAGAAGGCGAGCACTCTATCCTCAGAGCCAACGCGGATCAAAATTTTATAGCGGCAGTATTTTTTCTCATTGCGAAGTTAAGTGAGTGACAGACCTAAAAAAATTTCATATTTTTGTATATTTATGAAAAATTATAAAACGCTTATGTTGTATCTTTACTCCAGCGCCATCTACAGTAACATTTTGTAACCACTCAGAGTAGAAATAAACCATCATGTCATAAGTTGTGGTGGTGCTCTCTCTCTTGTCGTATTCAATGCTAGCATATTCCAGATGTAGAAAATTTACTAATTTTGGGTCTTACCAGCAATAATACAGTCCACATTAATTAGAAGGGAAGATTCATGGAAATTACCCCCCTTTTGTTACCCCGCATCGACAACAGCCAGGTCCGGACTGGGATCGAAAATCGGCCCAGGCATTTCAGAGATATTGGCCCACTACTTCACATAAACACCGCGTGAGCGAAGAGTACGCGGCTCCTAATGTATCATTTTTAGACATTTTTTACTTATAAATTCTCATGAACGTAAGTTAATTTATCGAAGTAAGAAAGTAGATAAAAATTGCTTAATAATCCTTTATAGAATATATTTCAATTTAAAATACATGGTTCTTATGAGGAAACATTGGTTGATAAAATCAAAAGTAATGTGAAAGATGAAGAGTAAATAAAAATATTTATTATACTACACATACATGAATGATTTATATAAAAAAAATTTAAAAATAGATTTAATGCTTCTTCAAAAGTCCTGAAATTAAAATTTAATTTAACTTTTAAAGAGGATCACTATTTCCTGCCACTTGATCGATTATATCGTCACTATCTAATTTCATTAATAGATCTTTTTCTATTGCCATTACCATGAAGGCATTCAAATTATCCGAAGATAAAGTACTCCTCATTCGATTTTCAATTACTTTTAATGTGGAGAATGATCTTTCACAAGCAACCTGACCTTTTGACAATGTTAGTAAAAATTTTAATGCTAGACTAATTAAATTGTAAGAATTGGTCAATAAATTTAATCTCTGTAGCATCTTGTAGCAACAAATAACACAATTTTTGAGCGCACTGCGTGTCTCACATTTTAGACTTACTTCTTCTGTTTCCAAAGTAAAGTCGTTATTATCTTCATTTGAATGATCTTCTGTGATTATTTTATAATCTTCTAAGTCTGAATTTTTCAGTTTTTCCCAATGTAAAGCTAAATTTCTTAGTTCAATCCGCAAATTTGAAATAAAAATAGCTGTTTCGTCAAATTTTAGCAAGAGTTTTCTTAACTGATTTAGTTCGCCAGATTGAAGCTTGTTAAGACGTTTTTCAGGGAAACGTTTCGGATCTAGATAGGAAAAATCGGCGTACAATTTTCCATTTGCCGGAAATCGGCGTTCCATTGACGCTACAACCGTGCGAAAATAATTTTATGGACGTTTATCTTAAATGCAGTGGTTTCATCATCAAAAACTGTTTCATTCGACGCTGTCTCACCCGGCATCAATTTTTTTTTCTTCAATCTTTTTTATGGAAACTTTGTTTAAATTTCAGTTCAGTTTCTTCAAGTTCCTTATCTGCGCGAATAATGAAATCATCTGTAACTTTTTTTTAGTTCTCAACACGTTTGTAATACCATTCCAAAAGCTTTTAGGATGCATAAACCAAAGGTTTGCAAATATTGGGAGAGCGGTGTAGTTAATTCAAATATTCTTGAGAATATTTTGACGGTGATTACTGTTTCATATTTGCAAAATGATTCTAAAAATATTTTTACCTTTGCACGGATATCTGGCTTGAAATTTGAATTTTGTTGTATAGTTTCTAAACTTGTAATCAATGTGACATGTAACGGCTTAATAGTTGAATCTGAGTTTGAAAATTAACCAAAAATTTTCTTTAATGCAGAATCTTTGAACCACCAGCGTGTTTCTCCAATAGTTGCGAGCCTTTTTTTTATTTCCGTGCTCGTTACTTTGTTCCCAGATGTTCATGCGTTGGTATGATTCACGTAAAAATACTGCGAAGCTATTTAGTAGGCTGAAAAATAATGCACTTAGTGCCTTCGTGGTATCTCCTAAAACTAAATGTAAGACATGTGCATAACACCAAACATGAATTTGACCAGGGGACTCTTTGGAAAGCCATGAAGAAAATCCTTTATATTCACATTGCATATTTGCAGTCCCGTCTGTTGAATTACCGATGCACTTTGTTATATCTATATTACAAGACTTTAAAACTGAATCCACTAAAGAAGACACCTTCTGTCCAGTTGAAGATTTACATTCACTCTACAACAGCAAGAAGTCTTTCATGTACACGATATTTCATATATTTTTTAAATGAAAACCTATATCTTATTTGGCATCATTGGAGAGAATTTTTGAAAAGAAATAACTTTTACTTAAAATATTTTTTAATATCTCCTACTATTTTCAAGATAATAGATAAGAAAAAATACATATTAAATAGATTTTGACACATTCACTAAAAAAATTTTTTTCGTCATAATGTCTTTTACCTTCATTAAAATACCTTTGTGCTTTTCTTCCCATGTTTTCGAAAAATTGAAACGATTTTGATAATTTAAGTGAATTATTTTTGATAAAAATTATAAATTGAAGTAAATAATAGAATTTTTTTCGTATCTATTATCTTGAGAACAGTAGGAGATATAAAAAAATTTCAAGTAAAAGTTACTTTTTTTCGAAAACCCTCTCCAATGATGCCAAATAAGATATAGGTTTTCATTTAAAAAATCAAAACTGTGTTCAAATTCCGGTACTTTCGTGAATTAAAAATATCACTATTGAATTCCTTGGGGTCGATTTAGTCATTAGATTTTTTATTTCAAATTGATTATTTTCATTCTCGAAAAAAATGGGTGGCACGCATGATCTGAATCACTCTGTATATTAAAACAATATTATTACTACATATATCATATATATGTTATTAAATATTATTATTATTTGCGCAATATTATTTGAAATTCATGCAATGTATAAAAAGAAATTTTGCGCTTCTGGCTCGGTCCAACCGGCCCTGAGGCCAGACCGGCCCACCGGGCATTTGCCCGGTCTGCCTACTGGCCAGTCCGGAGGCCTGACAACAGCTTATATCTAACGAGAGATCTGGTCAGAATTTGTTTCTTCCGAATAGGAATGATCGTAAAATTTTCGGAATTCTTCAGCTTTTCATGCTTTAAGGGGGATTTCCCCACTATATATTAACATGGAATCATATCTCGTGATTTGATTAAAAAAAGGAATACACTTACATAATTTTTTTTATTTTTGTTAAATACATTATCGACAGATAAGGAAAACAAATGATTAAACCATTTCACAAGAGCTGTCTAATTCGAACAATAAAGGTGATGAAAAGCATGCAAGTGACAGCTTCGGAGATAAGAAAATAGTAACTGCGCACAAATAGTTTCTAAATGAGTTTCAGTTTGTGTTCGGTTTTTTCAATCTTTAGTTCGTAATTCTAACAGCGAGTTTAACCCTTTCGCGCCGACTGTCACAAATACGTGACAGCTTAAAACCGTATCAATTAGGGTACAAAGATAAAACTGGTAATCAAAGTAATTCTTTAGCAGTTTATTTGAGGGCGGGGTTATAATTGTTTGATTTATTTAATTTACCATTATTTAGTTCAAAATAAAATTATTTAGTTATACTTTAAATTAATATTGATTATATATATGATTAAACTAACAATAATTAAAGTAAAAGCAAAGTAAGTCGGTCAAATTAGCAAACGCCTTCATTTAAGTTACCGTTTTTTGTTTATTTACATCCTGATTTTGTACGAATGCTTTTAAGAATCACCCGTCCCCAAGGGGTTAAGAAAATCGTAAGAGATGGGTGTGAGAGGTTTAACGAGTTTTATTGAGGCTCACCCGGAACTCACTAAACCCCATAGACTCCATGATTGTACGGTGGTTATTGATGGAAATAATCTGATTCATTTTTTGTATTCCTTTTATAAGATCAATTGTGCTTACGGAGGTGATTACAACACGTAAGTAAAGCTTTAGAATTTTTCGCTTATTAATGAAACTTTAAAAATATTCATTAAGTTTCTTTTATCTACTTTTAAATCGGATTGAATAATAAAATAAAAAACTGGAGGAAAATTTATAGGTTGTAAAATGAAGTTTATTAAAAATAACCAATAGTAAGCTGTAACCTTTCTTTTATACTTAAATAACTAACTTTTAATCTCATAATTTTTTCTGACTTACAAATTTTTCATCAGTTTTTCAAAACATTCTTGCTGTGAAAAGGGTATTCCCAAAGTTTTTTAGAAGTAAGCAAATTTTATAATTTTTGAAAGAATAGAATGTCCATTGAATTAAAGTCTATTGAAATGATTTAAAGTCTATTGTTCCAAGTCTTAAAATAAGGCAGTTTTTAATCGAAAATGTTTGTGAACACTTTCCTGGTGTTTCTATATATTTCGAAACTTGTTATTAGTGAAAAACTCAGTATGTAGTTGCATGTTATTCACATTGGGCATATCTCACAAATATTTAATTTTGTATACAAATTAATGAACTTGCTATCCAGTTGTTAACCAACAACTTTTCATACGCAGAGTGGGATGTATATTTAGCCTTTTTCAACAAATATGCAATGTATTTAAACGATTTAAAATAATTTTTATTAGGGATGATTACAAGTATTTACAATTACAATTTGAGTTATAATTACAATATATATATACAGAGCCGGATTATACCTTTCGTAGGCCCTAGGCACAGAGCCGGATTATACCTTTCGTAGGCCCTAGGCATAGCCGTTTTTGGGCCCTCCCCTCCTTCCCCCACTCCTCCCCTCTTTTCAAAATATATGCTAAAATTTTCTTGCATATTTTTTTTTTTTTACATTTTTATTAATATGGATTTTAATTTACGAATTTGTTTATCGAACTTTATCTGCCTTACCGACGAGTGTAATGCATAAAGTAAGAGAAAAAAGAAAGGTACTCCTAACTTTAAAAAGAAAAAAAAAATGGTGGAAATATAACATTTAAAAGAATAAAAAAATTTACAAGTTTAGACAAGAAAAACAAGTTTAAGAAATACAAAATTCTCATATTTATTTTTTAAAAATAATTACAATTCCTAAATTAACTTATATAAGCAAAACCAATCATTAAATAACGCAATATATATCATACCTAATTAAACGGGGGGGGGGGTAAACAATAAAATAAAAGGAAAACTTATTAATCTAAATCAAAACACTTGAAAATTATCGAACCGAAACGATAGTTAAAAAAGGCACTAGCATAAATATTAAAACCCGGAACAAGGCAAGATCAACGGAATTTAAAGAAAAAAAAAAAAAAAAAAACCTAATGATAAAATTTATGAATAAAAAGAATTTATTGAGTGCGAAATTTATCGTGAAAAGAAAAAAAAATCAAACGTAGTGGAATCAGAAAAACAAAACTGTTTTTCTGATTCCACTACGTTTGATTTTTTTTAAAAATTTTTTTCTCCCAAGTTTTTCGTAGGCCCCTGAATTTAGTAGGCACGTGCCTAGTGTGCCTATAGGTTAATCCGGCCCTGTATATATATATATATATATATATATATATATATATATATATATATATATATATATATATATAAAAGAAAGAAGAGTAAAGAAATAAAACTACTATTTACAAATGTACATGGAGCAAACGCGACAAGTTTACAGATTCATTTTTATTAAACAAGTACGCACTTTTTTCACATGGAGCCTATAGTTATTATTTCTTTCAAAAGTATGGATTAATTTTATAAATAAAGTGTACATTTCTAACTAATTAACGATAACATATACGCAAAGAGATTCTTTTATTATGTGAAAGAGATTATTGTTTAAAGCTTTTTTTTTTTTTGCATACTTCTTGTCGAAATATACAGCGTAACGCGTAATGGAATGGGAATCAAACTAGTAAACTCGGCTGGTTTGACATTCGACATTAAATAATATCAAATGTTGATATCAGGAATTATTAATTAATAAGTTTGTATTCAACTAACGATATTAATTAAGGAATTAAAACTCGTAGTCTGCAAAAAACTTTGGTGTTAGGGGGTAAGCTAAGTACATTAATTAGATAACTGTAGTTATAGATTAAAAAATTGTAATTGACAAAATAACAATTGTTTTAAAGAATTAATGTGAATATGTCACTAAAAATGTGCTTGTTTTTTAAACAAAATATTTTTGGAACTAAGCGATTAAATCGATTCTCCAGCGCATGAGAATATGTGTTGTCAGTAAACAAACAGACAAAAAATGAAAAAATAAATGAAGCTATAGCAGTGAAAAAGTATATAAAAATGTGACTATTATAATGCTACTGCAATACTAAAAATGGTGGCAATTTCGCTTTAAAATTTTTGACTGTGTATTATTAATATATTTATATATAATATGTCCTTAAAAATATTTATAATTGCTTTTTGTTTATTACACAAAACTTAGCTACCTATGTGTTTATTATTATACTTGTAATTTTTTCAGACATTGAATTGCTTTTAAATGATTGAAAACCAGAATAGAGACACTTTCTCTTCTTATTAATTCCGATCATCACGTTTCATTTTATTGTATTACTCTTTAATCAATTACCTACTACTCAAAACGTCAGAGAATACGAACTAAATGCACATTGTTTACCGATACTATTGATGAAATGTAAGACTTTAATAGAAAAAAAAACCTATAATAGTTTTGAGTTTTTTTTAATGCAGAGTTTTTTTGAGTTTTTTTTAATTTACCGATACTATTGATGAAATGTAAGACTTTAATAGAAAAAAAAACCTATAATAATTTTGAGTTTTTTTTAATGCAACAATATACAAAGTTACATCGATAAATTTTGTCACTAACAGCAAAATGAGAAGAATATTAGCCGAGGCTCTCAAATATTATCTGACACCGATCATAATACACCGATCGAGCTTTTCTCTTGAGAGGCACGTAAAAGGGTAAGAAACATCCTAAAAATAGTATCCTCAAAAAAAAAAAAAAAAAAAAAAAAAAGAGGAAAGGGTAATTGATATTTTATCGGTATTTCTAATATCCAATCAGAAATACTGAAAAAAAGTAATTAAGTGCCCCACAAATTTTAACGAAAATCGCCAAGATCTCATTTGGGAAGAGAAAAAAAATTGCCCCAATCGCTTTACATAAGAAAATAATATAAAGGTTTGCAATACAGTCTTAAAGTGGCATAGTGAAAAGCCTTCACTTGCCGATAGTACTTAATTCGATAATATTAAATACTATCGACAATATTAAGGCAGTTTTGAGCTTTTTTGAACCCTGATATGCGCATCAACATATTTGAACAAAATAATGTGCATAAAATAAAAAAAGAAATTTGTAACATAGTATTTTTTTTATAGTGATTTCGAAATAAAATAAATTTTCTTTTAATTTCAGATTTGCCACCAAATCAGAGTCTTATTTTTCAACCTTTAAGGAGTACAACGTGAAGCCAGTTATCGTCTTTGATGGTGGTCTCGATAAATCCGATCTAACGTTTCCAAATCAGATGGAAAGATGGAAGGACAGAATCATTCGAGTGGAACAAGCATCTGCTACAGGCAAAAGTACTCATCCTTTTCTTCCAACAAATGCAATCGAAGATTTCAAAAATTTTCTTTTAAATCTTAACATTCCATTTACACAATGCGAGTACGACAGTGACGCTCAAATAGCTGCTTTGGCGAACCATTTCAACTGCCCCGTTCTTAGCGACGATGGTGATTTTTTCATATTCGATGTCATAAATGGTTATATAAAACTCTCTAGTTTCAGTAATTTTCTGGTGCAGACATCAGAAGACAAGAGTACAAAATATTTAACGTGCAAAATTTATCATTTAAGTACATTTCTGTCGCATTATCCGTTAGTGGACAAAAGCACTTTACCACTTCTGGCTTGTATTGCTGGCAATGATTATTTTAAATTCATTAAAATAAAAGCAATAGCGCAACAAGTTTATCCTATACAAGGACAGAAAATACCACAAATTCTGAAGTGACTCAGCAATCGTAAATACAATGAAGCTGTCGAACAGTTGTTGCATTATATCCACACAGAAAGAAGAGAGAAATTCAGAACATTGCTGGAGCATTCCGTGAATTCCTATCGGGTAGAAAATTTCGATTTATCATATTTATTTGAGAAAAACAGCCCTTCGTGTGTTACCAAATCAATTTTACACTCAAAACTTGTCACTCCATGTGGTACGCCATTTCCCAAAGAATATATAATGAATCATACCAGCGGAAATATACCACCTTATTTTTTAAACGTGATGAATTTGCACCGAATTTTAATTCTCCTCAAGTAGGAGATCTCCACGAGCACGGTAGCTCCAAGTGCAGTCGTTTTGTTCGTCGAGTTCTTTATGGTGTTCTTTTTCAACATGAAACTTCTAACTTTGAATATCATGAATTAGTTTGCCTACGTGACGTCTGTGAATATGACACATATAAAGGAATGGAAGTATGTTTCAAAATAAAACCTTTATTTGTGCTTCCTAGTGGAAAAACCGTCCCTAAACTTCACGAAATAAAACTTATGAGCAAAACAGACAGACTGGAGATTTTAGCCGAGGTGATGGGTGTTAAGAAATCCTACCTTAGAACAATTCCTCCCAATTGGCAACTTTTCTTCGGGGTCATCAATTATTGGCTGCAACACTGCTCACCTAAGCCTACCAAAGAATTCTTAGTAGCTTTATTGTTAAGCCTTATTTACTTCAATGTACTATTGAAACCGAATTTAAAAATTAACAGTGTTAAAGAGAACGCTTTTGATGACCTAAAAAGAATGTATTCTCTACTTGATAAAATCACATCTAGCGAGTCTATCTCTGTATTTACAAATTTGAAGAAATATGCATATCGGCGTATTTTAAATGGGAGATTTGATGTCTCCGTGATTCAAAGTTACAATCAATTGCAAAGTTGCTTAGCGTATGCAATATCATTGAATAAACTGTTGGCATCGCCGTTAAAATCGCCAAATATCAGTGAAATCTTTGAAGGCACCGTGTTACATAATCTGACCAAAAAACTTACAGCGGTTCCTGACTCAAAAAGTTTCATTAAATCTTTGTTGGGAGATAGAACACCGTGTTATAAAATTTTTTTCCTTCTTTTAGAGAAAGTATTACAAAACGTTTCTAACGATTTTCCTTGGGAAAAGACAGTTAGAAAAGTAGAAAGTTCAAAGATAAGAACTTCTAAAGTAGTGCTTACTCTTAAAAACGACATAAGCGTTTCTAACAAATTTGAATGTTTAAATATTTCTGTGGACTGATAAGAGCTGTACAATTAAAACTTAAGATTGCTCTGACTTTGGTGAAAGGATGCTCTTATTACCAGAAGACACAATTATCATGTCTATTATGATTGGGAGCCATGATATTTAGATAAATGTTGTTTAATATAAGTATTATAGTACTTTTTTTGTAACATATTTGCATAATTTTTTAATATTTAAGTTGTTTTCTAACTGTGCTGAATTAGAATATCTATGTTTAATTTAGATTTTTTTCAATTATTATTCGCTCAGGTATGATACTTGTTACCTTTGCTGGAATTTTCTTAATTAAACTGTGTGCACAGTGTGCAAAAAAAGAAAAAAGAGAAAATGGAACACTATGAATAACTTTTGCTCTAGTGATCAGATTTTCACATACTAGGACTCAATCTTACTGGTCAGACTTCAAGGCCTTCAAGAGCCTCAAATACACCTCAAATATACTAAATAATTAATATTTGATATTGAATGATAATGATATTTTAAATTACGAAATCTGAGGCAAAAACGTACTTTCTTTGAACAATTTTTTCCCCCGACAGATTCTAAACTCTGAAAATATAGAGGGTTGCCGTAATCTGGAAATTATGATTCCATTAGTTTGGAGCTCTTTAATGTTAATTTTACTTTCTGCTTATTTAGCTATATATCGAGAAATTTTATGGCAAATCGAAAACTTTTTGCACAGAATTTTAAAATTCGTTTATTCAACGAATAATTCCACGCGAAAAAAAACTTTTAGTTAACATTTATTATTTTACTTAATAACAGTCTAAAAATTTTTGACTTGCAAGGTATGCAATCTTTTTACGTCATTTTAAAGAATGTAATTTATGTGACAAAATACAAAACTTGAAAGAAATGATCGTATAGTACTCGAGAAATCAAGTTTTAACTATACGACTTTTTTAAAATTTGGTAATTCAAAAGCTATTCTTTTTCAATTGCTCTCAAATTTTGTTTTTCGCCATTTAAGATTACATTCTTCATAATCATGTAAAATTTGTATACCTAAGATCCATTCAATTCTATATTTATCAGGCTATCATTAAATAGAATAATAAAAAATAGTAAATATTTATTGAAAATTATTACTTTTTTTTTTAGAATTTTCTTTGGATAGACCTATTTTATAAATGGGGTTAACATTTTTCGATTTGCTATAAAAGTTCTCGAGACATGGCAAAATATACGAAAAGTAAAATTAGCATTAAGGGATTCAAACTTTCGACTCATCTTCTGACCAAACTATTGACACCCTATTTTCCAGATTGCTGCTTTCCTCATATTTTGGGGGTCGGGATCCGAGTCGGTTGAAAATAAAGTTATCTTTAGTCAGGGAAAGCACGATTTTGTGTCGGATTTCGTATCTTAAATTAATGTCAGATATGAAAGTCAGACTTTCCAACCAATAAACTTAAGTCTTAGCACGTGAATGTCAGAATATTAGATCAAAAGTTATCTAGGATGTTCCGTTTTTTTAAAATTTTGTGCACTGTACCCTGTTAGAATTATCATTCTAAAATTACGTAAAGTAACCGATTAAAAGTTGAAGGCATTTCTAATAATTGTCTTCGAATTCATCTTTGTTGCCTCCAATTAATCAAACATGTCTAGTTGTTTATTACATTCACCTTCCTGTAGTGTGATATGTCAGATTTCGACACTGCTTTTGGTTATTTTCTCGCATAAATATTAATTTTTACCCGCAATGTTTGTGTTTTTTTAATTTTCTCTTTTGGTAAAGAATCTAAAAATACATATAAGGACCGCTAGCGAAAGCAAATTAAGGTGTTTCAACAGTTGAATAATACAGCTAAAATCTTTACAAAATTTAGCGTTAGGTATTCAAAAATTGAAAGGTTTGAGGAAAATGTAATAATAAGCCACATTTTCAGATTGTGGATCATTTTCAGATAGATAGTGAAAAATATCTGGTTTTTCATGTAGGCTATAAGATTTTTCTGCGTATTAAGCTGTTATGTTGTCAACAGTGGCGTTAGTATTAGTTATAATTTTAAATATGACATAACATCTTTTTTTTTTTTTTTTGTCTTTTTATTTTTTTTTTCGACAGTACAATATTTGATTTAAAGAACAAATAATAATATAAATCAAATTTTGGTATATAATAGCACAACAAAGTTCAGATTAGCGAAGTTCACAATGACTCAGCAAAGTTCATAATTACTTAATAAAAGTTCATAATGACTCAATAAAGTTCATAATGTCTTCATAAATTTCATACTGAAGTTGCAACGTAAATAACTACTAATCCAAGTTCTTAATGACACAGGAAACATTTCATTTGCATTTCATAATGACGCAAAAAAGTTCATAATGACTTAGAAAAGTTCATAATGACTTAGAAAAGTTCATAATGACTCACAAAAGTTCATAATGACTCAATAAATATCCTTGTGTCTCAGAAACGTTCATAATGGCGAAGTTCATAATGACTTAATAAAGTTCATTTTGACTCCACAAAGTTCATAATGACTCAATAAAGTTCATAATGACTCAATAAAGTTCATAATGACTCGATAAATGTCATAATCATGTAGCCCATAATGACTCATTAAAGTTCATGACGCAATAGCATAGTTCATTATGACTCAGGAAAGTTCATAACGACTCAACAAAGTTCGTAATGACTCATAAAAGTTCATAATGACTAGATAACGTTCATAATGACTCAATGGGCTTGGTGGTGACTCAATTCAGGATAATGGCAATCTCATAGTTTACACTCGCTTGTAACAGCTAGTAAAAAGCTGTCTCATGAAGGAGCGAAAACCCTTCTTCTTTTGCGCCAAGCGCTTCTTCACTTTGGAAGACTCCGCCAAAAGTCTCTTTTCTCTTAAATCAATAACATAGGTATGAGGACAACCATCATTTCTAAAATTAAAAGAAAAAATCATTAATAAATCAATAATATAGGTATGAGGGCAATCTTCATTTCTAAAATTAAAGGAAAAAAGCATTAATTAAATCAATAACATAGGTATGAAGGCAGCTATTTACTCTAAGATTAAAGGGAAAAATCAGATTAATTAGCTAAACCTTACCTGTTTTCTTTTTATACAATGCTGCATTAAAGTGCTTTTCCGAATTTGATTGAGATTGACATAAATTTTAAAGTTTCCTACTTTTCAAAAAATTTTCGAGCTTTTAAAGTTTTAACTTGTTTTCAACTTCTTATTCTAGTATTTTGTTAGAGCCACCCATTTTCTTAATGTACAATCTTTAATTTCTTTGTTAGGAAATCAAACAACAGGCGTTTATAAGGCAAAACAATTCCGCAAAACATAAACGAATACGAATAAATATTTTTTAACAGCGAAACTATTTTAAGAATTTTTTTTTCATATGCACGAGAAAAAAAACAGTAAGTGCATGTGCTATCTTAGAAATTAATTTTAACTAAGCAAATTGTTTCACTTGCACATCTTGAAAATATGTTTATTTGGCATATTATTTTTATCCACCCAATTTATGACCATGAAACTAGAAAAAAAATATTTTTAATTCTGAAAAAAAAAAATCTAATTTTTTTCTAGAGCAATATAATTTTCCTACTAGAATAATGTGTTCAATTATTTCAAAACTCTTCATAAACGATATCACACATTGTTTCAATATTTTTGAGATTTTTTCACTTGTCACAAACTGTCACAGTTCATTATATATCCTCCATTTCCCTTGTCATTTCCCACGTCCCTTGTCACAAAACACATGCACATCACATACTTCCAGGCCCGAAACTAAGCACTTTTGTTTAAAATCATACTTGTGTGCATTAATTACATACAGTATTAATGATTGTATGTATACTTAATTTATGCAACATAAGAATGAGTTTTATATTAAGGAAAAAATGTATTTTCTTTAAATTCGTCTTGTTCTTTTCAGTGTAAATCAGTTAAATTTAAGCTACACTGTTAGAAATTTCACTTGTCACAAAGACACAGATTTTTTCACTTGTCACAAACTGTCACAGTTAATCATATATCCTCCATTTCCCTTGTCATTTCCCACGTCCCTTGTCACAAAACACATGCACATCACATACCTCCAGACCCGAAACTAAACACTTTTGTTTAAAATCATACTTGTGTGCATTAATTACATACAATATTAATGATTATATGTATACTTATTTAATGCAACATAAGAATGAGTTTTATATTAATGAAAAAATGTATTTTCTTTAAATTCGTCTTGTTCTTTTCAGTGTAAATCAGTTAAATTTAAGCTACACTGTTAGAAATTTCTCGGAAAAAATGGTTAAATAGCAATTTATTTAATTTTTATTTAACCACATTCAAATAAAACAGTCAAATAACCGTAAATAAAAGGTATTCAAACTGTTAACTGTGAGAAGAACCGTTTATTATAGCTTTCACCTGAACAACCAGAATTTTATAGCGCCAACAAAACAAACCTAATGAAGCCACATAGTTCTTTACAACTGCGTACGTGTTATAGCCTTATTATAGCCAATCTCATGACCGACAAAACAAGAGTTCGAGTCCGGGAAGTGAGCCGGGTTTGGAAAATTTTACCTCTAACGGAAAAAAAAAAGAAAAAGAAGGAAAAAAAAAACGGTGTTTCAGGCTGTATTTCATAATCATAAATTATCAAAATGCTAGATGAAATATTTTTCACTTATTTTGATCTAAATTAATACAAAATAATGAGAAATAGATTCTAAAGAAATTCTGCTTCAAAGGGTTAAGTTTCGACAGTGTTGATTAGTGTGAATTCATTAAACAATTTTAAAAAAAGCAGGTAGGATTTTAACTCATTACAGAGTGAAAAACTGTATGCATGATGCGATACGAATTATCAAACCACGAAGAAAATTATGTCAATAAAAAAAGCTTAACTGCTATTTAAACTGAATAATTTAAAAATAACAATTAAAAAATAATAATTAAAAATTGCTATTATATTTGGATGACAATAGTTTAAATAGAATATTAATTATAAATTATACTCTTATAGTAAACACAAAGATTTAAATAAGATAAAAATTGTTTTAATTACCTCTTTATAGTAGCACCAATATCAATGGTGCCTATCATTTCTTTTGGTTCTTCCAAAGTTGCCTCATCCTGTTTTATTTCATCAATCACATCATTAGGTTCAGTGCTAAAAATATATAAAATAATATATCTTTACGTACGGTAACTAAAGTCAAAGTTTTTTTCATCATTTTGCGGGCTCAAATTATTAATAATGTTAGCTTCATGTTTCATGTGTAATCATGGTAGATTTATACTTCATGTAAGTTTATGTTAATGTTGTTAAACTCAATATTTTTTCATCTTTGTAACAAGAATTAGTACTTAATTTATTAATATTAATTATTTAAATGTTGTTATGCTATTTAACATTATTTTTCGAATAAAAAGACAATAAAAAATTCAAGTCCTAATTCCAAACTTAAATATAGTTTTCTTAAAGGATGGTAAAAAGTTTCCTTTGTGACCCTACCATTTTTATTTATTTAATTTGAAACTGTGAATTCAGTTAAAAAGAGTTATTTTTCTTACTCATAATGTGTGTTAAAATATTAATAAATTTAATAAGAACTGTTTTCTTTTCATTGGAAAAAAATTAAAATTATTATATACTTTCTTGCTCAGTAAAACTCCTATTAATGCATATTCTGTTGATTCAAGGAATTCTCAAATAGCTAACGTTCATCAAAAATAGTTAAATGCTAACAATTGAAATACATTAAAAAATTATACTTTATACTGATAATCATAATAAAACAAATATTTTGAACAGAATAAGTGAGAATTTATTAATAACAACCTGATTACACTACATTGTTAGAATTTTCATTCTTAAATTACGGCAAAATAACCGACAGTAGTCTGTCTTTTCCCATTAACCGTAATGTTTACGATAAAAAACATTTTTTACCGTTATGGCTTTGAAACGTTTAGAACTATTATGATTAAAGACCTATGAATACAAAACTATGCGGGTTTTCAACCATTTACAAGTAGCATGTTTTCAAAACCATAAAAAAGAAATTTAACTGGACGTTGGAGGTAGGCTTTTCGTTAGATAATGGGCATTGGAGTAAGGTTGTGGTTCAGTTGTGTTTATCAAATGAACCGTGGAATGTAATTTAATTAGTTTATTTGGTTATTTCACCTATCATACGAGATAGGAAATGTTAGACTTTTTTGTGCTAATCAGCTTTATTCTATTCTATTCTATTGGTGTATAAAAATATCGTATTGTAATCGTTTAGAGTCATAAAATTGGAAAATTGGGGAGTACAGGACACTGGAAACTCTTCGTGTGTTGAAGGGAATGAAGGAAATATTGTGGCATCAATGCTGAGACTTGATCCCCGTTGTGTCCATCATAAGAAAAAACTGATTAGTATCCAATATGTATCCAGATTCAGGGAACTAAGTGCCATCATTAGGTGGGCCTAGTTGGTGCGATAAAATCCGAGTTGCTTAAGCTTATTAGGTGAACGCAGCTAATAAATGGTTTTTCTCATAGTTAAGAATTTGAATACCATCCTTATTTGTGATTATTTCACTGTTTTGCCTGAAAATGGTAAAACAACAATTAAATAAATTGTTATTTATCCATTTTTCCAAAAAATTTCTAAGAGTGTAGGATCAGAATCATTAGAATAATTTATTTGATTCTGATCATCAACAAGTGTTTTACATATTCTCTGCTTCAATTTCATCATCCGAATCAGACTGTCTATTACTAAACAGTAATCAGGCACTTGTTATAACTTATATTTAAAAAACTGTATAGTGTATTTTGCTTCCTTCATTAAAAGGTTTCATAGTTTAAACTCTAAAGTAAGGTTTCTATCCTTTTTTTAAAAATAGTTTTTTGAATCATACAAAAAAAAATTTGTTTTCATTGCATACTCTTTTTTTTATATCTATTTAATGCTTTATTTTAGTTTTTATAATTTTTTTAATATTTTATAGTTTTAAAATATTACCGTTTTTTTTTTACTTAATTCAAAACTATAATATGTGTGTAGAACATAATTTAATAAGAGTTTTTTTTTACGTAAAATAAAGGCAATCATTCTATATTCTCAATTGGAATAAAGCCAATTGAAATCTTTCATATGGTTTCATTAAAATAAAGCCAATCGAATGATTGAAGATTTCAACTCAATTGAAATCATCAATCTTTCATACATATTTGCTCGTTAGAACTTCCTTAAATTCAAACTGTCGTGTTGATTTGTGCGTATTTATATATCGTTTAGACAAACCGAAGGTAAAATCAAAATAACAAAAATCGAAATACAAAAAGTCTTATATAAAATAGTTTTACCCTTATTAAAATAAATATTTAGAAATTAATAAGATGAAAATTATTTATAATAACCTGATCACAGTAGGATCAGAATCACTGGAACCATCTGATTGATTCTGACTATCCACAACTGCCTGATTAGTTTCATTCTCTGATTCAATTTCCTCCTCCAAATCAGACACTCTATCACTAAAATTAACGAAGAAAAATAAGAAAATTGGAGAAGAAAAAGTGTTTATTTTTTTATCAGGTTCTTGTTGTAACTCATATTTGAAAAAATAATAAAGCTGGTTTTGCAATATTCATTCAAGTATTTTATAGGCTAAATTCAAAAGAATGCTTATTCACTATGTAAAAAGATTTTTTTTTTGTAGAAGAAGCTACTAAAATACGTTTAATATTAATATGCTCACATCTCTATAGTCAAAGGTAAGTTTTCTTAAGCCATCACAAAAACTTATTTATTGTTGAATACCATTTTAATCTATCCAATTTAGAAATTTGAACAAACGGAAAATGGTAACTTATTGAAACGGTATTATAAGTTGTATTTAAACTATAATAGATAATAATAAATGTTTTGAGAATTTTATTTTAAGCCAAGAAATCATCCATGTATGTTTTTGGTCCGTGAAACTGAGACATTTTGTTGTATAAAAAGCTACAGAAATACGTTAAACATCGATATGCTCATTTCTATATACTTATAAGTAAGTTTTTTTTAAGAAATCATAAAAACTTACTTTTTGTTGCATACCATTCTTATCTATAAAATTTAGGAACTTTATTTAATTGAAAAATGGTAGTTTCTTTTAATCAGTAATATAAGCTGTAAACTATAATAGATAGCAATAAATTTAATTAAGAATTCTCCTTTTCTCATAAGAATTAAGCCAATTGAAATCATTCATATACATTTTTGGTCTGTAAAACCAAAGAACTATAATTGAAGAATTTTATTGTAAAACAAGCTAAGGAAATACGTTAAACGTTGATATAGTTAAAAGTAAGTTTAAGACATCTCAGAAATTTTTTTGTTGAAAATGATTTTTATCTACCCAATTTAGAAGTTTGAATTTAGTGAAAAATGTTTTTTTTAATAGTTATATAAACTGTATTTATACTATACTAGATATTAAGAAATTTCAAAAGAATTCAGTCTTTTTCATAAGAAATGAGCCAATGGAAATCATTAACGAACCTTTCAGGCTAGTAAAAACAATTTTAAATTGTTGATTCTTAGACTTCATATTAATTACACAAATTATAAAGAAAGAAAGCAGATAAATGAAACACGTAGAAAATTAAATTAAATACTTGTAAACTTGTTTAATTAAATTTTATGATAAGGATAATAGCCAAAAATACTAAAACCTACCTAATCATAGCAGGTTCACAATCATCAGAACCATCTATTTGATTCTGCTCATTTAGGAATACCTCATGAGTAGGACTGGGCGATATTAGAAATTATATATCGTGATATATCGTCTGTTTTGCATCGCGATATAGCGATGTATCGCGATATAGTATTTTTGAATTTCATTTACTTTAAGGCACAGAAAGTCAGATTTCTATCAAGACTTCATACGCATATTGATTTAAATCAATTTATAAATTTGAAAATATATATGTTTTGCTAAAGAAAGATATCAAATAAATTGACTAAGATGTACAAATCTTACTTAAAATATTTATTGAAAAAATGTGTGTAGATACAGAATGAAATATTTGCACTTCTTTATCGTTTATAAGGTATAAGCAGTCTTAATTTAAGTTAACCCCTAAAACACCCTTAATGAAAAAAAATATTGTTATTAAACAAAAGCTGATTTTAAAATTTCAAAATATATTTTAATTAAAATAAAAGTTGGATTGACTAAAAGCCGAAGTTTAAAATTAAAAATGTTCGAATTTTAAACTGAAAAGTAAACATAAGATTTGTAATAATTTCTTAAAATTTTCGTTCTCTGAAAGATTTCTCAGTTTAAAAATAAAAAGGGAATTTTATAAAGATATCTAGCTGAAATTATTGAAAGAAAATTTAAAAAATTAAAAAAAAAGCTTGTTAAGAAATTCATTATACACTTAAAACAAAGTGTTAAAAAAAATTTTTTTTTTTTTAAAAAAGAAACTTTTTTTAACAAATCAATATTTGCTTGTACTATTATGCGTAAATAATTACAGAATTATTAAGTTCGATCGTAATGTTCAAATTCTTAATGAAGAAGTAAACACAAGTTTTGTTATATTTTCTAAAAATGATCACGCAAATAACAAAAGATTTCTTAGTTTAAAAATAAAAAAATAAATAAAAGTGAAACTTATCAATATATTTACCTAACAGCATAGGAACAAAATTTAAAAAATAAGTTCGTTAAAAAATTATTTGTATGCTTAAAACAAAGAGCTAAATAAATTTTAGAAAAAAAAATGCTTCTTAAACACTATTTTTATTATTATTTCATATAAATAATTAAATTAAATTAAATAATGACCGAATTATGAACGAAAAACAAAGTAAGGCAAAGTTTCTTAATTAAATTCTTAAAAATAAAAACAAAAGAATTGTGATATTCGGTAATATATTTAGCTAATTAACTAATAATATAAAACGAAAATTAAAAAAAATAATGATTTTACTCTCTAATAAAACAAAGTAGTAATTGATGAAAAAAAAAAAATAATAAAATTCGCAAACTTTTCAAATTTTTTTGAACAAATAAAGTTTATTGACTTATGTCCAAAAAATAAGTTTTGTTTTAACTTTATTTCTAAAAATAAAAACAACTCAAGATTTATAAATTTAAAATCAGTAATAGAAGCCCATTAAATTATTAGAAGTTTTATCCGAAAGGTTTTTAATAAATTAAAAGAAAGTAAAAAAATAACCTAACAAATTTATTTACTTTGTAATTTAATTCCTTATGGGTGCCTTAAATTAGATTTCCGATAATTTTCACATTTAAAAATATAAAAAAAGTTTTGTCAGAAAATAAATGAAAAACTTACCTAATTAATGAAGAAACTTTTCTTTATAAATTCTTTTCAATAATAGATTGCGTTCAGAACAAGGTTACGACGGCGATCACGAAGTTAATCCCATTGAAAATAATCTACAAGAAACGATTTCAAATCGCGAAGTTGCGAAAACGAACATGTGATATAACGATATAAGGTCTCAAAAGTGATTCTGATTCTACCGCTCATCAGTCAAGGCCGTCTCAACATAACGAAACAATATCGTCTTCCACAGCGCGAGTTGGCATCGGAACGTAAGAGAAAGTCCTTGCGTGTATCGCTATATCGCTATATCGTTATATCGTCTTCTTCACTCGCCGGCTTAAATCGGATTTCTGATGCATCGCTTGGAATGAAAGTCGCTGTATCGGTTTGCCGATATAGGCGTTAAATCGATATGTCGCGATATATCGATTTATAGCCCAGTCCTACTCATGAGTAATATTTCCTGCTTCAATTTTATCATCTGAGTCAGACGATTCATCACTAAAATTATAGGAAAAAAACTTCAACTGAAATGTTCTTTTTCATCAGGCTTTTGTTGTAATTCATTTTTAAAATATTGTTAAATGCTTTTTTGTCCGCATTCATTTAAAAGTTTCGAAACTTAAATTCGGAAGACAGATTTCTGTCTTTTTAATTGCAATTTATAATTTATTGATTAAATAGTTATTAAAAGTGAATAGTGATTTTTATTAAAAGAATTCTATCTTTTCCATAAGAAATTAGCCAATTGAAATCATTAATGTGCGTTTTTGACCCGTTAAAATTATTTTAAATTTATACTACTTTGATTCATATTAATTACACAAATCATAAAAAAAGAAAGCTGATAAATGAAACATGTAGAAAAGTAAATAAAATACTTATTTAATTAACTTCTTTAATTAAATTTATGATAAGCATAATAGTCAAAAATATTAAAACTTACCTAATCATAGCAGGTTCACAATCATCAGAACCATCAGTTTGATTCTGCTCATTCACGAACAACTCATGAGTAATATTTCCTGTTCTAATTTCCTCATCAGAGCCAGACGATTCATCACTAAAATTATAGGATAAAAATGTCAACTAAAATGTTTTTTTTCATCAGGCTTTTGTTGTAATTCATATTCAAAATACTGTTAAATGCTCCTTTTCCAGCATTCATTTGAAAGTTTTAAAACTTAAATTTAGAAGACAGATTTCTATCTTTTTAATTTCAAGACAAAATTATCTTGTAAGGCAAAATTACCTTGTTTAAAAAACATGCTCATTTATACTTTTTTTGCTATTTCAATGTATATAAAAAACGATGCGATGTTTTCGAACATAGAGGACCTATATTATGATTTAAAAAAATTTTCTGTGCTCCAAGTATTCGAAAGGTTTTGAGAACAAATATTGGAATTTGAGAATTGTCTTCAGGATTTGATGATGTCTGGTCACCTTAAAGTCACTGATTTATACCTTGTTCTTAAAGTTATGGTCGCTTACGTAATCACATTCTGAGCAGACAAACACCACGTGCGTTCGTCCTGTCTTCATTTTAATTGCAGTCAGCTCATAATTCGTGCTTTATCAACAATCAATTACGGTGAGACTTAAGTAGACAGTGGCCAGTCAAAAGCTAGTTTAGATAGAAATCACCACTGTCTACTTGGTGGAAGATTTCTCGAAATGGTTTGTTTTTATAGGTGGTGCTCCACCTTGGTATTCTTTTTCTCATTTTGAACTTGTTTTATTTTAGTCTTGAGATGATGCTTATTAATTTTTAATCAGCACGATGCCACTGTCCATGATGTAGCTTGTTTTGTGCCTAGGTCTTTTTTTGTTTAACTAAATATTATAAACTGAATACTAAAAAGAAGAGGAAAATTAAAATTACCTAGTACTACTATCAAGATCAGGCATATTGGAATCTTCTGTTGGATTAGATTCCTCCATAAATGGATGATAATTGATAGATCTTGATTCTCTTTCATCATCGAAATTGTCTGCTCTCTCACTAAAATTATAAATGCAAAAAAAATGTCAAGTGCTTTCATCAGTTTTCCGTTAAGCGTATTTTCAAAAAAATATAAAGTATATATTTCATTAACAATTATTTGATGGTTTTACATTTGACAACATAAACTAAGATTTTTTTCATTTTTGCTTTATTTTTTAGAAAATAATGTAAAGAGTATTTCGTTCTTTATCATTTAAAGTTTATGATATAAATAAAGGTTTCTTTCGTTCCGCATTATTTTCTTCAAAATAATGTAAAGTGTATTTCCTCCTTAATCATTTGAAAGTTACGAAGTTTATGATACAAATTAATATTTCTTTCGTTTTAACATTATATTCGTCGAAATAATGCAAAGCGTATTGCACCCACTATCCTTTTAATGTTTTTAAGTGCATAATATATAAATTAATATTCCGTACGTTTTATATATTACTTTATTTAAAATAATGTAATAATAATAAAAAATTTTTTAATGAAGATTTTTAGAAGAAGATTTCATAAATAAAGATTTTTTTGATTTTTTCATTATTTTCGCCGAAATAATGTAAAGTGTATTTTGTTCTTTATCATTTAAAGATTTTAAAGTTCATGATATAAATTAATATTTTTTTCGCTTTAACATTATTTTCGTCGAAATAATGTAAAGTGTATTTCATCCATTATCATTTAAAGATTTTAAACTTTAGAATATAAATAGAGATTTCTTTCCTTTTAATTTTTTATGTAAGTTATTTTAATTTAACAGTATTTTAATTTCGAAGTTAAGGTGCATTACATTGGGAGACAAATGTTATATAATACTTGACCTTATCTGATTCAGGCGTAGGATTTTCCAGTCTGAAATTAGTTTTGTTCGGAAGGCTAGTGTCTTTTTTTTTTAATGATATTTTTAGTTTAATTTATTTTTTCGTCGCAATGTACTGTGCAAGTTTATAAGGAACTTATAGGTTAGCATGCTTTCACATGCACATGTTTTCTGTTTTGAAAATAACACTTAAAAACCATATTATCATATAACCTTAACGTGTAGCATCATAAACTGAAATGTCTTATCGCCTTCCTCCCACCACTCCCTACGCAGCAGAGAAGCGTGTGAATTTAAAAAAAATCGAAATTGCATAAAAACTGTTGCATGTAGAGAGAAACCGTTATCAGATTTGAAATCAGCCATGTGAAGGTACTTAAGATCCCTTTTAATATCTTATGCAATAGAGAAAGAAAGTTCCTGATTGTTATGGAGTGAAAAAAGTTGAGTATTAAAATTTATCAAAAGTATTATCTGTATGAACTGTATTTTTAACTACAAAATTGTTTAAAACAAGATTCACCATCGCATTATTACTTTATGAAACATCAATTTATCCGAGATCCTAGGGTCGGGATACCCTAGTAAGGCATTGGACCCATGTCCAAAAGGTCGTGGGTACAAACCCCTTGGACCGAAAACTCCCCGTGTACAGAATGGTGAGTGGTGCAGGTTAAATCTGACGGGGTTACAAAGTCCTTCAAGATCCCATAACAGATCAGAACCTCTGGGGTTACGGAGATTTATCGTGCTCCGGTTTAGGTCAAAATTACGACCAACGAATGGATATATGGTGTGTGAATGCGTCCTCCGTAAAATGAGTTGGGACGTATGTGTGACGCAAAAGTCAAATTCTTGGCCATAGATGGCGACACTGAAAAACAATAAGTGTACCCCTCTGCTTTAAAACAGGCTTGTCAGTATCGGAAGTGGCATAAGACAACAACGTACGGGATCATTGGAATATATAATGCTTTCTTATTTGTTTTTTGGGGTTACAATTTAATGTTTTGGATGTCAAATAAATTGACCATAAAACGTGAAAATATTTATTTCACAAGAATTCATTTAAAATATGTAAAACATAAACATCTACATACCCATTATCAGTTCCAGAAGAACTGGAACTGGTGTATCTATCCTCGCCCTCTTCACTAGCTAAAATGGCAAAAGAAAATTCTATTTCAACTTAACATGTTTTTGTTAAAAAATGTAAGAGTTGTCCAAATAAAAAGTAGACAACTTCAAAAATGCAGTAGTGATTGCATCACCACCATAAGGTTAAGGTAGATAAAGATAAGAGATTAGGGAGTGCTTAATTGATTAAGCAGTCACCTGAGCACATTTGAAGGAATGAAATATGGTGCTAAGAAGGATGGGCCCGGAAAAAAAACTCTATCGTAGTACTAAGTTTTTCCCTGAAAAAAATGAGCAAAATGCAAATGTTTATTTATCATTATGTTCGATGTTTATAGCAAACAGTATCTAGGAAAAACGGCTGTAAGCAAATGGTGTATAAAAATTTTTTTAAGGGTCGTGTACAGTGCACCAAAAAAAAAGAAAAGAAAAGAAGAAAAAAAAGCGGACTCCCTTGAATAACGTTTGCATGATAAAATACTGTTTTACATGATAAAATATAAAACTTCTGTGAAATCAGTCGAAAAACGCCTGAGAAATTGACTTTGAAGCATAAGATTTTTCAAAATTCGATATTACAGGAACTATACAACTGATTTCGCTCAAATTTAGTATTTTGCCATGTAAAATTACATGCTTTATAATGACCTAAAACATAGTAAACTCTACAATTTAAATTTTCGTCGATTATTATTAAATAAAATTAATTATTATAAACTATTATTAAATAAAATTTTAAATGCTCCTTAAAGATAAAAAAAAAGAGCATATAACTGATAAAATGCATTTCTACTTCTTTCTTTTAAAAAATTGAAATGACATTTTTCCAGAAGGGAAAAAACATGGTTTCTAAAATATTTTGTTATGTTCTATTTAAAGAACTCCTCCCGCCTCAGACTTGGGGGTTGTTGGCTGCTATGGAAACAAAAAGAAGTTCATTTTTTTGGGGTGGAGGAGAACTTTTAATATTTTTCTCCCCAACTCCTGTCAAAACTTGTCTTTAATTTTTACGACATATCCGTAGTTGAAAGAGTTATAACTCGCAACCATAGTCATTGATAGTGCTCCAGAATATTGGTAAAGGGAGTTTTTCAGTTGCGCAGATTAAAGTCTTTATTAATACCATTATTGAATAGTTCCCATTTATTAAATTATTTTCTATTGAGAAGGAAATATGCTTTAATTTTACGCAAATACTTCATTCTTTTTAAAGCACAAAAGAATTTTAATCGAAATTGTGGATGAAGTGAAGGAAAGGGTTTCCCTTCGATTGTGTACTGTAACTTTGAGCTTTTAATATACACAAAGTTTTCCATTTTCCTATTATTTCTATCGATTTCGTATAATTAGAAAGTCTCACTTTTAACTTATTTTATCTGTTTTCTGCAAAAACATTAAAAAAAAACTGCCAAAATAACAGGCACAACTAATTATAATTTACCAAAACATTACATTGACTATTTAGGGTAGATTATAGGTGAGGGTGCCCCCGCCAAGTTATGATCGTGATTGATCGCCAAGCTGGGCGATGTTGAAAACCAATCGTGATTCTGATTGGTTTAGATTTTAATCGTGATTCTGATTAGTTTAGAATTTAGCGTTGTTTTTAAATGAATTTTTAAGGTTAAAGTTATTTTTGCTTCTGGTACTAAAGGTAAGGTTAAGGTAAGGTTATTTTTGCTTCTGGTACTAAAAATGAATACTGTCTATATGATAAATCTTAAGTTTCTGTACGATTTTAATAACAATGAAAAAAAAACAGAGATTGTCTGGTGTATTAATGAAGGTTTAATTAGTAATAGATATAAATGTCCTGTTTGTGGGTTACCACGGCGTTCCGGACAAACAAGTATGGCGCCAAACATAAGTCGCCAATTTCGCTAAGGGGCACTCTCAAGTATATTTTTCCCACTATTTACATAAAAGTAAGGCTCCTATACTATCGGAGCTGACCTATCAAGCAATATTGGAGCAAACAAGTTCGCAAGTTAACGTTATGTTAGTATTAATTATGTTATGTGCTTATGTTAGCTCTTTGCTCCAAAAATGGATGATAAGTCGGCCAGTCTAATTCAGGGGCTCTACATAAAAGGGCTTAATCCTAGTATACGTCATACGAGGAACTTGGTGACATTGGCGATGTTTTATTTAGAGGGTTAAAAAGTTTACAGTCTGTAGTAGATTCGGTGGGTAAAGGCCTGGATTCTTAAGACAAGCGCCTTCTCTGGGCGTCAGCGGAAGTTGACGTACCGCTGACGCCAACAAAATACTGTTTTGTAAGCTCAGCGTGAGCAGTCGGTCTAACGCAGACATGATCTCACATTGCGCACGCGTTAATAAAGTAAACAAATATTTATTTCGAATTTGTATTGATTTTGTTATTGCTGACCAGTGCTTTAGAGAACAAATAATGACTTTGTCCAAGAAAAAACACATTATAGGTTAGCTAAATGAAGAAGACGAAGAAGACTAAGAAGACTAAGAAGAATGAAGAAGACTAAGAAACCAGGCCTTTATTATTTTCTAGCCAATTTGCATTTGTACTTTGGAATTTGGTGACAAGCGCCTACGCGTCATTTCGGCATTGGCGACATTTTTCAAAATAGCGCCAAGGTGCAACGTACGCTTTACCGTAAGCTTGGATTCTACGTACTCTCGGATTTTACCCAGAAAAGTAGAAACTATACATTTTGCTCATAAATTTCGTTCTATATCTTCATTTCAGTATTTTAATTTTGTGTTAAAACTGACATTAACAAATAATTTTTATTCTTTAATTAATAAGGATTGGAAATTTTTACAAATAATAGCAAAAATTATAGTTCAAATTTAGATAAGGCCTTTCTCACAAGAAAAAAGTAATTGTCTGAACTTATTTATGAAAGACTTGTCATTTTCATCAAGTTTTAGGTTCTTCCTAATCATGTTTTAGCTAAGTTTTTAAAATAAGTTTAAAATAACAAAAAAATATATAAGCACTTACGAAAAGGTCTCGGATGTTCTCTAAGCTCCTTTTGCCAATAATTCAGCAGAGCAAAGCGATATAATTCACTCATTTTACCAAAGTTTTAAGAATTTGTCAAAAAAGACGCTATTCATTCAAAATGGCTTCAATAAGAATGATTTGTTAAAATTTATTTTATCTATTGTTGCTGTTGATAACAATGGTTTTTTCGTTAAATACGCTTAATTAAGAACCATTCAACAATGTCTGACGATATACTTCTTGATTCAATTTTCCAAAGTATTGTTGTAAATATTTTGATATTCTTGATTTTAAACAATGAAAGAAATGTTCGAAATGGAAATTAAGATAAAAGAAATGCTTTAAATATAGTATAGTTAAATATAGTATAATGTTATAAAGTACAGTAGTAGCAAAGTATTTTTTTTTAAACTTTTTAAGCGATCAAAATTTAGATTATGACTCTTATTATTTCGACGCTGATGAAAAGTTTATACGAAGTAAAAATAATAATCAAACAGAGTAAAAAAATTTAAATTTTTTTTTTTAAATATAGTACAAGGTTGATCTTTTTCCAATAATTATATCCCAAGTTTTTTTTTTTTTTAATGGGAATTACACAATCAGGTTTATTTCTTAGAATGAAAATCGATTATTTGTCAGTTCAATAAAAATGATGTTATTAAATTAGTTTGATTTTTTTTTAAAAATAAAGTTTCATTACTCTAGGTATCTAACCAAATAACAGAACTGAACTTAAATTTTTATTTTATTTTTATAGTAGCTATAAAATTAAAATCTTTTATTATTACCATTTGTCTTTCTTATTTTTTTTCTGTACCATTCACGTTTTTTTGTACAAGAATAATAATTAAAAAAAAACATAACGAAAATTCGAGAGGGAGGCAGGACGGGGTATACTTAATATTAATTTTATTTTTATTTTCAACGCCTACCTGTGTTAGCATTTCGTTAATTCAGGCATTTACGAGGCAGATTTGTCTTTCAGAGGTACCAAATAAGGTGGGCCAACATTGCTCCCACAATAAAGACAGATAGTACAGAGAATGAAAGAAAAGAACATTTTTGCCTTGCCCGAGATTTGAACTCAGAACCTTTCTGATGCAAGGCTAGTTCCTTAACCACTCTCAGTCCGGTAGGCCTAAATTTGTTTTCTCCAATGCCCACCTGGGTTGACATTTCGTCAATTCAGGTGTATTAGGGAAGATTTGCTGGCCACTCTTTCAGGGGCACCACATCAGGAGGATCAACGATGCTCCCACAGTAAGGACAGATACAGAGAATGAAAGAACGCCCATTCCTTGTCTGGGCTTCGAACCAAGAACCTTTCTGATACAAGGTATCCCAAGTCAAAATTTTTGATGGCTTTCCATTGATGGATCAACAAAATCTTTGATGGTAACCAACATAAGTAACCATCACCCCAAGGTAGGGATTCGGACAGAATTATGATGGTCCAACATAAGATTAGCAACTTGTTTTGATGGTTTGTTCATGTTGGAACCAACAGAAATTTCCATCATAGTTTCTTAGAAATCAAATGTTTGAACCATCATGAGCTACCATCATCCCAGTATAGAAATTCGGACAGATTTATGATGGTCTAACACAATAATAGCAATTTGTTTTGATTGTTTGTCCATGTTGGACTATCAGAAATTTTCATCATATTATTTTAGAAATCAAATGTTGGAACACTTGGAACCAGCAAATACTTAACATTACACAATTCATTTGGACATTGATTTTACATCCAATGAATGGAAGAGCAGGAATGATAGTTGCTTTTCTAAATAACAATCCTATCTATCATTTATTCCATATTCAAGAAATATGTAAGAACTAAAGGAAATTTTCAGACATGTTTTTTTAATCTTTATGTATTTATCAGTGCAATGATTTAAGCTTGCATGCCTTGAATACATTACAGCAGAGGCTAGTTTATACTGTAGTAAATACATAACTTTTTAACAAAGACTCGTTGCTGTTTTGTCCCAACTGAACGAAAAATGCCCTTAAAAGTTTCGATTTAGGGTAGTGGGACAATTGGGAGGGCGGCTAGTTTAAACTGTAGTCCATACATAACTTTTTAACAAAGACTCGTTGCTGTTTTGTCCCAACTGAACGAAAAATGCCCTTAAAAAGTTTCGATTTAGGGTAGTGGGACAATTGGGAGGAAGACTAGTTTATACTGTAGTCCATACACAACTTTTTAACAAAGACTCGTTGCTGTTTTGTCCCAACTGAACGAAAAATGCCCTTAAAAGTTTCGATTTAGGGTAGTGGGACAATTGGGAGGGAGGCTAGTTTATACTGTAGTTCACACATAACTTTTTAACAAAGACTCGTTGCTGTTTTGTCCCAACTAAACGAAAAATGCCCTTAAAAAGTTTCGATTTAGGGGAGTGGGACAATTGGGAGGGAGGCTAGTTTATACTGTAGTCCCACCCCCCTAAATCGAAACTTTTTAAGGGCATTTTTCGTTTAGTTGGGTGGGACAGAAAAATTCCATTAAAAAGTTTGGGTTTAGGAGGGTGGGGCAATTTGGAAGGGAGGCTAGTTTATACTGTTGTCCATACACAACGTTTTAACAAAGACTCGTTGCTGTTTTGTCCCAATTAAACGAAAAATGCCCTTAAAAAGTTTTGTTTTAGGGGGTGGGACAATCGGGAGAGAAACTATTTTTGTTATTTAAGGCAAGCATAAATTTGAGAAAAAAAATAACATTCGAATCTTTATTTGCATAAAACTTTTAAAAAAAAGTGATTAAAAACCGCGATTTTAGGAAAGTTTTTTTTAAGGAAAATTATGTTTATTCGAAATGAGGGTATAGGGGTTAAGGAGTAAACCCTCTTTTTGGAGACTAGAAATAAATTGATGAGGGGAATGGGAAAATTCTGGTGATTGTTGTTGAAAAAGTCTAAACTGGTAAAAATTTAAGAGAATAAATAAAAAATAAAAATGAAACAAGCTTTGAGGCATTGACTTATAGTTTTGGGGAAGGTATAGGAAATAGTATGGTTACTGTTGGGAAAGTTCTTCCTTCAAATGTTTGATATAATAAATATTTTTTTAATATAGATCCCGCAAGAGGAATTTTTTATAAATATTTAATTTAATTACTCTCCTCTATTTTTCTCTGTTGAAGTACTGAGAGATATCATTCCAATTTTTTACTCACTATTCCCTTACTTATTATATTTTCATGTATTATACAAAAAAAAAATCCCAATAAACTGAAGTGGAAAGGTATCATTTGATTCAAAATTTCATTTGCTTCAAAAATACATATATAAGAAACAACAATCGACGTGTTTTTAGCGCTCGAAACCCATTTTTAGGAATTGCCGGACGTGAATGAGGAGAAACAATAGTGATTTGAATGAGAAAATATAAAGTTGCCACAAAAAATGAAAAAAATAAAGGTGAGAAACAAAAATAGAAAAACCACAGTAGCCGAGGGAGAAAGAAGCTAAAAGATTGAACAAGAAAAACCACGGTGGCCGAGAGGGGCAAATCATGGTAAAATGTATTTCCCTGCGCTATGGAGAGTCGGTGAGGAGCTAATATCGTTAACAAGGGAGTCAGCATTTATATGAATAAAACAAGATTGAATTAATTTCACTTTCGTCGAGGGCAAAATTATCTCCTTCCCTAATCCCATCAGCTCATCTTGATTCCCTGAATTCATATGAATGCTGGTTCCCTTATTAACGACGCTAGTTCTTCACCACATCTGAAAATGCATTTTATCCTGATTTGCCCCTCTCGGCCACTGTGGTTTTTGCTGTTCTATTTTTTAGCTCTCGGCTACTGTGGATTTTCTAGTTTTGTTTCTCACCTATATTTTTCAAATTTTCATTAGCAGCTTCACGTTTTATATTTAAAATCATTTCTGCTTTTTTTCATTTTGCTCTTAAAAATGGGCGCTTGTTTTAGAGCGCTTGAAACAGGTCGACTGTTATTTCCTACTTATATATTTTGGAAGCGAATAAAGTTCTTAATCAAGTAATGCTTTAATCTACATCCTAAGGGACACATTGTAGGCATAGAAATAGTAGAAAATGTTCCATAGCGTTCGAATCTCGATTATTAATGTTCGGCGGATGCCTAATTCCTTAGTATTAATTATTCGTAGTTCCCGTAATTTAACAGCCATACTTCATATATATTTATAAAAACCTAAGCTCGTATTTTTTTTCTTTTGTGTGTGAAAATATGTGAGAAAATTATACTACGGTTAAAAAATTTATTTATTTTAGTGTATTTATTCAGGGCATTCAGTATGAATTATTTCATTCATTTATTTTATTCAGGTTAAAAAAAATTTATTTTTTTCTTAAATGCAAAGGCTTTTTTTTTTAAATTTTAATAGTCTTAAAATGTACGATTAAATTTGTTTGAAAATCATAGTTTATTTATAAAGTATTTTACTTCAGTAGAAAGGTAAAAAAAAAAAATAATAATAATGTTAATGCAATATTTAAAAAAAATCGATTTTATAATAAATAGTTGTAAGATTATTACACAGAAGTATCTATTTTACAAGTAAAAAAATTTTTTAGTTACAAAATAGATGCTCTATTTGCAACCCGGAGATAGATGCAATATTTGCTTTATTTATAATGCCACTCTTGTAGTAGAGCGCATGAACTGCGAATGTGAAATGATTCAATCGTTCACCGTTAATCAAGAGAAAAACATCATTCACTTTCATTTAAATTAAATATGCAATAAATTTCTTGTTTTGTTTTCTGCTCGGAATTTTATTTTAATCAATCATTACATGGAATGAACGAAATAATCAACAAGTAACGTATATTTTGAAAGCCAAGAGGATTTATGAGAAACTATTTAGCCTTGACTTCTCATATCAGCGAACAGTATGAATCATTGTTTAAAAGAAACTTAAAATATCTTATTCAATGCAGATTTATTAGGCGGTTGAATAAAAATTAATAGAATTCATAATTTCACGTGATATTTACAGAGATAAACATTTTTATTCATAGGCGGATAAAAGCATTTTGAAGCCTTACAGAGAATTCACTTTCCTATTTTATAAATTTTTTCGTTTTCTACGAAGAGAGATATTCCAGTAAAGATGTCAACTCAATTTATTTTATATTCATTTTCACCGAAAATGATACTTTGATCTTTATTTGGGATTAAATTAATGCATGTTTTTAGGAAGAGTGTTATTTTTCTCTCATATTGTAAGGGAATATATATCTTGAAAATGATATTTAGTTTGAGGAAATTTTTATTTACTTTAAATTAAATAAGAAAAATTTTCAACAAACTAAATGAAAAATATTTTAAAAACATAATTAAAAATGGCTGTGTAAAATTTTAAGTGAGGGTAAACTCTTATTATTTTTGTATGATATGCATCATTAATACATAAACGTCTTTAGTTTTATTTATGCTTTGCGTATTGGTGAAAACCCGCAGTAATTGCGGCAAGGATGTGGCAATTTTTTCTAAAAATTATGTGGAAGTGATTGCGGATGACCTAAGAAACTGCAACTGTAACGAAAAAAAAATTATTGCATTACATTTTCAGAGTCTGCGCTATGGACTTCAAACTATTAGCCAGAAAATTAGCCAAACGTCAAAAGTTTTAGTCAAAGGCAAATCTTAACAATTTCTTATAATTTATTTTTTAACAATTGATTTTTCTTCAAATCAAAATGAAAATTTACTATGAATTAAATTATTTTATAAAATGGAAATACGCGATCGCAACGCTCCAGTACGCCCTCTAGCGGGAGCCTGTAAATATCAGACATTAATTTATCACGTTTTTATTTAGTTCCATAAAAATCATTGGCCATGACGGACGCCATTTTCTTAGCAGCAAATAAAAATCAAAATTTCCCTAAGGAAAAGCTGAAGAACTTGAAAAAAGTAACCAGAACATGCCAAACATTGAAGCAGAACACGCCAAGCATTTGAAGAACAATTTCTCCATAATTTTTACCTTTCTATTACCAAGAACATAACTTACAATTTCATGATCACTTGCTGTTACAGATGTGTATATTACGGTAAAATAATTTATTTTGTCTTCAATTCATTACAAATTAAAATGAAGTCAACATTGCTTTCGTCATTCCAATAAATAAATGTGAATTCAGAACGTCAAGAACTGCAATAGTTATAGAATACTCTTTTTTGTTATAGAACAGAATATATTTCTATATCTATATAATTCGGAAAACAACAATAAAGAATCAACCAAATTACTTGAAATAGTGTCATTTGTGCTGATGATTAATAAATTTTTTATCGTTTTCTTGGTAAGTATTTTTTAGTTTTGAAAGAATAGATAATTTCATCTAGAATTCAGCTGTTCTGTTTTTAATCTACATATTCAAATTCATATCGAAATCTTACAATTATAAAAATTTGATGTGTGATACGTTATCTAAAAGTAATAAAGGGATAATCCATGTACATATTATTTGAAAATAAAACTTTCAAACGAAGAACATTTCATTTAGAACTCTGCGGATTTATAAAGAAGGTAAGTGTTATGAATTTTATAATAAAAAATTATAAATCATTTATAATCATTTCATTTGATCAAGAGTCATTTTGCAGTTGGGGAGAGGTAGAGGAGGAAAAATGTAGATGTTTTGTCGCCTTTGAGGGAAAGGATTAAGAAAAATGTTTGGGTTAATTTTTGATAATTTCTTCGACTAGAGCAAGTAATATAAGAATAAACCTGTAGTAATATAATGTTATTGCATATGCTATAGTCACAAGAAAGCATATTTCCTTCGAAAATATTTGAATGATAATATGCATCTTGCTACACACATAATCTGTTTTATCGGCACTAACTGCAGAAAAAAAAATTGCTACGTTATATCGCGTGATCGTGGCCAACGAACGTGGAAATCAGGATTTTTACTGTAGTTTTGTCTCAGGCTTACGTAATCTTTCCTGTTACTTACATTACCTGGAAATTACACTATTGTTTAAAATGTAGTTAAAATTTTTTTCGAATTAATAGTTATTTTTTCTCTTGTTTAGTGGTCAAAGTTTTCAGGACAGAAGGCCAACTTTAAAATAAAACAATTTCGTTTGAAAATTACAAGGTAAGCATTCATTAATTTCAAGTAAATACTAATTTATATTGTTTTTTCTAAATCATAAATGAGTTGGGTTCATATAATAATATTTTTAAAATTATTTTTAATCAAATAATTTACATTATAATTATTTATAAAATTTATACATTTAATTTCAAATTAATCATTTAAAAATTATAAATATTTTAAACTATAGTTATTTATTACACCGGTTTGGTTAAAGGTAATTATTTTGATAGATTTTTTGACAAAATTGAAATTATTTTTATTTAACCATAATTTCGAAGAAAAAAAATTTATAAACCCCATTTTAACAGTCTTCGCTTATTTTCGATAGCTTTTCAATACTACTGATGGTTAAGGAATGAATACGATTTCCATAATTTACAACCACTATAATTTATGGACGGACCCTTAAAGATGTGGTCTGTGTTCTTTCTCCGTAGCCAATAAGCATCGTTGAAATACTTCATGTTCAGACATCAGGGGAAGTCCCAAATAACTTGGTGATTCCATTTCTGCGATTTCTGGTCTATTTTCTATCGAGTTGTTACAAAACGAAGAATATTACTTATATTTATCCAACATGGGCATACGAGGCTTAAGTAGATTCATTGAAGAAAACGATGTATGCCAATCGTTTAAGTTAACGAATACACAAGTGATTATAGATGGATGTAGTCTCATTCATCATATATACACTCGCAATGAGACTAACTGCATTTTTGGAGGAGACTACGACAAGTGAGTAAAAAAAAAAAAAATTCTGTTCTCTTTTTTATTTAAATTGACTTCTTAATGCAAGGTTTGGAATAAACTCTGGTCGGTTTGTCCGACACACCTAAACTTGGATCCAGTTTACCATAGAATAAATATCTGTATATCGCCAGACCGATAAGCGATGTAAAATGATGGTAAACTGTTGCGATTTCATGTTTTGTCCGTGTTATTGTTTTGTTTATAAAATTCAAAATAGTTTTTAATTTCTTTCCCTGTAACATATCTTTCTTGTTTTTCCATTTATTTCATTTCATAATCCAATCATTTTTTCGTTATTGTTGTCGTGGACGCAAGCAATCAGTTTTTGGTTTAACCACCGAGTTTTCAATTTGTGGCTTCCTATTTGAAATTTTTTTTTGTTTCATTCTGAATTTATCTAGTTATTAAATCTTTTTTTTCTTAAATTAAAAAAATAAATAAATGGTAGTGAAATAATAAATAACGTTTGTTCGATTTGAACTTCCATCGTTTTGTATATTAACACATATATGTACTTGCACTTATAATTTTTTTTAACGTATATGTATTATTTTCCTTTAAGAATATTTGAGAGGAAAATGCGTTAATATTTAAATATTCTGCATTTTATTGCTTTTGTTCGCAAAAATAACATGAAACTAGTTTTAGTCACCTTAAACTAGTGTAGTTTAATTTGATAGTTACTATTAGTTAAGAAACCTTAATTAATAAAATTTGTCTAAAATGTTGCTTTCCAGTCTTTGTTTGTTAAACTGAAGAAAAAATAAAACTTTAAAAATTTTTCAATTTGACTTTCATTTTTTGCTTCCTATTTGAATTTTTTTGCTTCATTCTGAATTTATGTAATCTATTTTATTCAAATTAAAAGAATAAATAAATGGTAGAGAAATATAAATAACGTTTTTTCGATTTGAACTTCCATCGTTTTGTATATTAACGCATGTATGTACTTGCACTTATAATTTTTTTTTAAACTTTTTAACGTATATGTATTATTTTCATTTAAGAATATTTGAGAGGAAAATGCGTTAATGTAAAAATATTCTGCATTTTATTAATTTTCTTTGCAAATATTACACTAAAGTAGTTTCATTGACTTTAAATAACAAAGTTCAGGGATCTGTTTAGAAGAAAAACGGACCTTTCCCAAAATATCTTTTCATAAAAACGGACCCTTCACAAAATATTTTAACTTAAAAACGGACCCTTCACAAAATAATTTATCTTTTAATCGGACCCTTCACAAATTTGTTTATCTTCATTATAGTTTTTAAGCCCTTCCCAGGAAGGGGGGGGGGAAGAAAGACAGATGTAAACGAACTAAATTTTGTCTTCAGCAGACGCTTCTTCTTATATTCGTTCGAAATGAATATTCTACATTCAGCAGTATAGGCTAAATACTATATATATGTATGTTGCATCTCGAATTTAGTAGCTGCAATTGCTGCTTATTTCTTAAAATTTAATTCTCTTAATTATAATTATACAGTGTTGAGCATAATATTGTACGTCTTTACGATTTAAAAACTCATTGAAAAAGTCTTTTTGCAATAACGAACCCTATTTTCACTAATTCACAAAAGCGGACCCTGGTTGAAAGAATGTGACTTAACGTTTATTTTATATTCACAAATTACGAGTGTTTTTTTCCCAATTTTACGAAAACGAACCTTTCACAAAATGTCTGGACACCCCTGATGTTTGTCTAAAATGTTGCTTTCCAGTCTTTGTTAAAATTTAGAAAACAATTTTGATGGTAATTAAAGAAAATAGACATTTCAAACAGAATATCTTGTACTTACACTCCCGAAAATTGTACACAAAATTAGCTCTGTAATATAATTAAAAAAATGCATAAAATTTTATCAAATATTCTCTTTTAAGAAATATAAGTGATATCAAAATTTTTAAAGGCAAAGAATTTGACACTGTATCAGTGATTTTATGGTATAAATGTTTACAATAAAATAAATTTGTGTGCTTCAATGGGAGTAAAAATATTTTTTATGTTCAACAAATGTTGATAAATAATGGTGTATGATAGGGGTGCACAACCATTTTGAGTGAAGGGCCACTTGCACAGCAGGTTGGCTAACGAAGGGCCGCAGATGTATTTAGACATGTTAATGACAGTGTAATACAATGTAGTAATGTTTATTTAAACATTAGCGTTCCATTTTTTTTATCAATAAACTTAGTAATATCAATAACTTAGTAGTGTTCCATTATTAGAATTCATTCGAAAATAAAAAAACTTATACTTTTTTTTACAAAAAAAATCTTGCTATTTTTATCATATGAACAGTAGATTTATCGAAATAAATAAACATTGAGGAAAAGAAATTTTTTTATTTATCATATCACGCAATACGAAAATTCTTTTTAGAATTAAATTCTTATAAATAAAAAAGAACTGCAATGCCCACTGAATGAAAGTAGGAAAAAGTGTAGTCATAATTAAGTAATATAAATTCAAATTAAATATTTTAATTCAAGAAAATTAATAGGTTATAAACAAAAGCCTAAAATAAAAAAACTGTGATAGTTCAAAATAAAATTCAATGCTTATTTTGTAATGCACTTTATTATTTTATTTTATTATTTATTAGATTTTTTTATATCCTAAACATTTTCCTTTTTTTTATTATCGAAAAAGATCACTTAAGCAAGAAAAAAGACTAAACTACAACCAGTGAGCAGTTTAAAAATTCACGTTTTCCGTCATTTTATGAATTTCTCAAGTTGCAATAACATTGCATTTAAATTAGGGAGGGATGTAACGAGTATTTGGCCCTTCTGTGAAAAATTCAGTTGGTTGAATGATCAGTCAAATATTCGGCAGAATATTTTTTAGAAATGTATTTTTCCAAGTTTTTTTTTTATTTTTGAATTTTTATAGATATTACTTTTTTTTTAAAATTATAATCAGACAAGTCAATTTTGTCATTTTTTCGATACTTTGAGAATTGAGAAGGATATTTTTTCTCCATTTTTTGCTGTTTTTATTATAACCCAGCATTTTAACAGAACGTCTCATACTATTAATTTATTATCAGTCTTTCCCTGTACTGTAATATAAATAACCAGTAACATAGAAAAGTGTGATTTTCAATATTAAAGTTTTGTCAGGAGCTAAGAAAAATTTGTTTTTTCTGTTTTTCTTTTTTTAGGCATTTTTATTATGACTCAGCATTTTTTCTAAAATTATGGCAATCAGAAAAATTTAAATTGAGATTTTCGGCATAAGATTTTCATTTAAAAAATTAAGGACGTTTTTTCTATCTTTTTATTTTCTTTAAATAAAAAAAAACTTTTTTTAGGCGTTTTCATTATAACGCAGTAATTTTTAATAGCATTTCTGTTGACTTAATTCTTTTTTCTTGGCTTTTTCTGGTAATTGAAAAACTGAGATGTTCAGCTTTAAAAAATTTTTTTCAAAAATTAAGATTGATTTTTATGTTCTCTGTTTCGCTTTTCGACATTTTCAAAAACTTCCTTGATTGGCCTTATTTTTTAGAGTTCATTTATGAATACGTTTTTCCAGAAAATATTATTCTGAACATTGAAATTTTAGTTTCAGTGTTGCTATGCTGCTAAAAGATTCTGCTATTTGGCCCCAAGTGTACGGCGTTCAGTCGATTTTTTCTTCTTTTTTTTGCCGAATATTTGGTTTTTGATCAAATCACAATTCATTACCACATTCGACCAAATCATGTTCGTCGCGGAAATAAAAACGAAGGAAAAATAACTTAGGATTTACGATAAAACTGTACCGAAATAACGTATCAAAAAGGGATTATTTAGTTGCGCGATTAACAATCACGTGTCGCAATAACATCATAGTTAAATAACGGGATCGTCAAAATCATGTGGAAAAGTATAGAAATAATTGGGAAAAATATATTTATGCTGAACTCAGCACGAATAAAGCATGTCAAATGCATGATTTAAAATTTGTATGTTGTTATAGAACAATTGGAATTTTTTATAATACGTGGGAACGCATAGCAATAACTGCCGAACAAAATTGTTAAAAAAAAAGAAAGAATTGCAAAAAAAAGATAAAAAATCACTTAGATGTAAGATGAAATCGTCACAAATAAAGTGCAAGAAAAGTGATAATTTAAATTTGCGATCTGAAACTCTCGTCGTAATAAAAATTCGGGATTTTCGAAATCACGTAGAAAAGCGGAAATAACTGTTTAAAAAAATCATTTATATGTACGATAAAATCGGCTTAAAGCAGTGTTCCTTAACCTTTTTGATATAATGGACCCCTTTTAAAAATTTTTAAGAAGTCACGGGCCACCCCGCTGTGAAAAAAATAATTGCATAAAACGTCAATTATTAGAAAACATTTAATTTTATTATTTTAATAGTATACAAAATTTTTAAAATTAAAATTTTTAATGTGAAGGTTGCTGCTGCTTTTCCTTACTTAACAAATTGAATTAGGGGATGGTTTTCAACAAAGCAAACGGGCATATCATGCTCAACATTCAATCGATTTCGATGTTATGTTTTTATTGTCATAATTTTGGAGAATCCTGCTTCGCAAAGATACACTGTAGCAAACGGAATTATAGCTGCCATAACTCGCTTTACAAGTAATGGGTAGGCTTCCAAACGTTTTAAAAATTAGGAGTAGTCAGTGGACCCCCAAAATATAACTCATGGACCCCTTAGGGGTTCATGAACCACAGGTTAAGAAACCCTGGCTTAAAGAAAGCGCGTTAAACGTACATTTACTAAAGAATCTGTTAAAATTGATTGTGTCAAAACGTGATGACTTAAAAGTGCGATTAAAAATTGCCATTTTTTAAATTTTTTTTATTGTGTTTAGAAGCTCTCGAGGGCCGCATTTGACCCGCGGGCCGCAGGTTGTGCACCCCTATGTATGAAGATGATTTTCATTATTGTTCCTGAGCACTGTTCAGGAAACACGTTGCTTTTTATAGTACAGCTGTTGTATGATATTTCTTTTGATTTAATTTGCAATAAATTGTTTTTATTTTTATCATGTTTCATGACGGAAAATCAATTAGAGTGTCGAAAATTTGTTTTCAATAAAATTCACTTTATGAAATTATAGTAAGAATAAATGCCTTTTAATTTTTTTTAATAATTGAGACCTATTTTAGTTATCTATTAATATTTAAAAATGCAATTACTGTAATGAATTAGATTTATTCTTCAATATTGTTTCAGGAATTTTTGTTACGTATTTCATCCTACCTCATAGGGTCGACCAAGGGACCTCGGCCTTGGGGTACGTTGGTACGCTTTTTAATATTTTTTATAAAATTAATAACTAAGGAAAAAAAAAAGAACGGAACATTTCAATACGAATCATAAATGATAACATTATGCAGTTTTCTACAAAGAGAAAAATCAAATTTCACAAATAGTTTTTTAATAAGATTAAAAAAACTGAAAAGTAGTTTATTAACCTCGATTTCCCTTACATACGTTGTACCAGAGGTGGCGCACCTTTATGTGTCAACGTAGCATTTTTTCTTAAAAAATGTTTAATGGGGTCATGGGCTTGCCGTCAAATAATTTTGACTTCGTGATTATTGGGAAAATAATATTAAATACTATCTACTCGAAACTCTTTATTTATTACAAAAAAACAACAACAAAAAAACATTTTGCAATGTCTCAGTTATACGCGTAGTTCAAATTAAAGCAACATTTGTGTGACTTCTGTTGTTGCAAATTAGATGACAAATAACTTATATTAGGGTTGTAAGGTATTAATTTTAGCAGAATGCATGCTGAACTGGAGTCATCTGTCAGACGGTTTCTGAACGAGTCTTTAACGGTATTCATCTTTGAAAATAATGACTAGCAGGCATATGTAAATGAAAATATAGTTAAAATAGCACGACCCAACTTCTTCAAACAGTAAAATATGTCTGGTAACGAATTCCAAAATTTTGTTATTATTATTTTTATCTATATTGCTTGTCAATTTCTCTGTTTCAATTAATTCCAACTCTTTCCTTGTTTCATTAAATTTTTGAATCGATAATGAACTAGACTGGAAATCAATCAGCTACGTTTCAAAATTTTCAAGTTACAAGCAATCGAATTGGGACATGTTTAGTTTATCAAATGAGGGTCAGGGTATATAATTAACTTGAGTGTTTCCGATAATTCGTTGAACTAAGAAAATCTCGCTGAAAATTCATTGATTGAAGAATCAATTACAGAAATAAATTCTTCGGTGACTGTTTCTTCGTCTGGTTTCTCATGTTTATCTAAATTGTTGATATTATTTTTTCGTGTTTGGAAAATACTTGTTGTTTCTTGTAATAATATCGTTAATGAAAACATGCAGTTTAGCGTCAAAAGCGCGAATGAGATCTATCATGACAATAATTGTTCTATTTGTACCTTGCAGCTTCACTTTCAATTCATTTAACCGTTGGCATATGTCTATAAAAAGATAAATTTTAAATGCCACATAACATCCAACAACTGTGGGTATTGTTCAATTTTCTTCCCTCATTTTGCAGAAACTGTCTGATTTCTTTCAAGCAATCAACAAATCTTTGAAGCAAGTTTCCGCGGCTCTCAACTGAACCAGCAAACATTAATATACATCGTTAATTCATTATACACCGAGTTGACTTCATCCAACAAGGCATGCAACTTTCGCTAATTCAAAACCCGCATCGAAATGATGTTGACTATTTTTGTGACTACCGCCATTACATACAATCTAAAGACGTTAAACCACTCTTAGCACACAAGGCTTATTGATTAATGATGCAAGAATCGAAAGTCCTACGTCTGTTTGAAATAAACTTATGAAACCATTTTTTTTTCGCCCACCATACTTGGAGCACCATCAGTTGTTAATGAAACAATTTTTTTCAAATAAATTTCCTTCTCAGCAAACGAATTTTTAACAGCCGTACAAATATCCGTTCCCTTTGTAGTTGTTAGCAATGATTTGAGCGCAATTTATTCTTACTTAATGACGTTTCCTACGCAATATCGAACAAAATCAGCTAAACGTGCAGGTTTAGTGATTTTAGTGCTTTCGTCAAGACATAGCGATATAATAGGAGCGGAATTAATATCAATTTTTTGTTCACCTGTTAAATTTCCGATCAGTTTTAAGATTCTTTCTTTCATTGTGTTTCTAGACCGTGGAGTATTTTAAAAGCGCTGAATTATCTTATCTTTATTATCCAAATCAACAAAAAGTAAGGGAACGCCCAGCCCTATACTATCTAGATCGATTATATTATATTTTTTGTTTACTGAATATTTAGCTTAAGGTAGACTTGTCTAAAATACTATTTGGTCAAATATTAGCTTAAAAAGCTATTTCCTTGTTACATTTTTTTTTCAGTTGGTAAAATTTTTATTTTCAAGACCTTTGTTTTTTAGTAATTTTAGATATTAATTTTTTTCAGATTTAATCCAGTTTCTAATTTGTTTCAATGAAACTGATTTATCTATCTTGTTTGAAGACATAGGCACCTCGGTTTCGGGGTACGTTGGTTCACTTTTCAATGTGCCTTGTTAGAAAATCCTAAACACATTACCGTTATGCATGTTTCTCTTACACGGCGACAAAGAAAGTCCTCATTTAATTTTCGCGTTGGCAACAAAAAATTGAAATATCAAGTGTGAGAGCTATCATAAGCATGAAAGCGTAAACTTTAATATTCATATATTTCTGAATGAATATTCTTTTCAAGCTTTGATACCAGAAAAATATTAACTATTAATATTAACTAAGTTGGGAGGAATTGATAGGTTGAAAGCGAATGGTTCCTATCAACAGTGTGCTCTATCCAAATTTTTTGACTGCATGCCATTTAATTCAATTTTAACTTCCTAGTAGTTTGACAATCATTTAACAACTTGACAGTTTTAGCCCAAAGTTCTAAAATGTATACCTTTTTTTAAAAAAAAGTTTGAATTTTTAATAGCATAGTAATTATTTTTTAAAGACATTATTACTGTTTTGTTTCTGCAAGTTTTCTGTAGTTTGTCGTTTGTTTCGAATTAAAAATTTATATTTCAATAATTTATTCTTAACTAAAAATTTTCATTTTTTAAAGAGGATTTTGTTTTAAATATGTTGATAATAATTTAAATTTCTAAGATTTTATTCTAGAACTTATTTCAAGTATGATCTACTTAGTAGAGCGATACGAATACGGTTTTTAAAGCCAACCATCAGGGGTCTGTATAGAAGAAATTTGGGTCCGTTAACGGACCCTTCACAAAATATCTTTTTCTGAAAATGGACCCTTCACAAAATATCTTTTCATAAAAATGGACCCATCACAAAATATCTCTTCACAAAAACGGACCCTTCACAAAATATTTTAATTTAAAAACGGACCCTTCACAAAATAATTTATCTTTTAATCGGACCCTTCACAAATTTGTTTATCTTCATTATTGTTTTGTTAATCGAATAAACCTTTCCCGGGGGGGGGGGGAGAAAGACAGATGTAAACGAACTAAATTTTGTCATCGGCAGACGTTTCTTCCTTTATTCGTCCGAAATGAATATTCTGCTTTTAGCAGTATAGGCTAAATACCAAATATTTAGTAGCAGCACTTCCTGTTTATTTTTTAAAATTTAATTTTTTAATTATAATTTTACAGTGTTGAGCATAATCTTGTATGTCTTTACAATTTAAAAACTCCTTGAAAAAGTTTTTTTGCAATAACGGACCCAATTGCACAAATTTACAAAAAAGCGGACCCTGGTTGAAAGAATGTGACTCAACGTTTATTTCATATTCACAAATTACGAGTAATTTTTTCCACAATTTTACAGAAACGGACCTTTCACAAAATGTCTGGACAGACCCCTGACCATGTCAGACTGCAAAAAAAATTTTCGGGGGTTGGGAAGAGTCATCAAACACTTATGTTTGAAAACGTAGAGGTCTTATTTTAAAAAATGAAACTAATAAGTTTTAACATGATTTTTAACTCAAATATTAAAAAAATTACCTCTTTAACACTGCACACTTTTTTACCCCTTGATAAAATTTTTAAAAATTTGTTAAGCGGTAAAAAAAAAATTTCAGCTTTAATTTTTTAAAAATTTTAACTGGTTACATTTATGTTTACTTTTTATTCTTGCTTTATCCACCACATATATGTGCAAGAAGTCTGAAAAATATAGCTTCAAATACCTCGAAAAATGCGTATTGAATCTAAAATTAAATCTGAAAAAAAAAATTAGAATAACTTTGAAATATACTTTTAAACATACCAGACTCGTTCCCCGCTCCGATTGCAATAAAGCGCCATCTGTGATTTAAAAAGTAGAAACCTGTAAGATAATATATTTCTATGAAGCAGTGATTCTCCACCGTTTTTTTGTTGTGGCACACTTTTAACGATTTCGAAATTTGACGGCACACAATGAAAAAAATTAGATTAAAAGTTGTTTAATTACCTATTTTACACTGTGTTAACTAGTTTGTGATAATAATTTTGAATGTGAAATAAAGTAATATGTACTACAAAAGCACATTTATTAAGGGATTAATTATTTCTTTCGACCAATTTTTTATTAGTTAGTAACACTTATTTATTTTTTGCTAGCCCAGTGGCAGAAACACGGCGACACAGCGACATTGTCGCAGAAAGCGACTGAGTTCTTGCAGAAAGATTTTTTTTTATTTGGGAAATAAAAATTTTTGGTTTGCCACAAACAAAAGTTCTCAAAATAAATTCTGCAGAAACAAAAGCTGTTTTACCAACAAAAAAAATCATTTTCTTCAGAAACAAAAAAATTCTGCAGAAGCAATAATGGTTCTGCAAACTTTTTTTCTTACAGAATTGTTTTAAATATTTTTTTTTCTAGCGTACCGCGGAAGGAGAAAGCGCTCGTAATTCTCCGTTAATCTCCAACACAAACAGTTACTGGATAAAAAGGGGAGAATTTTTTCCCCCTTTATTAAGCTATTTTTGGAAATTTGCCAACTTCGGCCTCTATCGCTGGTCTGGCGCAGTAATTTGCTTTGTGTTTTTTATGAGAACAGAGCATTTTATACGCATGCGAAAAAAGTCGCATCCAATGAATATGGCTCTAATACCGATGTTTCAGTACTGATAAAGACTATTTCGTTTCGAGATGTTGAATAGACTTGAGCATATTGAGTCGGAAACTGCTTCTGCATACTTCGTGTGGAATCAGTGCTATATATTTACACAATACAGTGCGAAATCACAAGCGCTGTGTATTTTTTTCGTTCTGAACTTAATCTGATCACGAAAAAAGTTTTATTTACCTCCTTTTTTTAAAAAAAAAACCTTTCAATAAGTCAGTACAATATTAATCGAATCTAATTAATTAGGTAAAATTAATTAGATGTAGAAAAAATTGAAACAAACATTGCTTTAATTTTTTTGCTTTTAGAATTCGGTTATAGTCAATACTATTTTATTATTTTGATTACTCAACTTCAATATTAATTTTTTCACCTGATTTGTTTCTGTACCTGATATAACTACTATAGTGAAACATTAAATCATACTGTTTTAAACTGATACTTCAAATTCAGTTATCTTGTTTTATAAATTTAATCTTATTGTCCATTCTTAGCTATTTCTATAAGTTCTATCTTATTACAGGTTCTGGGTAATCTTTATTTATGCTCTAGTAAGCATTTTAGTCTGCAGATCTATACATTTATAACTTTTCGTTATTAGCGAAGATTATACAAATTTATACTTAAACAATTTAAACTTATTAAGAAATGTAAACTTATATTATGAAATTACAGTTTTATTCTATGCATGTAGACTTATTTTATAAACACGAATTTCATCTATTATTATAAATTCATTACACATACATTTATAACGATAAAAATATCTTGCAGAAAGATATTGGTTCTAATTAGGTTTGTCGCAGAAAGTCAGAAAAAATTCTGCCACAGGGTTTGCTAGTTATTAATTGCTAGATTGTTTTCTATAGTTATTAACTGTTTTTTTTAAGCATTAACTGTTATTTTTTGTGATTTCTTGTTAACTAGTTTTTTTGCTAATTATTAATTGTTAGCTTAATTTTTGTTAGTTATCCTTTGTTAATTTGTTTTTTTATATATTTGTTTTTTTAGTTATCCTTTGTTAATTTGTTTATGAATTGCATAGCTTACTTTAATGATTAGCTCTTACAACATTTTTTAAAATTGTGTGTCATATACAATTTAAACACTTCCACCTTATTTTAAGATTGTCAGACAAGACAATCGCCGACGCTCACGCGGTTAAAGCGTAGAAAAATTACAAAAAGTATCTATATATATATATCAGGGGTCTGTTTAGAAGAAATTTGGGTCCGTTAACGGACCCTTCACAAATTTGTTTATCTTCATTATTATTTTGTTAATAGAAAACCCCTTTCCAGGGCAGAAACAAGAAAGATGGATGTAAACGAATTAAGTTTTGTCTTCGGCAGACGATTCTTTCATTATTCGTCCGAAATGAATATTCTGCGTTCAGCAGTATAGGCTAAATACCAAATATTTGTATGTTGCATCTCTAATTTAGAAGGAGCAATTGTTGTTTATTTTTAAAAATTTAAATTTTTTTATTGTAATTTTACAGTGCAGAGCATAATCTTGTATATCTTTACAATTTAAAAACTCCTTGAAAAAATAACTTTTTTGCAATAACGGACCCTATTTGCACAAATTCATGAAAGCGGACCCTGGATGAAAGAATGTGAGTAATTTTTTCACAATTTCACGAAAATCGGACCTTTCACAAAATGTCTGGACAGACCCCCCTATATATATATATATATATATATATATATATATATATATATATATATATATATATATATATATATATATATATATATAGCACAAAAAAAACAAAGAGAAAAACGAAAATAATTAATAAGTTTTATTATAATATAAGTAAATATTATCTACTATTACCTTACTTCCGTTTTCTTTTTGTTTCCGTTTTTAGCTCGTCTTCTATTTAGTGTGTTTAGGACATTGCTCTTTGAGCCTGGTCTTTGGATTTCAGCAGCAATAATAATTTGGCTCCTGCTGAAAATTAATTCAAAACGAGTAAATCCTGTTTTTTTTTTCCTTAAAAATAATTGTTTTAATTATCAAACTTTTTAATTACAAACTTTAATTTTTCCTGAATTATATTATTACCTTGCGCGCATCCATTTTCGGGCCCACCCAAGGTAACTGACAAATTAGACGCGCTTCAATTTTGCAGTAAGAACGTGCCGTAAGATATTTTATTTATTCTTCTGTTTTCATATATTGTAATCTGGCAATCTTATTACGAAAATATTATAAATCATTCTTGAAAGATTCCGGTACGCGTAAGTTCATTTAATTTGCTCCTCACTTTGTAGATTTCCTTTCGAGTACTGTTCTCTAATCTCTTTACATTTTATTTTCAGTTTTTGCTTGATATATTTGTTTGTTTTTCCGTACATATTTTTTACTTAATGTGTTCCAATTTCGTTAAAAAATTTTTGAGTGCTCCTCACACTCATGGGTGCAAGTCTTCCGTCCCCAGGACGGATTTCCGTCTTTCGAAAATGTCCGCGGACGGAAGTAAGACGGAAACAAGACTGACTTGAAGACGGAAATCAGAATTTTTTTTTTCTGTCCTTAAAAATATTTTTTAGGTCTACGTTATTGGTCTACTTTCTTATGTCCTGTTGTTATTTTATCAAAAGACAGATGAATAAATATTTTTTGTACAGTACTTAAACTTGATGTATTATGATAAAGCTTTCTTAGATAGCTTGCATATGTCGAGGAGGTATTGTGTACGTTAGGTATTTCAGTCAAAAAATTTTCAGTCTTGGCCTTTTTTCCAACTTGCACCCATGCTCACACTGTTGTATTGATATATTTTGCTTTGGCTATATTAATACAATATTAGAAAGCACTCCTTTTGCGGATATAATCGTGTGAGCTGATGAAGAGATTATCTTTTCTTAGTTTTGTTTTCCAATTTTTTTTTTTTTAAGGTATTAAAAATTATGTTTTTTAAATACTTTTAAAAAATAATTGTTAATAATTTTCTTCTCTTGACTTTTTCTCAACTTTTTAGCTTATATATATATATATATATATATATATATATATATATATATATATATATATATATATATATATATATATATATATATATATTTTAATTTAAACTTCACTCATAAAAAAAGCATTATAATTTTTATTGTATCATTTCTAATATTTGGCGGCACACAAAAGCGCCGCTGCACAGTGGTTGAGAATCACTGCTATAAAGGTTTCTATAAAGAATCCAAGTCCACAATTGAAAAAGGGGTTCATCTTAGAGATTTTCGACGGAACTTCGTGTCTCACCAATAGAGGTTAAGATTGGGCGTGTAGTCGATATCATTATTTCTCCCGCTTAGTAAAAAAAAAATTTGTTTCCTGCGCATTTCACGATATACTTGAAAGATTCATGATTTTCAGACAACCTGTATTTATGAATAATTAATTTTCTATCGTTACAGATTCGCTACTGACGTGCAGAATTACTTTTCCATTCTAAAACAGTGCCAAATCTCGCCAGTGGTTATTTTCGATGGAGGCCACACTGATGTTAAAATAGATATGCGTTTACAAAGACAACAACGTCGCATTGAAGAAATAAAAACTCTTCTCAGAGATAAGGATGGAAAGATCAAAGTACTTCCAGTCAATTCTTATGTAGTTTTCAAGAACATACTTTCAGAAATAGATGTATTTTATGTTCAATGTGATTACGAAGGGGACGCCCAAACAGCCAGCGTTGCTACACACTATAAATGCCCAATTCTTAGCGAAGATAGTGACTTTTATATTTATGATTTACCCTATGGATTTATTAAGTTATCTCATATTGATAATGTTGTCAAAGTCGAAACTCTTCGGGATGGTTCACAGAAAAAATATTTACTGTGTAAAATTTTTTATTTGGCCACATTATTATGTAAATTTCCTTTAAAAGATAAAACAATGATTTCTTTGGTAGCGACTTTAGCTGGTAATGATTACGTATCTGCTTATGACCATTTGAGACAATTTTATTTCTCTATTAATGTTCGTTTTAGAGATAGGTTTCAGGGCCTTTTCTTGTGGCTGCGCAACCAAACGTTTACCGAGGCGAAATCGAAAGTTTTTAACTTTGTAGGGAGCGACATCAAAAACTTAATCGAAAAATCCATATCCGATTACGATATCAAACCGACTAACATGATTCATATTTTAAATGCAGTTCTCCATGATAACTCGGAGCATCTTATTGTAAGTCAATCCGCACTGATCATGCCCTGTGGAGAAACATTTCCAGGTGAGTTTAAAATAGCCTTTCACAAAGGTCTGCTTACCACTTTACCATTAAATATTATCACCTCCAAACGCAATACTTTGCATCCTCAAATCGAAGACTTTTCTAAAGCATCTACTTTCACGTGTTCTCGTTACATTCGAAAAGTAATTTATGGCATAGTTTTGCGGCATGGATCACAAAACTCGAAACGGCATGCCGAAACTTGTCTTCGTCATATCATAGAATATGAACCTGCAACCTCCGCTACGCAGCCGATTTTTGTTGAGTTTCTCTCTCAATTGGAAAATGGTACAGAAGTTCCTAATTTGAAAAATATATATAGAATACAAAAAGATGGACTGCAAAATTTCATGTGCAGTGTATTGGGTCTGGATCGAAATTTTTTTTCGGATATTAACAGCGATTTACACTTATTGTTTGGATGTATACATTATTGGCTTTTGCACAGTTCTCCCAAACCATCAAAAGCATTTTTGTCTTCTTTAATGCTTTCTATAATGTATTTGCAAATAAATTCGAGTACCTGTATCTCTCAGGCAATAATTAAATTAGTGTCCGAAAACTTTAAAATATATTTGCAGAAGCCTGTTTTAAACTCGATAAACCCGTTTGATATCAGCATTGTTCATAGCTACAGTCAACTTCAGGCCTGTATCCATGATATTAGTGCTTTGAATAGATTGCTAAACTTACCTTTTAAAACCCCACCATTGCACAAGCTTTTAAACGGGACAATGCTTTATAATTTAACAAATCAACTTCAATCAAAATCGAATGCCGAATCAGTCATCAGATGTTTATTGGGAAGAACATCTGTTATAGAAATGTATGAAGGATTTATGCACAAATTTGCATAAATTAGAATAAATTTTTTGTGTAAATTAGAATAAATTTAAACAACATTTATCTTAAATATTGAGAAGCGTTATTAAAAATTTTTCTGTATTGCAGAATACAGAGAAAAGTTTTGAGAGTTTAAAGGTGTATTATTTAAACACACAGTGGTATTAACTGGAATAGTATGAACACTTTTTCTTCATGAAAACCTTAACTTAAGTTAAACATCTTTTTCAGTAAAATAGTTCGCACATTTTCTGTATAACTTTTAGTTTTAAACTGCTTATATTTTATTTCGAAATTTATGTTGTGATTCCATGGTTATGATAATACTGACTTTCTATCTATTTTTTCATACTGTTTTTTTATGTATTAATCAATTCATTATTTCTTATGTTTCGTTATTGTGTAATTATTCCCCTGGAAATTAGTATTTTTCTACGTTTTCGTATTTTTTATTGTATCAAGTGCTTAAAGGTGTATTATTTAAATGGACTGCGATATTAGCTGGAATAGTATGAACAATTTTTCTTTATAAAAACCTTAAAGTTAAACATCTATTTCAGTAAAATAGTTCTCATTTTTTTTGTATAAATTATAGTTTTAAAATGCTTATATTTTCTTTCGAAATTTATGTTGTGATTCCATGGCAATGATCATACTGACTTTCCATCTATTTTTTCATACTGTTTTTTTTATGTATTAATCAGTTCATTATTTCTTATGTTTCGTTATTGTGTAACTATTCCCATGGAAATTAGTATTTTTCTACGTTTTCTTATTTTTTGTAGTTGTATCAAGTGCTATGAATGTTCCTATTTAGCAGTGATAATATATTTCTGAGGCTATCGTTAATATTATTCATAGTTAAATAAAATATTTTTGGTGAAATTTTTGTGCTGTTATTGCTGTTGATTTTCACATAATTGTTTCGAAGTCCCGATATTATTATGATACGGGAAATTTAAATTGCGTTCCTGAGTACTATAAGATGCGATAATTCTATCGATTTTTCAATCAATTTTTTGGCAATTATCTCTACTGTTTCTCATATTTGAAAAACCTGATATTTTTAATACGGCATTATTTATTACACCACGTGAATCCCGCAACGTAGATTTAATTAACCCCTTTTTGATGCAACCGATTCGGGTGATTTCGACGTAAATACACGTGGATTTATCGGCAATTTTTAATTTGATTGTTGCCGGGAATCTCAATTAAATTATTAACCTAGTTCATTCGAATTTTGACTTTCGAAATTGAAAATAATGGAATTTCTTTTATTTATTAAAAATTATACCTCATTATAACATGGTAAAATATATTTTTTCAAATATAATTTTTGAATTTATTTAAAATATTATCGGACTCTTAATTATTAATACATAACATTGTCATAATATAGGACGAATCACCCGGTGTAGGTACAAATCGAAATTATTATTTTACACAACAGATTTTGCTTTGCAAATTCACATTTCTCTTGGACATAGATATATATTAAGGAAATATCATTGTGACAAATATGTTAATTAACATCAGGCGTTGCGCTCGAGTTAAAAATCAAGACAACTCCTAATATTTCTTTTAGAAATGTACTGAAAGAAATTATCCTAATATTTCTATTTTCTCAAAACTATTCAATATTTTTCATTTCATATTTTTTTAGATCCATTAAAAGTGTGTAAAAACCCTCTTAATTTAAGCGTACTGACAAATTCTGCTGCACTCCACTTTTTCCTGTATAATAAATATTTGCAATATAAACAAAACATAACCGAGTTTACTCTGCATAATCAGGTATGAGGTTAATGTATTGGAAGAATTTTTGTTTCATGTTATTCACTTAAAAAATGTTCTATTGAACATAGTTAGAAAGTTTAATTTCGTGAATATTTTTAAAAGTTAAAATTTTAAAAATATTTACGAACTTGTAAGTTTAAAATTCGGTAACTAAGTTCTGTCGAACAGATTTTATTGAGTAAATTGCATGTAAGAAATGCAACATTTAGGCGTTATCATGGAAGTTTCAATTATTTCCGAAGAATTTATTTTCAACAAGTGCCTTATGAAAAGATTTACCTACAAAAATCGATTTTTCTTCCAATAGGTCATGAACGTTTCTCTAATTTCGAAAGAGGAAAATTTGATTCAACTTAAAATAGTATAACAGCTTGGTACATATAGTTACAATATAATAAATAAAGCAGACGATCGTTAACATTCAAACTTTTCTAATGACGTTATATAACATTTACATTCAATTTTATTTTAAAAAATTAATTTTTCAAAGCATTTTTAATCTAAAATGTTTTAAAAATGTTGAAGAACTATAACTTTCAAAAATAAAAATAACAGAAAATATTTTTTAATGCTTTTGTTCCTGCTAATTATATCACGTGTTTAAAAATTTTGAAAATCAAACGATTTTAAGTAATCTGTAGTTTTTCTTACGTTTTTTCCCATCATGTTTTCTACTTGAGTAAAAATCGTCAAGCAGTTTTAAATTTCTTTAATTCTTTTGCGTTTACAAATAAGTCAGTATGCTGTTACATCTTGGATAAGTCTTTCTGTTATATGACTTATTTTTCTGAATTTTCAATATAACTTTTTAAAAAACAAAAATGTTTGAAATAATTTAAAAGGCAACGTTAAAAAAATTGAAATGATACATTACGAAAGATTATACTAAGTTATCATCTAATTCTAAAATTACATATTTAACCTTTAAAACATAAATGTATTATGACTTAATTATCGGTATGACGCGTATCATTTACTTTTATATCAGTATTCTGTAAATATCGTTCTTTCTGTTATGATTTTTGTAAGGTTAATCTAGATGCACTCCTAATTTCGGGAAAAAATATATTTATTTTTAAACTCTAAAGCATATGGATAAGTCTAATTTTTGTTACCTAAATTAGATAATATTCAAGAGTAGCTACACAGTAAAAAAATTCCGAATCAAATTACAATATAAATTGCCGGTACTTTGGGTACATCATCTATAAAATCCATTTTACCGTTAAATTCATTTTTTCCAAAAATTATTATTCTGTAATTTTTACAGTAAAAGTTATTTAATTAGAGTGGATTTTACTGTAATTATTTCTGTAAAAATTACGGTATATCAGGTCAGCCTCGTAACATGTTCCGCTAGGAATGGATTTTACTGGATGGAGTACTGGCACCCTGGATGCCGGTACTTCTTAATGTAATTTGATCTGAACCCACTCTCCGACTGACCCACTCTCATTGTATGGCATTTTCTTAAATAAATAAAAAAAATTGATTTGTATTTTTTTTAGTTTAGATAATATATATTGAAAGAAATAAAAGCTAACATTAAATTATGAACCAAGCGTAGCTAAGAGGAAAATCTCAAATAAGAAGAGGCTGAGTGATCTTCCAAATGAACAGCACATGTTCTAGTGCTTTACGATTTGGGTTCTAACCATAGATTTTATGGTATCTCTCGGCTCCTGTGGATTTTCCAGTTCTGTTTCTCACCTATATTTCTCAATTTTTTCGTTGGCACCTTTACGTCTTATATATCAAATCATTCTTGCTTCTCCACATTCTCGTCTGCCAAGTCTTGAAAATGGGCTCTTGCTTTTGAGCGCTTGAAACAGGTCGACTGTTATTTCCTACTTATATATTTTGGAAGCGAGTGAAGGTTTTAATCAAGTAATACTTAATTCTATTTTCAAAGGGACACATTCTAGTCATAGAATTAGTAGAAAATTTTCCATAGTTTTCAAATCTCTATTATTAATGTTTGGCGGATACCTAATTCTTTAGTATTAATTATACGTAGTTCTCGTAATTTGAATGCCACACGTCGTATAGAGTATTTATCAAAAACTAAACTCGTATTTTTTTGTTAAGGTTAAAAAAAAAATTTTTTTTTCTTGAATGCAAAGATTTTTTTCTTTTAATTTTAATAGTCTTAAAATGTACGATTAAATTTGTTTGAAAATCATAATTTACTTATAAAGTAATTCATAAAGTAATCATGATTTACTTATATATATATTAACTATTGAACTCTGATTCTAATATCAAGACAGAGAATAAACATAAACTAAATGATAACTTAGAAACTGTATTAAAAATTCCTCCAGTTTTCCTATATCTCCAGTTTTCCTATCCTCCAGGCATTCCTATATTTACTGGAAAATATGAACAGTTTTCTAGTTTTAAAAATCAATTTGATGATTTAATTTCTTCTAACTGTCAACTCAGTGAAACACAGAAGCTATATTATTTAAATTCTTGTCCTGCTAATGAAGTGAAAGAATTTACTTCTACCTTTGATACATTTACTTCTTTATATGAAGCATTAATTTCAAGATATGACAATAAAAGATTCGTCGTAGATATTCACATTCAATCTATTTTGAATTTTAAGAAAATAGAAAAAGAAAATGCTGTAGAAATTCGAGCCATGATTGATTGTGTAAATAAAAATTTAAGAGCTCTAAAGGTGTTAAAATATAATCAAGATCCTCTATTTGATATATTCTTACTAACTATAATGTTAAAAAAACTCGATAAGGAATCTCGTAAAAACTTTGAATTGTTACAAAAAACAAAAGAAATTCCCTCTTTCAATGAGTTCATAACCTTTTTAGAGCAACGGGAAGCTGTACTTTTATCCGTAGATAGAAACTGTTCTTACGAAACAAAAATAAAAAAGCACCCAATGTTTCCCTCTAAACCTAAAACTCTTTTAGTGTCTGAAAACGATAACAAAAATAAAAATAAGAATTGCTTTCTTTGTAAACAAGGTATGCACCCCATTTTTCGCTGCACATTATTTTTAAATCTTGACGTTGATGAAAGAATAAAGATAATTCGTGCTAATAAATTGTGCGAACTATGTCTGGAAAAAAATCATACAAAAGCCCAATGTATTTCCCCATATCGGTGTCCTTGCTCTTTAAAACATTCAAGGCTAATTTGTACAAAATTAAATTCGAAAGAAACTGAATCAAATATTTTTTCTTCGAATTCTATGCATATGAATCATTTGCGAACACTTTGATCACGTGCTACTTCCTTCTTCTTCTACTAGTAATCCTAATCCCAATGCTTCGGTTTTAAGCGTAGCCACTAATAAACAAAACAAAAAATACGTTTTGCTCTCAACTGCTGAAATATTTATTACATGTGCAGATGGTAGGAGAATAAAAATAAAAGCGATCCTTGACTCAGCTTCTAATATATGCGTTTTAAAGAAAAATATGAGCGATTTATTAGGGATTAAAAAAGAGAAAATAAAAACACCGATTTCAGGATTAAACGGATCGATCCAAAACATTAATTGGAAATTAACTACATCCATTTCGAATGAAGATTTTAGTTTTAATGAATTAATTGAATTTTATGTGGTTGATAATATTACGGGGCTCACACCGCCCACTACTTTAGACATTTCGCAAATAGAGATTCCTCATTTTTTGAAATTAGCCGATGAGTTATTTTATGAAGCTACTGAAGTGCACGCGTTAATAAGTTCTGATATTTTTTCCAAGGTTTTGAAACAAAATACGTATAGAATAAATGATGATCTGTTTTTTAAAGAGTCGTTATTGGGGTGGATAGCTTGCGGTAAACTTAAAGAAAGCGAAATTTCTCAGGAAAGATACTGTTTTCTAACTAAAAATGATTCTCTACAAGATACACTAAAACTGTTTTTTGATTTGCAGGGGCTTGGGATTAAAGACGATCCAATTTTACAAGAGAAAGATCAGGCCATGAAAATATTTAATGAAACTGTTGAATTCAAAGACGGTCGTTACATAGTACAACTTCCATTTAGAAAAGACTATAATGAACTTGCTGATAATTATTCTTTAGCGAAACAACGTTTCCGAAGCTTATGGAAAAGATTTACGCATGACCCGGATCTCTATGATAGATACCGTGAAATTATACAGGATTATACAAGTCAAGGCATTATAGAAATAGTTAAACCTGATAGTATACTACAGGATGAATGTGAAAGACCTATATTTTATTTACCCCATATGGCCGTTAAAAAAGAAAGTTTAACAACATCGTTAGGAATTGTGTTTGACGCTGCGGCGCGCGAGGTCAATGAACTCTCTCTCTCAATGACTGTTTGTGGCCAGGGCCCAATTTAAACCCCAATCTTTTGGATATACTTATTGAATTTAGACTCAACAGAACAGCTTTCTTTTCTGATGTGAAGCAGGCTTTCCTTCAAATAGGTCTTGCTGAGGTACACAAAGACGCAGTAAGATTCTTTTGGAGCAATGATGAACCAAGTGTTTCTAAAGATCCCAAATTATTTATCTTCCATTTTAATAGAGTGAACTTCGGAGTCAACTCAAGTCCATTTCTACTCGCTGCTACTATCAGGCACCATATCAAAAAATATGAAAATGATTTTCCTGTTATCGTTCAACTTCTAGATAGAAATCTTTATGTGGATGATTTTATTTCCGGTAGCAATGATTTTGATGAAGCATTAGAAATATCTATAGATGCAAATAAAATAATAGAAGCTGCTGGAATGACTCTAAGGAAGTGGATAACTAATGATGCTGATTCGATGGAGCAGTGGAAGAATGAGGGACTAGATACTCATCCTGCAAACGCTAGTGTTAGTCTGAGCTCCAATCAGAATAAAGTATTGGGACTTTTATGGAACACCAGTGAAGATTATTTTTCTGTAGATACCAGAAGCCTCCTAAAATTCGTCTCCTCAAGCAAAAGTACAAAACGTTCGATACTCCAGGCTATAGGGAAGATATTTGACCCTTTAGGGTTAATTTCATGCTTCACCATACGAATGAAATGTCTGATCCAAGAACTGTGGAGTGAAAAAATTCTTAGGGATGAATCCTTGCCACCGAAAATAGAGAAAGAGTGGATAAAATGGTGTGAAGAGATACCTTTTTTGGAAAATCTTAAGATACCTAGACTGGTTCTTAATTCTATATCTAAAGAGGATATCGTCGAGATTCATAGTTTTTGTGACGCCAGTAAGAACGCATACGGTGCTACAGTATATTTGAAAGCTTACACACCAAATGGACCGATCGTTAGACTTTTGACTTCTAAAAGCCGAGTGGCTCCCTTGAATAGTGGTACTCTGCCTAGACTGGAATTGCTGGGAGCTCTAGTTGCAGCTCGCTTGACATCCAAAGTGAAAAAGATTGTGAATCTGAAAAGGTCTTCAATTGTATATCATTGGACTGACTCTAAAATTGCACTCTACTGGATAAAGGGAAAGACAACTCGTTGGAAACAATTCGTTGCTAATCGAGTTAAAGAAATAGCCACTTTGACAGATCCAAACTCCTGGCACCATTGTGCAGGTACAGATAATCCTGCAGATATTCTCTCTCGTGGAATTAGTGCTGAATGTTGCGGATTAATATCTTATTCAATGCAGATTCATAAGGCTGTTGAATAAAACTATATAGAATTCATCATTTCACGTGATATTTACAGAGATGAGGATTTTAATTTATATGCGGATTAATACATTTTGAAGCCTTAGAGAGAATTCACTTTCATATTTTATAAATTTTTCCTTTTTCTATGAAGAGTAAAGTTATAAGCTCAATTTATTTTGTATTCATTTTTTTAGTAATACCAAAAACGATTCTTTGATTTTTTTTAAGGATTAAATTGATGCATGTTTTTAGGAAAATTGTTTTTTTTCTCTCATATTATAAGGGAATATACATCTTTAAAATGAAATTTAGTTTGAGAAAGTTTTTATTTACTTTAAATTAAATGAGAAAGATATTCAACAAACTAAATGAAAAAATATTTTAAAAAATAATTAAAAATAAAAAAAATGGCTGCGTAAAAATTTAAGTGAGGGTTAACTCTTATTATTTTTGTATGATACGCATCATTAATACATAAACGTCTTTAAATTTTTTTAAAATTTTTTATTTATGGTTTGGGTATTGGTAAATGCCCGAAGTAATTGCGGCAAGGATGTGGCAATTTTTTTAAAAATTAAGTGAAGTGATTGCGGATGACCTAAAAAATTGCAACTAAAACAAAAAAACGATAATGTTATATTTTCAGAGTCTGCTCTAAGGACTTCAAACTATTAGCGAGAAAATTAGCCAAATTTAAAAAGTTTTAACCAAATTTCAAAATTCTTAGCCAAAGGCAAATCTAATCAATTTCTTATAGTTGATTTTTTCTTCAAATCTATAAAGAATTTCTATAAATTGAATTATTTTATAAAATGGAAATTCTAATTAAGAATAATTTTGCAGTTGGGGAGGAGTAAATGAGCATTGAATGGAGAGAAGGGATGAAAAATGTAGATGTTTCGTCTCTTTTGAGGGAAAATGTTTGAGTTAATTTTTGATAACTTCTTAGACTAGAGCAAGTAATATAAAAATAAACCGTAGGTAACATTATGTTATTGTATATGCTATTGTCGCGAGAAAGCATATTTCCTGCGAAAATATTTGGATGATAATATGCATCTTGCTACACACATAATATGTTTTATTGGCACTAACTGCAGAAAGAAAAAAAAAAATTGCCACGTGATATCGCGTGATCCGGCAACGAATGTGGTAATTTGTATTTTACGGTAGTTTTGTCTCGTGCATACAGAATCTTTCCTGTAGCTTACATTATCTGGACTTAATATAACTGTAATTGGTTATGCGACTTATCGAAAGGAAATTACTGTAATCGAATAAAAAGTACGGGATTTGTTCAGAAATTTTTTTTTTTTATCCCTTTGATTTTTTTTAAGGATTGACGGGAACATACATTTTTCTTTTCGGTAGAAAAGATCATTCGCCAATACTTAAGCAGAAATAAAAAAAATTTTCCCGCCGAATTTACGATTTTATGGCATTTAGCGAGGAGGCAAAAACTTAGCGCTGCCCCTGTATTTCTTTCTTGCTTTAATGATAAGTTCTAATTTATTACAATAACAGTTTAACTAATTTACTTAGAATAGTCAAAGAAAAATTGCTAAAACGATTCTTAAAATTGAAAAATAAGTTGAAGTTGCATGGAGAAAAAAGAGAAAAGACAAGGTAAATGAAAACATTTTCTAAAAAAAATAGAAATTAGGCGAATATTCGGCAACTATGGGGAAAATTGTTAATTAGGCAGTTTTCTATCTTTGCATAAATTATAGAGCTTCATATGTAAAAGTTTAAAAAATACTTGTAAAGTGTTATTAGTCTATGATAATACACTCTATAACAAAAAAATCGACGCACCAAGAAGCAATCATCCGATTGCTTCTTGGTGCCAGATTACAGTGGTGCATGGCTCGATCAGGCTGGAATGATGCCGACTGGGAACGTGTAGTCTTTAGCGACGAATCCCGCTTCCAACTGTGTCTTGACGATCATCGAAGACGTGTTTGGAGACGCACAGGGCAGAGGGGGGATCCTGATTTCACTGTTGCACGTCACACCGGTCCTCAACAAGGCATTATGGTCTGGGGTGCCATTTCCTTTGACAGCCGGACCTTTTTGGTCGTCATTAGAGGTACACTTACTGCACTGCGGTACGTCGACGACTTCCTAAAAACTGTTTTGCTACCGTTCCTTTTGCAGAGCCCTGGACTGGTTTTTCGGCAGGACAATGCCAGACCACATACGGCACGTGTTGCTATGAACTGTCTGCAAGTTTGTCAAACTCTTCCTTTGCCTGCCGGATCACCAGATCTCTCGCCCATCGAGCATGCCTGGGATATGATGGGAAGGCGATTGCATCTGGCACGGAATGTTGATGACCTCGTTCGACAATTGGATCGAATTTGGCAGGAAATACCGCAAGAGACCATCCGGGAGCTTTATCGGTCTATGACACGCTGTGTGGCAGCTTGTATCCAGGCTAGAGGCGGGTCAACACCTTATTGAACTTGTTACTGTAACTCTGCAATAAATTATTCAATTGTTCTGACATTTTAATCATTTATTATTCTGTACATTGTCTTCTTATCTACCAATTTTCGTTTCAATCGGACAACTCCTTCTTGGTGCGTCGATTTTTTTGTTATAGAGTGCAGATTGTTTTCTCGTTTTTTTTTCTTACTATATACAGTTTGACTGTAAAACTATCATCACTGCTGTTGATAATTTTTGTTAGATGAAAGGAATGAAAATTGATGATTGAAAGTTAATTCGTATAATATCTCTCTCAATTCAAAGTACCATTTTAATTTACATAAAATTTCTAATGTTTTTCGAAATAAGCGGTTAAAGAATTTTTTGAATATGCTTAATGCTGTAACAACATACTGCTTTTTTTCATACATTAAATGCAAATTTTAAATTTAATTTTTATTTTGCTTTTAGTATAAACAATATAGTAGTTTTTACAAACATTATATTGTTTATACATTTATTATAAATCAAAATTAAGTTAAACGTATATAAGAGTACTAAATAATTTTAAAAACTTTTTTTTCCCGGCTTTCTTGCTTATAGTTAATAAAGATCAATACATTTTTAATTTCAATGATAACAGTTTTAATAACGTTATAAACAGTTTTATTTTTTTTAATATCTTATAACAGTAGTTGAACAGCCGACCCAATTTTTGGGTTTACGACTGCTAATTTATTATATATATACAGTGGCCTAGGCCAATAGTCCCATACGCCAAATACAATGGATCATTTAAAAGGTCAACAGACCCTTATATAAATAAAATACAAAAATTATATGTATATATAAAATACAAAACTTATTAACCCTTATATAAATAAAATACAAAAAGTATATATATATAAAATACAAAAATTATGAACCCTGAGACAACCAGTAAAAACTGAGTGAGCTGTGAGCCAGAGCTGGTGGACCCCTCAATACAAGACAAAAATTTTAACAATTCACCAAAAAACAGCCGTAAATACAACTCATAAAACCGCCAAAAGGTGAAAGGATAAAATGACGTAAATGAATATAGTGCTAAAATTGAAAAGTTAAAACTGAGACAAAATCACAGATGTATACACTTGCTAATAGGGCATTGAAAGGATCCAGCCAATCAAGCCAGCTTGAATCCTGCTGGTGGAACCAAAATAGTGAGGGTGAAGTAGTAACAGGTAGTTAAAATGAAGAACAACAAGTAAAGCAAAGTAGATTCAATTAAAGTACAAAAAACAGAGGATAAAATACCAATAGATACTAAATGGTAAGAGTTAAAAGGGGTGTATAACAATCTAAAAACCGTGTATAAAATGCAATCGCAATGTAAAATATCAAATGTATTAAAATCCAAAGGTTGTAAACAAACCTAAAGCATGTATAAAATGCAAAATCAAGTTAAAAGTCAAATTAAAACACTAAAATGGCAATGTGGTCCAAAAAAAAGTTTTGGCAAGGTGGTTAGATTAAGCAGGTTATTTTAGTTATTGTCAATTTTGTTTATTAATTCCATTTGTTCCTCAAGAGTAGTTTTAATGATAATCTTGATAGTTTCTCTACAGACCTTGTCTGCAAAAATTTGTTGGTCTGTTTTTTGGAAGAAATAATTTTTTCGGAGTGTTCGGTACAGATCACAATTATATAAAAGATGCTCTATGGTTTGTCTTTGGTTACAGTTTGCGCAAGTATCTGATTTATTAAAAAATTTTTTTGGTTTTTACTAACAAGTAAACTTTGGTTTTTGGTTTACGACTGCTAATGTTCAACTCAGTAGCCTTGTAATTTTGAACCCAATCCTGAAGACAAGGGACCTCCTGGATCAAGTAGTGGGAGAAATTTTCCTTCGTGGAGGACTTTTTGATGGAATTAACCCGCGTTTGCGTTACATGGAGAGGAAGACCACGAGAACCTCCCACGGTTAGCCTGACGACAAGGGGATTCTAGCCCATGATTCGCCTACCACTGAGGATATTTCACGTCAGCACTGTGGTCGGTGCAAGCCGGATGCGGAATTCGTATCGATTGGGATTCGAACCCGGTTCGCCTCACTGGAAGGCGAACGCTCTATTCTCTGAGCCATCGCGGCTCGCAATAAACAGTTTGAACTAATTAAAACGTAGTTAAAGCTGTTGTTGAATTAATATTTATTGTACTCTTGTTTAGTGGTCAAAATTTTCAGGAAAGAAGGCCAACTTTTAAATAAAACAATTTGTATGTTAGGCATTCATTTTTAAGAAAATACTAATTTATTATGTTTTATCTAAATCATCTAAATGTGTTGGCGACGTATAAAAATAATTTTAAAATTATTTATTATTAAATAATTCACATTATAGTTATAAATATATTTATTTTTATTTATAAAATTCGCATATTTAATTTCAAATTAATCATTTAAATATTTTAAACTAAAGTTATTTATTACACCGATTTGGTTAGAGGTAATTATTTCGATTGATTTTTTTGACAAAATTGAAATTATTTTTATTTAATCAATAATTTCGAAAGAAAAAAATAAATAAAAAAACATTGTAAGGGGCCGTTCAAAAAGTACGTACTTCTCGAAGGGGCGGGGAGGGGATTTGCTATTTTGTACGGTTTTGTACGATGGGGAGGGGGGCAGGTATTGTACAAAGTACGTACTTCATAAACATACACCAAATTTAAATATGACTGTATCCTACACACTCCTTAATTAAATATTTAATTTTATTTAAAACATAATTATTTTAATTTTTATGAAAAAGGGGGGTAGACTAATAAAATGTACGTACTCTAAGGGGGGGGAGTAAGACCGTATGTACGGTAATGTACGAAGGGGGGGAGGGGTTTAAAATTTCTCCATTTTTGTGTACGTACTTTTTGAACGGCCCCTAACAGTTTTCGTTTTCGACAGCTTTTCAATACTACTGAAGGTAAAGGAATGAACATGATTTCCATAATTTACAACCACTATAACTTATGGACGGACCCTTAACGATGCGTGTGTTCTTTTGCCGTAGCCAATAAGCATCGTTGAAATATTTCATGATCAGGCATCAGGGGAAGTCCCAAATAACTTTGCGAGATTTGACTAAATTCCTTGGAGGTGTAACAAAGCGAAGGAGTTGAATTGTATTTATCCAACATGACCATACGAGGCTTAAGTAAATTCATAGATGAAAACGATATATGCAGACCGTTTAAGTTAAGGAATACACAAGTGATTATAGATGGATGCAGTCTCATTCATCATATATATGCTCGCAATGAGACTAACTGCATTTTTGGAGGAGACTACGACAAGTGAGTAAAAAAAAAATTGTCTTCTTAATCAGGGGTCTGTTTAGAAGAAATTTGGGTCCGTTAACGGACCCTTCACAAAATATCTTTTCATAAAAACGGACCCTTCACGAAATATTTTAACTTAAAAACGAACTCTTCACAAAATATTTTATCTTTTAATTGGACCTTTCACAAAATTGTATATCTTCATTATTGTTTTGTTAATCGAATAAACCCTTCTCAGGAAGGGGGGGGGGGGGTGTGAAGAAGAAAGACAGATGTAAACGAACTAAATTTTGTCTTCAGCAGACGCTTCCTCCTTTATTCGTCCTAAATTAATATTCTGCGTTCAGCAGTACAGGCTAAATACCAAATATTTGTATGTTACATCGCTAATTTAGTTGCTACAATTGCTGTTTATTTTTAAAAATTAAATTTTTTTAATTATAATTTTACGCTGTTGAGCATAATCTTGTATGTCTTTACAATTTAAAAACTCTTTGAAAAAGTTTTTTTGCAATAACGGACCCTATTTGCACAAATTCACAAAAACAGACCCTGGTTGAAAGAATGTGATTTAACGTTTATTTTATATTCACAAATTACGGTAATTTTTTCACAATTTTACAAGAACGGACCTTTCACAAAATGTCTGGACAGACCCCTGTTAATGCAAGGTTTGGAATAAACTGTGGTCGGTTAGCCCGACACACCTAAACTTGGACCGAATCTACCATAAAATAATTATCAGTGTTTTGCCAGACCGATAGGCGATGTTAAGTGATGGTATACTGTTTCGATTTTTCTATTTCTCTTTTTGGTTTGTGTTTTTGTTTTGTATAAAAAACTCAAAGTAGTTTTTTTATAATTTTCCTAGGGGAGATATAAGTATCTTTTTTATTTTTCCATTTATTTAATTTCATAATCCAGAAATTTTTTTACTATTGTTGTCGTAGACGTCAACAGTCAGTTTTCTGGTTTAACCCAGTGGTTACCAACTGGCGGTCCGCGATGCCTTTTTTGTGGCCCGTGAACTAAAATATATTGTTGTTTCATTGCGGACTATTTTCGTAAAAAAAAACTATATGGGTTTAAAATACTTTTCTTTCGTTTAAAAAAACCAACTTTCTTCGTTTCTGTGAAATTTAACATACCAACGGTGCAAAAAAATTTATTTCTCAGGTTTTGCACCTAAGAAAATATTTATCCAAATACAAAAATAATTGCGTTTGTTGCTCTGTTTTATTTCGTTTTTGTTTGTTTGTTTGTTTTTATTTGTATTTTGTGAATATAATTTAGCATGTGCGTATCAGAAATTTTCTCGAACAAATTGTCCCCTTTAACTTTTTGAAACCACTCATTTTTAAAGAAATTATTTACATTTGTAAATTTTAAAATGCATAAAAGAGGGAATGAATATCATGTTTTATTTAAATTTCTTGAATTGAATATCGCATGAGCGGAAAAGAGAAAAAAATTAATTTTAGATGCTGGAGAATTTTTCTGTTGCTATAATTTCTAATAAGTCGAAGAAAAAATTAATTTATCCCAGAATTAAATTTAAAAGAAAAAAAAATCTTGTCACTAAGTATCTGATTAAGAGAAGATTCAAAATGATAATGATATGTAACAAGCATTATTTGTAATGCTTTTTATTTTGATTTTTAATATTAAAAAAACTGTTAAAATTCTGACAGTAATATTTAATGTTCCTTCAAACATAAAAGAGTCCTATATAAAATTTTGATAAAGTTGTGGCCCGCCATTTGACTGGTGTTTTTAATTGCGGCATCCCTATTTTTCTTTAAATTTTTTTTTTTCAATAATTTTTCTTTTTTTTCTTTTATATTTTTCAAATTTGTATAATTTCAATGTGAATTTTTTCACAAATTTTATAATTTTAATTTCGGATTATGCTGATATGAAGTCCTTTTTGTAAGCATTTTGTCACATACTGTATAAAATGTCACCAGTGCTAGCTGGTTCATGTGTTAAAACCCCAATTATCGTCGGGGTTATCGTGGAAGATTTTCGGGGTTTCCCCTCTTCATGCAATGCAAATGAGTTGTCTGTTCCATCTAAACGCTACCTCCACTGAAGTTAGAATGTCCCAAAGCTTACGTGGTTATAAATTTCAGAACTAACGTAGTTGAATCAAAGCTTATAGAACAGGGATTTCCAACTTACATGAGGCCGGGGCCACAATTAAAAACACCAATCAAGTGGAGGAGCCGCAACTTTATCAAAATTTTTTGTTTGAAGGAACATTAGATATTACTGTCAGATTTTTATCAAGTTGTAGAAAACAAAAGTATTGAATTACAAATTAAAATAAGAAATAGATTTAAAAAAATATTTAATTGCATATTTGAAAATTCGGGCTATAATAACTTTAATGTGCACCTGTATTAAACAATTAATGTGCAACAGATTGTTAAGATATAAAACTTTAAAATGGTTGGTCTTATATAGTAGAACACAAAATGTTCAATAAGAAAATTAAGGTTTGTCTGCTGAAACCACCAGAGAATAGATATTTACATTTAAAATTTGTGTGTTTGTTCAAAATGAGTGAGTGGTTTTAAAGACCGGAGAATTTCTTCGAGAAAATTTCTGATACGCTAAATTATATTCACAAAAAACAACAAAAATGAAATAAACAGCACACGATTATTTTTGTATTTGAATAAATATTTTCTTGGATTCAAAACCTGAAAAAAAAATTTTTTTTGCACCATTGGTATGTTAAATCTCACAGAAACGATTTTTATTAATGAAAAAAGTATTTTAAACCCATATATATTTTTTACGAAAATTGTCCGCAAAAAAATGACAACTAATATATTTTAGTTGCATAGGTGCTGATTTAAGAGCGCAGCTCAGCTAGGTTTGGCGTTATTTCACTTCGTGGAGTTGGCAATATAATACGTGTATTAGATAATACTAGGAGGCTTCGCCCCTTGCTCGCTAGCGCTCGCCAACTCCCGGAACTGCTTTCGCAGTTCATTTCGGATTGCTTCGCAATCCGATGCTCGCTTTGCTCGCTCATTGGATACGTTCTTAACGTCAAGCTTTTATATACTTTTTTTAACACTGAAGTTCCGAAAACTTTTCACTGTAGAAAATTCTAAACCTGTGCATTTCAATATTAATTTGAAATTGCAAACAGTTCACATATTTTTCTTAATCATTCTAAATTATTACTATTCTATTCTAAATTTCAGTTGTTGAGAAAAGTAACTGTTGTAATTTTGTTTTAAAGTCTTTCCCACCAGAGGGCTAAGACCATGAATTGTGAAACAATATGAAATAGTTCTGAACGCCGGGTGTAAAGCATCGGCTTCGATGGAGATAATTTTGTGAGAATTTTTTTGATAATTCGGTGAGAATTCACCCGATTAGACATATGATGCTCACTACGTGCTCTTGCGCGCCAAAGCTTATCAATTAAAACGTATTAGCGTTTTATATAATATAGATTAGCCATATGATGCTCACTACGTGCTCTTGCGCGCCGAATCTAATCAATTAAAAATGAAAACTGTTGCCAGCGCGAGAAAAGAAATATCATCGGTTTTATTGATTCATACATACGTACGTATTAGCGTTTTATATAATATAGATAGATAGATTAGTTCCAACACACATAGAATTTTGAAATTCTTATTTATTTATGCAATAATTTTAAAAAAAGGAATTTTGGTTCATATAGTATTTTTTCGAATTTTATTAGAATTTGAATCATGAATTTAATAGATTATTAATAATAAATGCTGATGATTTTACTTCAGAACAAAGAAATCACGCGTCACAAGAACTTTTTCTTCCATCCATTACAGGAGCTAATTTTTATGTGAATCATTATTTTGGCGTAATTGCGTAAAAAAGTAGAGCATTTGTAAACAGCTAATTTAATATACAGAGTATTGCCTTTGTTAAAGTTTCTTAGATTGTCATTATTTGCCACGAGAAAGATGAAATAGTGAAGAAAAAAATGGTGTTTTTGTAGAGTTTTTATAAAAAAATTTCTTAAAAATAATTACGAAGGAACATTTTTTAAAATTTTATTAATATTAAATCAATAATCAATTTAGGAATTCATCATCTAAGCTTTCTCAAAGAGTGTAAAAATATTAGTATTGAATATTTTTTTATTTTATATTGATATTTTTATTTCCAGAGAAATTGTTTTTCAGTTTAAATCCTTGCTGTATGAATTTTTAAATCTATAAATGCTATTAAAGTTTTATTTCAGGTTTAATTTGATAATTTAAACGTATTTACGATCGGGGGAGGGAAATTAAAAGTGTAAACGAATCTTTTAAAATTTTTCAATTTGTGTTTCCATTCTGGCTCCCTATTTGAATTTGTTTGTTTCCTTCTGAACTTATGTAGTTTTCAATTCTATTCTAGTTCAATTCTAGTAAATAAATGGTTGAGAAATAGTAAATAACGTTTTCTCGATTTTAACTTCCATTGTTTTGTATATTGACACATATCTGTACTTGTACTTTTATTTTTAATTTTTTTAACTTGTGTATATTTTTATCTAAGAATAGCTGAAAAGAAAAGGGAATTTATGTTTAAATATTATGCATTTTATTCGTTTTATTTGTAAAAAATACACTAAACTAGTTTTAGTCGCCTTAATAAAATTTTTCTAAAATGATGCTTTTCAGTCTTTGTTAAAACCCTTTGAGGCACGCAAATACAAATTTTAATATTTTTTAAAAATCGAGGAACTAATTATGATGCATAGGGTCTAAGAATGGGAAAATTACACTTAAAAAAAATTCTGATTAATTGTCTCACCAGGGGATGGTGGTTTCGGTGGTTAACCACATAGAACCACATAGTCCACATAGAAAATTTTCGTGTGGTAAGAAAATAATATTTTTTAAACTTGTTTTTTTAGCATTTTTTACAATAAATTTTAATTTTATTGAAATTAAATAATAAATTTAAATGCTAAAATCATTTATATAATTTCAAACTCGAAAAATGGCTTTAACAAACGTAATATAATGTATAATAAAATACAAAATATGAATACACGTATGAACACGTATGAATTTAAAACACGAAAAAAATTCTAAGAAATAAAATATAATACAAATATAATGTATATTATGCAATATCATAATGAAATAAATAATACAGAAATATATAATAATAAAAATAAAATAATAATAAAATGTATAACAAATTTATAGAGAAGTAAATATCTTACTCCGGCTTTCTCTGCTATATATATACATAATATATATATATGTAATATCAGGGCAGGGCAACAACCCCGATATTTTGGTGGATTTATTAGTCAAGAAAACAGGAATAATGAGGCCATGTTCTGCACAAGCTTTTATTTAGTAATCGATGGTGAAGCAAAAATCTCCTCCCCGCTCTGCCGGCTGGAGAGGGGGAGACACAGTTCCCGTCAGATCTGACGGAATTTAGTTGGTAAACATTATACACCAAAAAGCCACGCAAAGACCATTGCAAAAACCATTGCTTTTATACGATAATTAAAATGTGTGAAGAGGCCCGTCATATTGCATTCCCTGTATTCTTACGCCTCATCAAAATTATTTATTACTCATAGAAAATCGTTTAATCATTCCTTATATGGAAGTGAAAGATCTTAAAATAACTTCTCTTTTGAAATATAAATCTAATTATTATTCATTGGTATGTTTTCAACCCTGAAGTCCCAAAATAGAATTTCTGCACTTATCCTTTACCAAAGATATTTTATGAAAACGAAAGAGTTTTAAAGCTTTTATTAATACAAAAGTATTTATAATTTTCGTATTACCTATATATATATATATATATATATATATTATTTCCATTATAAAGATTAATCATAATTAAAAATCAAGAATACAAAATAATAATAATTTTTTTTTAAAATTCTTAGTTTTTAAGACAAACAAAATGCAGAAAAATTAGTAATAATCGAAAATAAATTTAGCATCAACTCAATATGACTGTTCACTAATTTAAAAAGAACGCAAATGAGGAGAACAAATTTGTTTCAGATAAGAAGTTTGAGGTATTTGGCTTTAATTTCAATAAAAATAGATAAAAGACACATGGTTCTACTTTCATAAGACCCATGCTAACGAAAACCCCTAATAAATTTTGATCTACTTCACTATCTGAATGAGTGAAAGGGGGGAAAAGAACATGTGCTGGTGGGAATATCGTACGTTCTAGGGACACAGTGGTCTCTCTCTGAAACCAGGAAAATAGATGCAAAAATTTAATACTTTTCTTCGAAATTCTTATCGGGGAAAAATTTGTAAGTCAAAAGGAGCTCACAAAAAACAAATTTGAGTAATATAGTTAAAAATTTTTTTGTATTTTATTGCGCGAAAAATGTTTTCTTTGAAGTAAAGATAAAATGATTTGATAACTTTTCATTTTTCACCAAGGAAGGCATAATCTAAGTGTAGTCGTGCTATCTAGTGATGGTTAGGAAAGTTAAAATATTACTTTAAAAGTATTGGTTTCAGAAATTGACCATTGTGCGTCTAGGAATTTTTTTTAAAAAAAGAGCGGTTTCTCTGTCATATCACTGTGAGCTAAAGGGTTTTAAACTGAAGAAAAAAAAATTAGAATATAGTTTTAAATTGACAGAATAGACATTTCAATGTAATTAAACAAAATAGACATTTCAAACAAAATACCTTGTAGGAATATACCTGGTGGGAATATCGTACGTTCTAGGGACACAGTGGTCTCTCTCTGAAACCAGGAAAATAGATGCAAAAGTTTAATACTTTTCTTTGAAATTCTTATCGGGGAAAAATTTGTAAGTCAAAAGGAGCTCACAAAAAACAAACTTGAGTAATATAGTTAAAAAATTTTTTGTATTTTATAGCGCGAAAAATTTTTTCTTTGAAGTAAAGATAAAATGATTTGATAACTTTTCATTTTTCACCAAGGAAGGCATAATCTAAGTGTAGTCGTGCTATCTAGTGATGGTTAGGAAAGTTAAAATATTACTTTAAAAGTATTGGTTTCAGAAATTGACCATTGTGCTTCTAGGAATTTTTTTTAAAAAAAGAGCGGTTTCGCTGTCATATCACTAAGAGCTAAAGGGTTTTAAACTGAAGAAAAAAAAATTAGAATATAGTTTTAAATTGACAGAATAGACATTTCAATGTAATTAAACAAAATAGACATTTCAAACAAAATACCTTGTAGGAATATACCTGGTGGGAATATCGTACGTTCTAGGGACACAGTGGTCTCTCTCTGAAACCAGGAAAATAGATGCAAAAGTTTAATACTTTTCTTTGAAATTCTTATCGGGGAAAAATTTGTAAGTCAAAAGAAGCTCACAAAAAACAAATTTGAGTAATATAGTTAAAAAAATTTTTGTATTTTATAGCGCGAAAATTTTTTTCTTTGAAGTAAAGATAAAATGATTTGATAACTTTTCATTTTTCACCAAGGAAGGCATAATCTAAGTGTAATCGTGCTATCTAGTGATGGTTAGGAAAGTTAAAATATTACTTTAAAAGTATTGGTTTCAGAAATTGACCATTGTGCGTCAAGGAATTTTTTTGAAAAAAAGAGCGGTTTCGCTGTCATATCACTGTGCGCTAAAGGGTTTTAAACTAAAGAAAACAAAATTAGAATATAGTTTTAAATTGACAGAATAGACATTTCAATGTAATTAAACAAAATAGACATTTCAAACAAAATACCTTGTAGAAATATACCTGGTGGGAATATCGTACGTTCTAGGGACACAGTGGTCTCTCTCTGAAACCAGGAAAATAGATGCAAAAATTTAATACTTTTCTTTGAAATTCTTATGGGGCAAAAATTTGTAAGTCAAAAGGAGCTCACAAAAAACAAATTTGAGTAATATAGTTAAAATTTTTTTTGTATTTTATTGCGCGAAAATTTTTTTCTTTGAAGTAAAGATAAAATGATTTGATAACTTTTCATTTTTCACCAAGGAAGGCATAATCTAAGTGTAGTCGTGCTATCTAGTGATGGTTAGGAAAGTTAAAATATTACTTTAAAAGTATTGGTTTCAGAAATTGACCATTGTGCGTCTAGGAATTTTTTTTAAAAAAAGAGCGGTTTCGCTGTTATATCACTGTGAGCTAAAGGGTTTTAAACTGAAGAAAAAAAAATTAGAATATAGTTTTAAATTGACAGAATAGACATTTCAATGTAATTAAACAAAATAGACATTTCAAACAAAATACCTTGTAGGAATATACCTGGTGGGAATATCGTACGTTCTAGGGACACAGTGGTCTCTCTCCGAAACCAGGAAAATAGATGCAAAAATTTAATACTTTTCTTTGAAATTCTTATCGGGGAAAAATTTGTAAGTCAAAAGGAGCTCACAAAAAACAAATTTGAGTAATATAGTTAAAATTTTTTTGTATTTTATTGCGCGAAAATTTTTTTCTTTGAAGTAAAGATAAAATGATTTGATAACATTTCATTTTTCACCAAGGAAGGCATAATCTAAGTGTAGTCGTGCTATCTAGTGATGGTTAGGAAAGTTAAAATATTACTTTAAAAGTATTGGTTTCAGAAATTGACCATTGTGCGTCTAGGAATTTTTTTAAAAAAAAGAGCGGTTTCGCTGTCATATCACTGTGCGCTAAAGGGTTTTAAACTGAAGAAAAAAATATTAGAATATAGTTTTAAATTGACAAAATAGACATTTCAATGTAATTAAACAAAATAGACATTTCAAACAAAATACCTTGTACTTACGCTCCCAAAAATTGCACACCAAATTAGCTTTGTATTAAAATTAAAAAAAAGCAAGGAAAAAAAAACATGAAATTTTATCAAATATTATTATTTTTAAAAGACGTTGGCCCTACTAATATGGTGCCCCTGAAAGAGAGGCCAACAAAATCGCCCTGTATTTGCCTGAATTGACGGATGTTAACACAGTTGGGCATTGAAAAAATATATTTTTTTTAAAAGAATGACTAACATAAAAATTTTTAAAGGCAGAAAATTTTGAGACTATCTGTGTTTTTAATGCATAAATGTTTTATAATGAAATAAATTTGTGTGCTTCAATGGGGGTAAAAATATTTTTTATGTTCAATAAATATTGATAAATAATGATGCAGGGAGATAATTTTTGTTATTTTTCCTGAACACTGTTCAGGAAATATTTTGCTTTTTAAAATACAGCTATTGTTTGATATTTCTTTTGATTTAATTTGTTATAAATTGTTTTTAACTTTATTATCATGTTTCATTATGCAAAATCAATTACAGTGACAAAAATTTGTTTTTAATAAAATTCAATACATAATTGCAGTAAGAATGATTGCCTTTTCTTTAATAATTGAGATTTATTTTAGTTATCTATTAATATTTAAAAATTCAATTTCTATTTTAAATAATTAAGAAAATAATGAATTAGATTTATAAGACTATTTTAATTAGATTTATTATTTCAAAATTTATGTTACCTGTTTCATCCTATCTATACCTGTTTCATTACCTGTTTCATCCTATCCTATTTGATGTCAACCAAGGGACCTGGCCTCGGGGTACGTTGGTCTGCTTTTTAATGTTTTTTAAAAAATTAATTCAAAGAAAGAAAACGGACTGAACGTTTCAATACAAATCGTAAGTGATAAGATTATGCAATTTTCTTTGAAGAGGAAAAATCAAATTTCACTAATAGTTTTTTAATAAGATTAAAAAAACTGAAAAGTGGGCCAACTAATCTCGATTTCCCCTACATACCCTGCCTATGCTATATGGATGGATTATATTATTTTATGTCTACTGAATTTAGCTTAAGATAGAATTTAGCTTAAGAAGAATTTAGCTTAAAGATAGAATTGTCTAATAAATTGTCTTGGTCAAATATTAACTTCAAAACTGTTCAATTTTTTTTTAAATTGGTTAAATTTTTATTGCAAATTTTCAAGACCTTTGTGTTTTTTTTGGTAAATTCAGGTATTAATTCAGTTTTTAATTTTTTTAAAAATAAAACTGATTTTTTTAAACTTGTTTGAAGACATAGGCACCTCGGTTTCGGGTACGTTGATCCAATTTTCAATGTGACTTGTTGTTAAGAATTTGATTTAAGAACTCGTTAGAAAATCCTAAGCACAAATACATTTTTCTTTTACATGGTGACAAAGAAAGTCCTCATTTAATTTTCGTTTTGGCAACAAAAAATGGAAAAATCAAGCTTGTGAGCTGTCATAAGCATGAGAGCGTAAACGTTAATGTTCACTTATTTCTGAATGAAAATTCTTTTCGAGCTTTGACAACCGATAACTGAAAAAAAACAGCTATAAGTTGGGAAGAATTGTAAGGATTAAAAGCTAATAGTTCCTATCAACGGAGTGTTGTTTGCAAATTTTTGATTGCATGCCACATATTTTTCAATTTTAACTTCCTTGTATTTACGTCATTTAGCAACTTGACAGTGAAGTTCTAAGTTCTAAAATTTATATATATTTTTTAAAAAAAGTTTGAATCTTTAATAGCATAGTAATTATTTTTTAAAGGCATTATTGTTTGTTTTTGTTTCTGCAAGTTCTTCTGTAGTTGGTCTTTTATTTCGATTTAAAAATTTATATTTCATTAATTTATTGTTAACTAAAACTGTTAATTTTTTAAAGAGGATTTCGTTTTTAATATTTTAATAATAATTTAAATTTTTAAGATTTTAGTCTGGAACTTATTTGAAATGATCTCAATTTAGTGGCTAGCAAAACGAGCACGATTTGCAAAGCCAGCCATGTCAGACGGCATAGCAATTTTCTGGGGTTGGGAGGAGTCATCGAACCCCTCCCCCTTAGCTATAACACTTAAGTTTGAAAACGTAGAGGTCTTATTTATAAAAATAAAACTAATGAAGGGTGCGTAGCACTTTTAAAAAGTGCCTAAAGGTGCTTATTTTCGATTTTCGTTTTTTAAAAGTCTCTAAAAGTGTCTTTTTCATTGGGTGTTTTTCAAAAGTGCTTATTTTTCCCTTTTCGAAAATGATATTTTTTTTCGTGACCATTTCGATTTTCGCCTCGTATTATGTAAAAGCGTGCTTTTCTCATTCTATTCAACGTTTTTGCAACTCATCGAACAATCTATTTAGGTTTTCCGTCGGTCCATAGCTCTTAAAAGCGCCAATCATTTTACATGTTTGATGAAATACTTGCGAGTTCGCTTGTGCGTCTAATGAGCTGGGTTCGGTAGGATTATTACCCTCTCATGTGCAGCTTTGCTGCACTTTTCAAAATATTCTCAATTTCAGGCTTCATTTTCCTCCCTCTGATATCGAACCGAAAAATCTCTTGATAGTTTTATCATGGCTAATATAATCAAGAAAAGAATTCTTTGTCAGAAACTAGTTATTTTATCATGATCCTGTAAAATCTTCGAAAATCATTTTTTCATTTTGCTAATGTATATAATGCTTAACAATATTTTTTGAGTGCTTAAAAAGTACTTAATGGCTTATTTTTTGTTGAAAAATAAGGAAATGTTTAAAAATTTGTTAAGTGGTGTTTGTTAAGTGACTTTTTCTTCAAATTTAAAGATTTTTACTTTAACTGGTTAAACTTCTGTTAACTTTTTATTCTTGCTTTTTCACAACATATATACAAGAAGTCTGAAAAATATGGCATCAAATACCTCGCAAATGCGCATCAAATATAAAAAAAACTTATTTAAAAAAAAAAGACGAAAAAAAAGAACAACTTTAAAATATTCTTTAAACATACCAGACTCATTCCCCGTTCCAATTGCAATATAGCGTCACCTGTGACTCAAAACATAAAAACCTGTAGATAAATCATGGTACTTAGTTCAAAGAATCCTAATCCGCAAATAAAAAAGAGGTTCATCTTTAAGATTTTTGAAGGTACTTCGCGTCACATAAATAGAGGTTAAGGTTGGCCGTGGAGCTTGGTATCATTATTCCTCATGCTTAATTAAAAAATTTCTGGTTTTCTGCACATTTCACGAGATATTTGAAAGATTCATGATTTTCAGACAGCCTGTGCTTATGAATTTTTAATTTTCTTTCGTTACAGATTCGCTACTGATGTGCAGAATTACTTTTCCATTCTGAAGCAGTGCCAAATATCGCCAATAATTATTTTCGATGGAGGTCAGACTGATGATAAAATAGATATGCGTTTAAAAAGACAGCAACAACGCACTGAAGAAATAAAAACTCTCCTGAGAGATGGGGATGAAATGATAAAAGTACTTCCCCTCAATTCTCATGTAGTTTTCAAGAACATACTTTCAGAAATAGATGTATTGTATGTTCAATGTGATTACGAAGGGGACGCGCAATTAGCTAGTATTGCTACACACTATAAATGCCCAATTCTTAGCGAAGTTAGTGATTTTTATATTTATGATTTGCCTTATGGATTTATTAAAATATCCCATATTGATAATGCTATCAAAGTCGAAACTCTTCGGGATGGTTCACAGAAAAAGTATTTACTGTGTAAAATATATTATTTGAGCACACTATTATATAAATTTCCTCTAAAAGATAAAACAATGATTTCTTTAGTAGCGACTTTGGCTGGGAATCATTACGTATCTGCTTATGACCATTTAAGGAAATTTTATCTTTATATTAATGTTCGTTTTAAAGATAGGTTTCAAGGTCTTTTCTCTTGGCTGCGCAACCAAACATTTACCGAGGCGAAATCGAAAGTTTTTAATTTTGTAGGGCACGACATCAGAAGCTTAATCGAAAAATCTATTTCCGAATACGAACTGAAACCGACTAACATGATCGATATTTTAAATGCAATTCTCCATAATCAGTCGGAGGATCTTATTGTAAGTAAATCCGTACTGATCTTGCCCTGTGGAGAAGTATTGCCAGGAAAATTTAAAATAGCCTTTCACAAAGGTCTGCTTACCACGTGGCCATTAAATACAATCACTTTCAAATGCAATACTTTGTATCCACAAATCGAAGACTTTTCTGAAGCATGTGCTTTTACGTGTTCTCGTTATATTCGAAAAGTAATTTATGGCATAGTTTTACGGCATGGTTCAGAAAACTCTAAACGGCATGCCGAAATTTGTCTTCGTCAAATCATAGAATATGAACCTGGTACTTACTCTTCGCCGATTTCTGTTGAATTTCTCTCGGAATTGGAAAATGGCGAAGAAGTTCCTAATTTGAAAAATTTATATAGAATGCAAAAAGATGGGCTGCGAGATTTTATGTGCAGTGTATTGGGTCTGGATGGAAATTTTTTTTCTGATATTTATGGCGATTTACACTTATTGTTTGGATGTATACATTATTGGCTTTTGCACAGTTCTCCTAAGCCATCCAAAGAATTTTTGTCATCTTTAATGCTTACTATAATATATTTGCAAATAAAAGAAATAATTACGGTTCCGAATGAAGAGATAAATACAGATGTCGATTCAAGAGCATGTATTTCTCAGTCAACAATTAAATTAGTGTCAGAAAACTTGGAAAAATATTTGCAGAAGCCTGTTTTAAACTCGACAAACCCGTTTGATATCAGCATTGTCCATAGCTATAGTCAGCTTCAGGCTTGTATCCATGATATCAGTGGTTTGAATAGATAGCTAAACTTACCTTTTAAAGCCTCACAATTGCACAAGCTATTAAACGGGACAATGCTTTATAACCTAACAAATCAACTTCAATCAGAAAAGAACGCCGAATCAGTTATCAGATGTTTATTGGGAGGAGAAGCATCTGTTATAAAAATGTATGAAGGATTTATGTTCAAATTTGCATTAATTGGGAGAAGTTTGTAAAATTATTTATCTAAAATATTCTGGAGTTTTATTATTTAAAATCTTTCTGAAATGCAGAATAAAAAGGAAAATCTTTGAGAACTCATAGATGTATTATTTAAATACACCACGTTATTAGCTGGAATAGTATTATGAAAATTTTTTTCTTTATAAAAAGCTTAGTCTTATTCAGTAAAATAGTTTTAATTTTTTCTATGTAACTTTTAGTTTTAAAATATTTATATTTTGTTTCAAAATTTATGTTGTGATTCCATGGCTATGATTATATTGACTTTCCATCTATTTTTTCATACTGTTTTTTTAAGTATTAATCAATTCATTATTTCTTATGTTTCGTTATTGTATAACTATACCCAAGAAAATTTGTTTTTTTCTACATGCTCATATTTTTTGTAGTTGTATCAAGTGCCTATAGATGTTTCTATAGCAGTAATAATATATTTTTGATGCTATCGCTTATACCTTGGCTTATACTATTCATAGTTAAATAAAATATTTTTGGTGAAATTCTTGTGGTGTTTTATTCTATTTGAAAAAATTATACAGATTTTGTAATAAACTAAAATAGCTAAAATATTATTAAATTAAAAAAAAATTATTTATTGTTTTTATTTTGAATTATTTATTTCGAAATGAATTCAAGAAAAAAAAACATTTCAAATTAAGCTTTATTTTTAACCTGCTGATTTATTTATTTGAAAATAATACAAGGAAAAACTAGAAAGAAAAAAAGGTGTGTAATGTCTGCTGAATTAATAATTGTTGAACAAATTTCAGTAAATTTGCAGAAAATAACATGGAGAGGTCTTTTTTTTTTTACTAATGCTGAATTACATTGGTATGAGTTCAAGTAAAATAAATTTAACTTATGTAGATATTTATTGCGTTTTGTCAATAAATAAATATTTTAATAAAATAAAATATTTAACGCTTAATTAAAATTTTAATAATATAAAGCAATTCATTGAACTCAAATTTTTCAATGAATAACAGAATTTTTTAAATAACACCATCAATAATTTTCTCGAATGCTTTTTAATTTATTCATATCCATTTTCCATTTATTTAAATATGGGAGTAATTAGAGGTATCGTTTTGTTTATTATTGTATATTGTTGAAATGTTTGTATTCGCATTCACATATGTCGTAAATGATAAAGCCTAAATTAAATATGCTATTTTTTAGCTTGAAAATCTTTCGCTAATTCACAGAATTGCGCGAATAAACAATTAATTTTCTGGCAAAATTTACTCGGAGCATTGCAAATAAAAAATTTAAATTTCGTTATTTAGGCAAAATTTCGTTAACAAGACATTTATTGCGCCCTTACCTTCTATCTTTTTAAGTTCTCTATTCAAATGCAGGGCTGATTGTGCTCCGGAAAAAAATCCGAATTTTTCATTAACTGTGATCCGGAAGTTTCCGGAGATCGAAGGTCCAGACGTTTTTAAAATTCATCGATCACAAAAGTTTCCGGAAATCAAATTTTCAAATGTGCAGAGCTGATTGTGCTCCGGAAAAAATCCGGATTTCCGGATTTTTCGCTAACATTGATCCGGAAGTTTCCGGAGATCGAAGGTCCACACGTTTCAAAAAAATCATTGATCACAGAAGTTTCCGGAAATCAAATTTTCAAAGGTGGAACTTAAAAACACAGTTTATTTTATTTGTTTGTAAGGGAGAGCCAGAGAGATACTTTATAAGCTTATATTCACGATTAATATTAATTTTTTTATCAGTAAATAGTTGTTATGCTCATAAACTCAAGAGAGAAAGACATATTTGTAAATTTTAATTACTTCTCCAGGTCATCATAGGCATGTGTAAATGGTATAGGTATGTGAAAAATTTTAAATATATTTTAAGTAAACTAAGAAATATTGAGAAAAAGAAAGAAAAAAAACGTGTTTGAATTTTTTTTCAATTTAAACTGTTTTTTTTTTTTTTTAACTTACGAAATTTTTCGGAATTTTGACTTGGTCTCACAATCACCCCTGAATGTGGAACTTAAAAACACAGTTCATTTTATTTGCTTGTAAGGGAGAGCCAGATACTTTATAAGCTTTATATTCAAGATTAATGTTCATTTTTTTATCAGTAAATAAACTGCTGTTTGTAGAAAATGCAACACCATGAAGGAATCATCAGAATCAAATGAAATTCGCAGCAAATGTCAATTATAGGATATTATGCAAATTAATAAAGTTTCAGAGCCATCGCGCGTGCGTGGCGCGCGCAGCGCCCTCTGAATTGATGCTGAAAGCGTATAAATAAAGTGCTGTAGCGGGACGTTGAAAATAGTCTATGATTATTTGTTAGTGGCAAACGTTTAGTGAGACCTGAGTATGCCTCCACGACGGAAGAATAAGAAATTCAAGCAACTTACGGAGTTTGAACGAGGGAGGATAATCGGCCTTCGAGAAGGAGGATTTTCCTATCGCGCAATAGCAGCTCGTATGCAGCGGAACAGTTCCACAGTGATGCGAGTTTGGAAGCAGTGGACCGACGAGCACCGAACAACTCGAAAAACAGGCACTGGACGACAGAAGGTGACGTCAGAGCGCGATGATCGACACCTGCTCCGCATGGCGGTGAATGATCGCACAGCTTCCTCCAGGCAGCTGGCAGCACATTGGTCTACTGCTACAGGTGTACAATTGTCGGCTTCGTCAATTCGTCGTCGTCTGCTGCGCCGTGGATTGCGTGCAAGGGTGCCATTATACAGGATTCCCCTCACGGCGGATCATCGACGGCTGCGTCGGCAGTGGGCTCTTGAGCACAGAGACTGGCGAGCTGATTGGCACCAAGTTGTCTTTTCAGATGAATCACGCTTCAATTTGTGGACCCATGATGGCCGTGTTCGTGTTAGACGTTATGCCGGTCAACGCTGCCTTCCTGAGTGTATTATTGAACGACATAGTGGTCGAACACCCGGAGTTATGGTCTGGGGTGCGATTTCGTATCATGGACGATCCAATTTGATACGAATTGAGGGTAATCTCAATAGCAACAGATACGTCCGTGAAGTGCTACAGCTCGAAGTCGTTCCTTTCCTTCAAGGCATCCCTGGAGCTATCTTTCAGCAGGATAATGCACGCCCACATGTTGCGCGGACTGTTAGAGACTTCTGTTCACCACAACGCATGCAACTTCTTCCTTGGCCTGCTTATTCGCCGGATATGTCGCCTATTGAGCACGTGTGGGATATGGTTGGTCGGCGTCTCACTCGTGATCCGCGTCCTGCAGTTTCCAAAGACGAACTTTGGTTGCGCATACAAGCGATATGGAATTCTCTTCCTCAAGCAGATATTCAACATCTGTTTGACTCCATGCCACGTCGTATAGCAGCACTTATTGCAGCGCGTGGTGGCTGCACCAAATACTGATTTCGGACGCTTAATTTGTTTCTTTTGTTTTGAAAATTTCATGATTTATTTGTATCAGTACAAGTCGTTTCTGCATTAAATTTCATTTGATTCTGATGATTCTTTCATGGTGTTGCATTTTCTACAAACAGCAGTTTAGTTATAATCATAAACGCAAGAAAGAAAGACATATTTGTAAATTTCAATTACTTCTTCAGGTTATCATAGGTATGTGTGAATGGTGTAAGTATGTGCAAAATTTTAAATATATTTTAAGTAAACTAAGAAAGATTGTGAAAAAGGAAGAAAAAAAAAAAACCTTGTTTAAATTTTTATCCATTTAAAATGTTTATTTTTAATCAAGAAATTTTCCGGAATTTTGACTTGGGCTCGCAATAACGTGATAGAGACCTTTTTTACGCAGTATTGTTAGACGCAATGTTTGCTTAACTTCGAGAATAATTCGAATGGAATTAGCGTGAACTACTGAGGAAAACCTTAAAGTATAAAACTGATAATCTGAAATTGATTCCGAAATGGCAAATATAAAAGATCGTTCGCTTGAAAAAATAGTGTTTTAGAATCTCATGCTTTCAGACATATTATAATGAGTCACAATTCTGTTTTGAATTCTGATTTATTACGTAAAAATTATTGAATCAATGTGATTCATTATAGTGAATAAATTTTTACGACATGGAATGTTCGAATCACGCATTTCAATAATAACTTATCAACGCTCTCTATACTTTCTTAAATTCGTATTTCGATTTTTTGTTCCTTTGCTGTTACTGCCATTAATTTTCTCATGGTTTTTAAAATTTCTATATCATTCCAACGCGCAAAATTCAATTCGTATATTTATTAGTCACTTTTTGACGCAACGGTACCGCCGTTTTCGCTACTGATATTTGATCTTTTTAATCTCGATATTTTCATACAAATTCATTAAGAAACCAGAAATTCGCATCCCACATTTGAGTGCCTAAATACTTTTCGGCGCACTTGACTTGCGTTAAATTCATGCGTCACTTTTATCTTTTCTTTGCAGTTATTTTTGTTGATTTTCACATAATTTTTTTTCAAATGCCAATATTATTATGATACGGGAAATTTAAATCGCGTTTCTGAGTACTATAAGATGTGATAATTCTATCGATTTTTCAGTCAATTTTTCGGCAGTTATCTATACTGTTTTTCTCATATTTTATAAAATTCTGATATTTTTAATACGACATTATTTATTACAACACATGAATCCCGAAACGTTCATTTAATTAACCCCTTTTTGATGCAACCGATTCAGGTGATTTCGTCATAAATGCACGTGTATTTATCGATAGTTATTTTTTTAAAGTTATTGACAGGAATCTCACTTAAACTTCGATTAACCTAGTTCGTTCGAATTTCGGCTTTTAAAATGGAAAATAATGGAATTTTTTTATTTATTAAAAATTATACCTCATTACAACTTGGTGAAATATATATTTTCAATTATAAATTATGAATTTATTCAAAATATTATCGGACTCCAATTATTTAATGCTTAACATTGTCACAATATAAGACGATTCACCCGGCGTAGCACAGTGGGCCAGCATCCAAGGTTTCTTGGTCAAAATTAGTATTTCGATAAAATTTGTTTCAAAATTTTGGAGTTTTTATGTGCAGGTGATTTGAATTTATAGTTGAAATGCACTAAGGAAACAAAATGGCGACTGAAATATGGCGAGCAAAAAAAAAAAATAATAATAATAATAATAAGTTTAAATAATTAAATATAGCAATGAAAATATAATAATTTTCGTAACTTTATATTAAAAATTAAAAGCAAATTCTATTTCCCATGTAATATTACAAAATAACGCGAAAACATGAAAAAAAAACAAGCATAATTTTTGTTTTTCAGTGTATTTAGTCCACCTTTGCAATATGGGCAAAATGGGGCAGGTTTTTTCGAAAGAAGAAACATCAAAGAAGACAACAAAAAAAAGTTTAGCTAATTACCTCATGGAAATTTTTTGGAACTAAGTTTCGAAAGTCATTCAAACATTGTAAAATGTCAAATGATAAGGTATAAACTATAAGTTTGTCAGGAGTATTAACAAATCCTACAAATTGAAAAAAATGTACTATAATTCATCACTAATTTCGCTGATAAAAATGTAACAGTAAGGTGAAATTCCTATATATATTTGTGAAATATAAATATAGAAGTTACATTTAAAAAATTTTTTTAACATATTTTTCACTACATTGTACTCTTGACGGTCCAGAAAGTAAATTATAATGTTTAGAATGATTATGAATACTTAATTTCGGCTCTATTAAAACTGTTTACACATATTTTAGTTGAAAATTTAATTTGACAAATTCTGCTACACTCTATTGTTTCCGGGATAATAAATATTTACAATATAAACATAAACCGAGTTAACTCGGCATAATCAGGTAACAGGTTAATGTATTGGAAGAATTTTTGTTTCATGTTATTTATTGAAAGATGTTCTATTGAACATAATTAGCAAAGTTAAAGTTTGTGAATATTTTTAAAAGTTAAAGTTTAAAAAATATTTATGAACTTAAAAGTTTAAAATTCGGTAACTAAGTTCTGTCGAACAGATTTCAATGAGTGAAATGCGTGTAAAAAATACATAATTTAAACGGTTATTATGGAAGTTTCAATTATTTCTAAAGAATTTATTTTCAACAAATGCCTAATCAACAGACTTACTTGTGAAGATCGATTTTTCTTCAATAAGTTATGAATTTTTCTCTAATTTCGAAAGAGAAAAATTTAATTCAACTTAAAATAGTGTAACAGCATGGTACATTTAGTACAATATACTAAATAAAGCAGACGATCGTTAACATTCAAACTATTTTAATGACGTTTCATTACATTTACATAAAAAAAATTTTTTTAATTAATTCTTTAAAATATTTTTAGTCTAAAATGTTTTAAAAAACTATAAATTTCAAAAATAAAAATAACAGAAAATATTTTTTAATGTTTTTGTTTCTGCAAATTATATCACGTGTTTAAAAATTATGAAAAATCAAACGATTTTAAGTAATCTGCAGTTTTCTTAGGTTTTTTCCCTTCACGTTTTCTACTTGAGTTAAAATCGCCAAGCAGTTTTAAATTTCTTAAATTCTTTTGAGTTTACAAATAAGTCAGTATGCTGTTACATCTTTGATAAGTCGTTCTGTTATATGATAACAAAGAGCTTGAAATCATTTAAATAGCAACGCTAAAAAATTTGAAATGTTACATTATGAAAGATTATACTAAGTTATCTAAAATTATATATTTAACCTTTAAAACATTAATGTATAATGACTTAATTATTAGTATAGCACGTATCATTTACTTTTATATCAGTATTCTGTAAGTAACGTTCTTTTTGTTATGATTTTTGTAAAGTTGACCTGGATGCACTCCTAATTATGGGAATGACTTAATAAAATTTTCTAGCGAATCATTTATTCTTTTTGCCAACTACAATTCAATAACCTAGTATAAATCATTAGTTTTCTGTTTTACGAACGTTAATCCATCGAATGGTTTGTATAAATTTAAAACAGTTAAAAAGACAAGTTCTTTTCCGTTTTAAGCCCCCTCAAAGTAATTAGCTTGTATTTTTGTATTAATCTTATTCATATACAATTCAAACAATCTAGCAGCAACTTCTCCTCGGAAGAATGTTCTAACTAATGATTCAGAATTTGATCCAGATTCTAGCTTCATAGTCAAGTTATAAAGCATAGTACCGTTCAAATATTCACAAAGTTTTGAGGGATCAAATGGTCGCTTTAATAACGAGTTTAAAGCACCAACACTCCAGATGCATGTTTGCAGTTGACTGTAGTTGTCAATGATACGTTTTACATTTGTCGGTTGGGTACGCTCAGGTTTTTGTAAATATTTATTGAAGTTTTCAGCCACTCGTGTAGGAAGAGTCTCCATGTCTTCTGTTTCTTTCCCATCGGCTGCGTTTTCTCGTAAATTGTTTTCTTTTATTTGATAATATATGATGCAAATCAAAAGCGCAGGCAAAAAGTATTTCGTTGGTTTTGGTTCTGAATTCAAAAGCCAATATATTATGCTTCCAAACAGAAGTTGCAAATTATTTTGAATACCTTGTAAGAAATTTTCATCCACTCCCAACACGGCAGAAAGGAAATCTCTGTAATTGGTTTGGGTTTCATATATATCCGACAACTTCGGTATGTTTTTCTCCAAACCACCAATTTCAAGCTCAGAGCATAATTTTAAGAATACTCTTTGATTTGACCAATCGTGCTCTATAATTTCTCTTAAACAGTTGTTCTTATGAATTTCGAGACTACCCGGTTCATGCTGTGACAGTATGCTATAAGTTATTTTTCTGATGTAACGAGAGCAAGAATAGCTGCTAGAATTAGGTTTAGAAAATGCTTCAATTTGAGCATGCAGGAAACTTTCATGTGTAGTAATAATATTTAATAGCGTAGACGAGATACAACCTTTATGAAAAGCAACAACTAATTCTTTAGGCAAGGTTTTCTTGTTTGTGGTACTACAATTTGTTTTAATTTTACTTTTTTCAAAAATTCTCTCACTGTCATTGGAATTTATTCCTTCTAAAATACTGCTCAATCGTTCTCCTTCGGCCAGCTGAAACTCATAATTCTTAATAACATATTCGATTTTGTTTTTTATGCTTTTATTACCTTTGTAAATTTTGAGCACTTCATTATTACTCTGAGCAAATGTTTTGTTTTTAAGCCATATAAGCACATCATTAAATCTATGGTCTTTGCTCCAGTTTTTAATTCTATAGAAATATTTAAAATATGTGAAATTTGCATAATCGTTTCCCACTAAAGCAGCAAACAATGATAGGTTTCTTTTATCTTTTATAAAATACTTATTTTGAAATTTTACCACTTTATAAATTTTACACATCATCGTGTTGGTTTTAATTTCTTCCTCTACTTTTAGAGCGTCATCAAGGTGTGAGAACCTTATGATACCATACGGTAAGTCGTATATGTAAAAATCGCTGTCTTCAGCAAGAACAGGGCATTTGTAATGCGTAGCGAGGGCTGCTATCTTTTCATCACCGCCGTAATCGCACTGGACATGGGCTATTCTTTTCTCCAAAAGAATATCTTTGAAAACTTCGTAATGGTTGATGGGAGTAAAGGAAGAATGAATTTTTTTATTTAAGTAATTGTTAATATGATTCAGTCGGGTTTTATGTCGTTGCATATGCTTTTCAGACTCGTCAGCTGAGTTTCCGTAGCAGCCATTAAAAACAACAATTGGTGTAATTTTGAATTTCATAAGAGTTTCAAAGTATTTTCTTACAACTGTGGCATACCTAAAAAATACAAAATCTTGTTACTTTTCATGTAAAGGGCTACATTACCGAAAGAATTATTACTTAATTATCGAAAAAAAATATTGCTTTCATTATAATTTTAAACAATTCTAAAATGTAACAAACTTCGTCTCCCTATATGGATTATTTAAAAAGTTTTAAACGGTTATGAACATAAAATAGATGACCTACTAGAAAAACAAGTCTTTTATTTGAATCCTTAAAGATTTGTTTCTATTGAAGATAGATCTTTGAAGTGAACTTTTTTTACAGCTACTATTTAGTAAAACTGCCCACTGAGTAAGTGTTTTAAAAATGATTACATTTTTTATGTTATATAATCGATATATGTTGACTTTTTCATTGGTTTTACATAAAAATAACCATAAAAATATTCTAATTGGCACCAAAACAAACGCATAAATGCATAGATTTTTTTAGCGAAGAACAATAATAGCATTAACCAATAAATAATTAAAATAAAAAATGAGTTAGACATTTAAGAATAGCATTTTTTTAAATTTAGAGAATTTTTAAATATGTTCAAACTTTTAAAAAATGAGCAATATTTTTAATATTTGAAAGCAAACGATTGACTGCCTATTAAGTGTGCATTTAAAGCAATATGAGCCTGGCCTGGTTCGGGCCGCAAATGTACTTTCAGCCAAGGAAATAAATTTGCTATAACCAAAGTGAAATAATTTTAATGCATAAAAATAAACAGAACTTTTAACACTTTCATTTATTTATTAATTGAGAAATGAACAATGACATATTCAATTCAACAAACTTTGCCAAATATTAAATATAAATGTATTGAAATTTTTTTAAACTTTTTTTGTGAAATTCGAAAAAGTAAGGAAAAAAAGTCGTAAACTTTGTTTAATAAAGTATATATAAGGATGTAAATTCATTTGCTTCGGTAAAAAAAAAAGTAAATTATTTTGTTACTATTTTCACATTATTTTAATTCTTAAACCAATATATTACTGATTTGACGATTTTATGCTTATTTATTCGATTGAGTACATAAAACTATTATTGAACCATTTGATAAATGAAAATAAAAATAATATATTTCTTTGCAGATTAGCTGAAGACACATGTGATTTTTTTTACTATACTACAAACTGAATAACAAATAATGAGGTGATCGGCAAATATCGTTAAATACCGAATGAAAAATAGAATATTCTAGAAGGCATTGAGCCCACTTATAAAAATAGTCCTAAATTTTTTGAAATAAAAAAAAGAATATTTAGCGTGCTTTTTTGTACATACTTCTTCATATATTGGTGATTCTTTTCAAACATGACATTTCGAACCAAAAATTTTTTTTCAAATTTAAAGTCTTCAAAATAATCGAAATTTTTTTTCGTATACTTTTTTAGTTACATTTATTAATATCTTACAGACAGCAGTGTAGTTTACTGACATTTGCTCGAGAAAAAAAAATAGAAATTCACCAAATCTTGAATGCCATATTAGCTTAGAACAGTGGTTCCCAACCTTTTGTGGACCATCGCCCCCCTCTTTGGGTTGGCTGACACAAATCGCCCCTTTCTCTTTTTGCTCAAAAAACCATTCATTGTTGCTTGTGAGCAACCAAACACTGAATATATACAATGTTAATTGATTTTAATTTAAATTGTAATGCAAATAAGGAGGCACATTTATCCTGTCATTTTTATTAATTAAAAAAAAATGAGCATCTTTTTTTTTCTCAAAAAGAAATGATATTTAAAACGGAATAGTCACAACAAAAGTGCATTTTTTTTAATTCATATTTTAATGTAATCAAGAAAAAGTTAAAACGTTAACAACTAAAATTTGAGAAAAAAAATGAAGATTGAGAAAGTACATTTTTACCACTTCAATGACTGCCTGTGCTTGGCGTATTTCAAGTTAAAGCTTGAATGTCAGGTTTTATGCTCCTCAGATTTAAACGCGGGTCTCCTTTGAAGCAAATGTCCAACCTTTCTCTTTGCATTATGAGCAGCTGGAAGACAGAACTAAATCCTGTCTCTACTAAATATGTTGACGGGAACGAGATAAGAAGCGACTCAGTTTGTTTCCACAATTGTGGATAAGTGTCCATAAGCTTTACCCAAGCTAACTTATAACCGCATTTTTTAAAGATGACTTTAGCCTGACAGTCATACTTCAAATCTAAAATCTCAGTCTACAAAGAGGAAGTGAGCTTATCCACAACTTCAAATGAGAAAGAATCGAAAATCCAATCCGGAATTTCTAATTTCATTAAATCTTTAAATCTTGATTCCATAACTGATCAAGGTGATCAGTAAAAATTAAGATTTTATTTTCGAGAATCTCGATATCTGCCATTGAACACTTTTTAAGAGTTGGAAGTTGCATTTGAGACCAATGTTTGACTTGTAGATATCAAACTTGGCGATGATTGAAGATATGATTCCCTTAACCTTGATAATGTTCATTTTACTTCCTTGAAGTTTTACGTTGATTTCCTTCATTTTTTCAAGACTATGAGTGAAGTACGCAGTTTCCAACTTGCGTTGCTTCAAACTCTCACTTAAAACAGGATCTGTAATGTCGAGAAACTCAGTAACCGAATCCAGCAATTCAAAGAAACGGCTCAGTTTCCTTTTGAAAGCCATCTCACAGTTGTATGTAGGAGCAGAAATTCGAAATCTTCATCATTTCCATGGCAAAGTTCTCGGAACAAGCGGTTATTAGGAGAATTAGCTTTTATTTTATTGATGCCAGAAATAACCAATTTTTCGCAGCCAAAAGTTGTCGATGAATGACATAATGAATGGTGAGATAACTTCCGGTACTTCTTTTTTAAGGTGACCAGAATCTGACAACCAGACATGGTTGGAGCACCATCTGTTGCACAAGCACTTACATTTGCGAGGGGAATTTCTTTTACCTCAAAATAATCTTAGACCAATTTAAATATCGACGATCCTTTTGTATCTGTGTTCAAAGTTCTTGTAAACAAAATTTCCTCGTTAATCTCCTTACTCTCATTTATGAATCTCACGTAAGCTAAAACAGCTTTGTTATCTATCATAGTTGATTCATCAATCTGCAACGCAAATTTACCTTCTTTTAGAAATTTGATGAGTTTTGATTCAACGTCGGCGTCAATCTCATCAATACGCCTGGAAACAGTATTATTGCTCAGAGGAACAGAGTGACTTATTAGATTTCCGCCTGCGAAAACGTATTACGAAAACGATCCTGCACTTGAATTTTTATTAATTTTTAACTATCATAATTCTTTGTCTACACCAGAACCATAGGTTTCATATATATTTTCAATTTCAATCTCAAATAGCTTTTATTATTAATATTATTAGCAATTTTTATCTTTTGAGTACTCGTCGCCCCCTGATCGCCCCCCTAAGGATTATCGCCCCCTTGAGAAGCTCTATCACCCCCTTTGGGGCGATTGCCCCCAGGTTGGGAACCACTGGCTTAGAAGTTTAAAAAGCAGTCATTTTAAGTTAACAATAAGAAACTCAACTTAAGCCTTTATGTTAGATGGACCAAAAATGGCTTAAATTAATTCTTTTTATCCACTGTAGAAAAAATCAAATTTTTTTGTTGTTGCTGATATGCACAGAATAAAATTGTGAATCAATCATTAAATAAATGAATAACTTTGATTACATCCAATCATATTACAATCATACATAAACTTGGTATTTGGTTAATATTTGCTTTTCCTCCTTACAGTATTAGCAGTAGCAGTTAAAAAAATTTCTGGTAACACTTCAATGTCCTGGAATTCATAAGCCAGGAAAATGACAGCCACGATAATGACAAATTCACCATTTTATAGCATGTAACTTTACTTTAATTTAATATTTTGGCCTAAGATGTTTACACTCTGCAGAAAACAACAGGATTTCTTAAAATAACTCAGATAAATCTATGTAGTTTACGTTATAAATGATTTCAAGAAGCCAGGAAAATGACAACACAAAAACCTACTCATCTTGAAAAAATTTTTGAAATAGATTTTGAACCAGAAAATTGGTTCTTTATTCATTCTACAGGACATGTTCAATTAGGAGGGTATCTAATCAATCTATTAACATAAGATATTGATTGCTGGCTCTATCTATTTTGGTTATAAACCACTAAATAAAAGTAGCCCGGAAAATGATAGATTTTCTTGGGACAAACAGATGATTGACAGAAAAAATTATTTAAACGAAGTTTTTATGAATAATAGGGGAGAGTGGGGTCAATTGTAACAGGGTACGAATGTAACAGAGCAAAAATTTCGAGTGTCGGGTTCTAGATTTGGTTCCTAGGTGGCGCACAAGGTGTATTTAATAAATCTACATGTACACCCCTGATGGCAACCATTTTTATGTACTTTTGAAAGAGTTACATCACAAAAGATATTTTCACGCCACGCAAGTACTTTTTTTGATATTAGAATATTATATTGTAACAAAGTAATTTTGTTTAAACAAAAAAAAATTAGTAACCGAATATGTAAGTGGACACTTTAATTAACATTTCAATAAAAGAAAGATTAGTTTTTCTAATTAACTAGCATTGTTTTTAACAAATGAAGCTGAAATGGCGTCTTGGGGACAATTGTAACAATAAGTAAAGGGACGATTGTAACAGCTGAAAATAAATAATCTTATGTTTACAAATTATTACTTAACTCTTTAAGAACCACCAATAGTTTCCTATATCATTCATATTATGTTGCATGTGCATTATTTTATTTGTCACCTTTCACAGCATAAATTAAAATTTTTAACCCCTTAAAGTTAAAAGTTTAACCCTTTAGGTTTCTGCTCATTATTATTTTTACTCCTAAAATATCACTACTATTTTGATCAATAAAAAAATATATCACAACTATGATAATATGTATAATTAACTATGTTTTAGTTGAATTTATGAACTGTTACAATTGACCCCGTAAGTGGGGACAATTGTAACAACTGCACGACTGTCAAAAATTGTTAATAACTAATATAATAATATTTAAAATCAGGTATTTATTTTTTTTCTAGTAGAGGATAGTCTACTTTACTCGTCTGTCAGTTAGTACAAATAATATATTGGATTTTTTGTTAGTTAAAAATAGTTAAGTAAAAAATGTTACAATTGACCCCACTCTCCCCTACCCTCTGCGTATATTCTAGAAATGCTTACACCGGTTGAGATAAAAAAATAGATACTGAAAAATTTATGGGAAGTTTTGAAGCTAGTTACTATTGGAAACATTGTTTGGGAAATGCCAGGAAAGTGACATTTTGAAGTTCAAATAAATTTTTTAACAATACAAAACAGTCAATGCTAGTACAAAGTCATTTTAGAATGATAACAGCAATGCAATTTATTAATTTTTTTAAAAAAAAGTTCTTTTAGTATTATAGTATTAGATCTTGGATCAAGGGACAGTGAATTGTCATATTTCGTGAGAATCACCCATATACATCTTCATATATATCGCTGTGTTCGTAAGACGTTAAAAAAAATGCGCATTTTTTGTCAACATTTCTGGATTGTATAAAATCACTACACTGAAAAGAAATGTATAACTAGCAGAATATAGAAAATTATATAATATAAAACTTTATAATATGGTTTTATTATATATGTTACCGGCAAAGTATGAAATCCGGCATTGTATAGAATGACTAGGCATTGTATAGAATGCCTAAAATTAGCCGGCAAAGTATGAAATGATTTATCATTCACGCATTTCCTAGGCATTCTATAGATTGCCAAATGAGAAGCCGGCAAAGTATAAAATAAGTCTCCGATTTGTTTCAAATATCACTTGTCAAAGCTCGTGACTTATAACAAAAATTATTTATTTACTGTGCTACATGGAAATGGAGGAATTTAATGAAATTTACATGAAAAAATTTAATGAAATGTAATTCAAAATGTCATTCAAGCCTGCCATGTTGCAAAAAGTAGGTTAACTCCATAATTTTTGCATGGAAATTTTGTTTTCCTAAATAAGAAAGCCTTAAATTTTATTATGCATAACTTTTTTATTTTCTTTCCACATTTTGAATAAATGTTTTTCAATGGCACTCTCAGTATTTTTTCAGAATAACATTTTTATTTTTGAGAAATGTATGTTACTGTGAATGACCAAAATCGGTAGTTTTACGTTTATAAGATAGTTTAATACTTACTGACGATAGATTAGAAGAAACATCAGTGTAGGGTATACCTGGCAAATGTATACCCTACACTGATGTTTTTTTTAAGGTCAAGTGCCATTGCCTGGTATACCTTACACTGATGTTTTTTGTAAGGTCAAGTGCCATTGCCCGGTATACCCTAAACTGATGTTTTTTTAAGGTCAAGTGTCATTGCCCGGTATACATTTCCCCGATACTCCAAACACTGATGTTTCTTCTAATCTATCGTCAGTAAGTATTAAGATATCGAATAAATGTAATTATATCCACGAATAAATTAATATCAAATCGGATGTAATAATTATTTCGGACATTCACCAAAGCGACTATGTGATTGTCAACATTCACCGGTGAAAGTCAACAACCATCGATTTCGCTTATTCACAGTAACATGCACATAATTTACATAATAACCTCATCAGGACGTTTATTTCATACTTTGCCTAAATAGCATCCGGCATTGTATAGAATGCCTAGGCATTCTGTACAATGCCTAGGCAAAGTATGTAATACTTCTCACATTTCATACTTTGCCTAAAAACGTCAGGCATTCTATACAATGCCTAGTCATTCTATAGAATGCTGGCGGATCATACTTTGCCGGTAACATATATTTCATCACGATATCTTAAATCAGGGGTTCCCAACCTTTCTGTACCTAAGAGCAAATACCAGAATATCGGTCGAATGGCGGGCACCATTTATTTTTTTAAGATAATTTTTTGGCTGGTAGACATAGGTAATAATACACACTACATGTAATGCACAAAAAATTTAATTTTAAAAATTAATTTAATTTATGAATAATTAGTATTAATATTCTTCTGTAAAATAAATGATTACTAAATTACTTACAAAGCATACGAAGCATAAAAATTATTTATAAAATATATAAAATACAGTCAATGTGATCTTTGTCATTGCATTTCACTGGCCAACGCTTCAGAATTGGGAGAATATGACGAAATTCCTGCTCGCAAGCAATCGTCAAGGTGTTCATCTGTAAGTCGTCGTGATCTATATTTTGATTTTATGATATTCATTGTCGAAAGCAATGATTCACACAAGTATATGTGGAACCAAAAAAAGACTTTATTTCATAAGCTGCTCTTTTTAAGAAAGAAAATTTATTTCTGTATTCCAGAATTTCTCGTTTTTCAGATTCAGATATAATAGTTTTGAGGATAATGTCATTCTGAAGATCAAAAATTCTATCTTCACTTTTTCTCGCCTTGAAGAAATTCCGAAATGTATGTTGCTATTTCGGTTACGTTTATTTGGTTGGTAAAAGGATTTACAAAAAAGGTAACCATAAGCTCGATGATATTAAATTGTTGAAAGCGCTTTTCAAATTGATCTTGAAGCAATTGGAGGTTGATTACAAATGTTGATAATTCAATTTAACTGTTGTGTATCATTTCTTTTCCATGTTTGGAAAATGCACAAGAGACTTCATTTTTAAATGTGTTATCCACAAAACTAGCCTGACTTTGAGCGAGTTTATAGCCCCTATCATTGTTGCTATATGTTTGTCCTTCCCTGCAACTCCAACTTTAAATTATTTTGTTTTTCCATTATGTCTGTTACGAAAGACAAATCTGCTAGCCAAAGAGGATCTCTAAGTTCTAAAAATATTTGATTTTTGACAGCAAGTTAATTTTTTATTTCTTCAATTAAATGTATAAATCTATCAATATATCTGCTGGGATGGAGCTCGTTTTCCCTGGTGATTTCTATTTTGGTTGAGTTTATCATCAATATTGAAAAAGCAAAAGAATTTGCATAGCATTTTATGGGAAAAAAGAAATATTTTATCGTTTGGGCACTAGCAGCGGGCGCACCTTGATCGATCAACGGGCGCCATGGTGCCCGCGGGCATAGGGTTGGAGACAATCAAATGAATGATTTAAATAACGTATATTTTGGTTTTCATACGAGAACTATAAATTTCTTTTAAAACAAAGGTGATATTACATTTCATACAGTACTGTAATTTTACCAGAAAAATTTTTTCTGTGGAAAATTTTTAGAATTCTATTATTTCGAAACTAATTTGAAATTTCGAAAAAAAGATAACTATTTTTTTTATCTTCAGCCATAAATACAAAACGACTAGAAATGACTTTTACTGCACTAAGTTTTTTTAAGAATTCGTAAAATAGGTAGTCAACATCGGTAGTCAAGCATAACAATTTAATAGAAATAAAAAGGATAGAAGGATATAGCAGTTAACATTATTGACATGACTCGTGAGAGCTGCCTTCTCGCAGTAGCCTCCGGAATGCATGTGACTAAGAATTAGATTGTTCTATGGTATAAAGTCAGGAGTTAATTATAAATTCGGGAGTTTCCCATCGGGACTTCCTCTTCGGGACTGGATGGCGCCTCTCTACTAGGAAGTAGTATCACATGATTTCTTCTCAATATTACATGATAAAGAATGATGCAACTATCTTAAAGTATCATATTACGTGATATTGGATGACGCAATGTTCGCAGCTGTTATATTGAAACCTACATAATTTTTTTTCTCATCAAAAAAGTCAGATATTTAAATTTTGATTTATAAGGAACTATTCAACCGATTTTGCACGAATTTTGTATTTTTCCATTTAAAATTATATAGTCTAAAATGATGCAAAAATTTTCATACCTTACATTACAAAATTTTTTAGACCATTATTAAATAAAATAATAATCAAAAAAATTTCTACAAATTTTTTTTGTATGGAATTACCTTTGGAAAATAGAATTTTATAATCATGAGAAAATTTTTTAAATTATTATAAAATGTTATTTTGAGATTGGGAAATAAGCAAAAATTAACGTTAAGGGGTCCAAACTATGGACCTTTTTTAATTTCATTAATTCTAGAATTCATTTTTTAAATTACGCTTTTCTAATTTTTTAAAACATTAGAATATCGTATTTCCTCAGTTCCATAATACAAACATTTCTTAACAATGTTTCAAACAATTCTGAATATACTCACTGGCTATAATCTCCTCCAAATTCGTAAGGAATGTTTCTTTTGAAATACAGAAGATAGACAAGTCCGCATCCATCAATAATGATATTTTTATTGTAAATATTAAAATCTTCGTAAATTCCGATTCGCTTGTCCTCATCGTCCATAAATTTGTTAAATCCCTTGATGCCCATTGCAGTATTGTTTCTTGACGAACTGGCTGATTTGTCGTTTGAAAGGGATTTATGTTGTGAATATTATCACCGGAATACATTATCACAGAACTTTTTCGTTTGAATAACAGTCAAAGTAGATAATGAAAAAGGGTTTAAAAAAAATAACAATCAAATTTATCGGCGAGATTTGCATTTCTTTTTCCGCTTTAAAGAGTTTACAAATAATAAGATCAGCCTCATTAAAGTAACGAAATTGAGCGATAAAATTAATAATTTTTTATTATTGTGTAGAAAACCATCGAATAAAATACTCAAGCCTATCAAGTAACTTTTCAAAAACTACTGCATGCTTTTAAACATGTATTTTTTATACGGGGACATGTTGTTTTTTTCTTTTACAGACAGAATTATCAATAAGATTGTTCAATTTAGTAGACGAATAGATGATATGAAGTGTCAATCATCCTGATTTTAAAATAACAATAAGGTGGTAATACTACAAAACTATTTACTAGTTTGCGGACCAAAGTGCGTGTTTGTACCCAAAAAAGAGTGATGAGTTCACAATCGAAAATATTTGTTTAAAATTCTAATCAACCTAAAGATAAATGCAAAACGTACTCTCCTCAGAATTAGTTCAAAAGATATTTTTTTTCTGCGAAAATGAGTACTGTTAAACATTTTTTTTTATCATCAACGTTGAGCAAATTATCTGTGTATTTTGTTCTTACTCTATATCAAAAATTATGAGTCTGCCTTTATTTATTAGGGATATTTTAAAAATTTGCGTTAGTTTCGTGCAACTGCTGTTGAATATTTTTTTCTCTTTAAGCTTTTATTTGAGTTAACAACATTGGCATGATACGCATAGTTATGTATGTTACACTGGCATGACATTTTATAATTTATTACAAAATGTTAAAATGAATTGTTTGATATTGCAACAATTAGTTGATTTTTAAAAAATAAATTTTATAGCTTTTAGTTTAAACTTATGTAAATGCAATGAGGTACATACGAAACTAATTATTTTTTCATTACTTAAAATTACAGTGTATGTTCATTTTAATTATACAATTTAGTAGGACGAAGTAATAACTTTCATAATACCCACGTCTATTCTGAATGCTTGTTTTGATTTTAAGACCGAAGTTAAGATGATATTCCACTACATTAGCATTTTTAACTTACAGGGTTTTGCAAAATCTCTTATTTTCATTCAGGTAAGTTTGATAAGTTCAGGTAAGTTCAGGTCAAGTAAGTTGAGGCTATAACAAAAAAAACGACGCACCAAGAAGCAATAATCTGATTACAGTGCCGAGCCAGATTACAGTAGTGCATGGCTCGATCAGGCTGGAATGATGCCGACTGGGGACGTATAGTCTTTAGCGACGAATCCCGCTTCCAACTGTGTCCTGACGATCACCGAAGACGTGTTTGGAGGCGCACAGGGCAGAGGGGGGATCCTGCCTTCACTATTGCACGCCACACCGGCCCTCAACAAAGCATTATGATTTGGGGTGCCATTTCCTTTGACAGCCGGACTCCTTTGATCGTCATTAGAGGTATACTTACTGCACAGCGGTACGTCGACGACATCCTATGACCTGTTTTGCTACCGTTCCTTTTGCAGCACCCTGGGCTGGTTTTTCAGCAGGCCAATGCCAGACCACATACAGCACGTGTTTCTATGAACTGTCTGCAAGCTTGTCAAACTCTTCCTTGTCCTGGCAGATCACCAGATCTCTCTCCCATCGAGCATGTCTGGGATATGATGGGAAGGCGATTGCATCTGGCACGGAATGTTCATGACCTCGTTCGACAATTGGATCGATTAACAGGAAATACCGCAAGAGACCACCCGGGAGCTTTATAGTTCCATGCCACGCCGTGTGGCAGCTTGTATCCAGGCTAGAGGCGGGTCAACCCCTTATTGAACTTGTTACTGTAACTCTGCGATAAATTATTCAATTGTTCTGAAATTTTAATCATTTACTATTCTGTAAATTGTTTTCCTATCCACCAATTTTCGTTTTAATCGGACAACTCCTTCTTGGTGCTTCGATTTTTTTGTTATCGAGTGTTCTGCAGCCATTTATTCACGGGTTCATGTGCATTTCACCCGAATTCAGGCGTACGCACTTATTATACAAATCTTACGTACGGGGGTATACGGAATGTTACGTAAAAGTGCGAAATCACCCTATTGTAATGTTTTTCATCAGTGAATTTAATTTAAAAATGAAAATCTTAAGTTTTGTTTTTTTGTGAATTTTTTTAACAGTTTTGATTTTAAACCGTAAAAGCTAACTTCAATTGCAAATAATATCATGCTGATGGTAACACTTAATTCCGCAGTTGCAGCTGACGATATTTACCTTAACTGTCAGGCGCATTACCTCTTTTAATAACTTAGGAGTTTCGTTCTCCAAGTTATTAAAAGTAGATTCCATTTGTTATTTATACTTCATCTGAAATACTTCTTATCACCTCCTGGTCAACAGAAATATTGTGAGACTATATGAGTGTGTTCAGTATTATTCTGTCGTTCTTTTCTTAATTAAACTAAAATTGTGATTCCATTTTATTTACAAAAGACATAATATGTTTTGTTTACACAAGTTGTTACATCATATCGTTATAGCAACCTGAAATCTACATAATTTTCTTTTCTTTAATAAAACGTGACGAATTCTAGCTTATAGCTCACACACATTTAAATATTAAATGAATGTGATCTAGTTTAACACAAGTAATGTCTAATTATGACAAGAATGCTTCTCTAACGGTAGATACTGAACTTTCGTTTTTCACCTTGGAAGATGCCGGAAGTGTTGCTCATCTAACGTTACCCAGTGGAACGTTACCAGTGTGAACCTAAGTCACGGAGGTGAGCAACATTACCCACGCCACACTGCTACTAATACCCGTTCATTGGGTGGGCCACATGCACACATCACACACAACAGAGGACAACACATAGGGGGAAACATCCATGCCCAGAGCGGGATTCGAACCCGCAACCATTGGCTTCGCAGTCTGGCACGCTAACCGCTCGGCCACCTGGATCGGCCATCGGAATAGTTATGCGGAAAAATTTCCGAGATGTTGGCGAGAGACAGCTAGCAGAAGGTAACAAACAGATCACCATAGTAAAATTTTTACTTTCTTTTTGTGATTAACGCTGTAGATTTTTCATTCATTTATAATTCTTTTATAGATATTAAATATAAGGTAGCATGTCCGAACTAATTTATGGATCTTCACTGTTCATAATTATTTCCTGGGGATATATTTATTTTGGTTTCAATGTGCCCTATATTGCATATTTATAGATTAATGAATATTTAAACTTTGGATTGTAGTAATTCAAGGTTAAATGATTTAGAAACTAATTGACAACATGGGTTTCAAAAACTTTGATTGACTTTATGATTATTTACTATATTTTATGATTGGGTAAAATATAAATGAGTGTCCACACGGCATTGAATACCTGATTTAAACTGTCCTGGCCTTACACTGAGAAAATAAAGTACGATCAAAACTACCAGAATATGGTAAAATTACCTTGTTTCTGGCTCTATAAGAACATAAAAGTACTCAGTAAATTTTTCTAAAGCGCTTTTGTTATGATTTTTGTAAATTTAATAATGAAATAAGGTTTTATAATATGTGATACATTTGAAAATTCCCACCCATAAATTTAAAATGTGGTAAATGTTGGTAAGTTTATCATGATACTTCAGACCATGGCATCAAAACCGTTTATTTATTAAATTTATTTTTTAGTTTTGTATTTTTTACGACATGTGTGATAATGAAAACAATAATTTAAAAAACCAGTAAATCGTTGCCCGTAATCGTTTCCCGTAAATCGTTGCGATACAAAGGGAAAAATATCCAAATGAATGGTTTAAATAACGTATATTTTGGTTTCAAAATTATGGTTTCCTTACTAGAAATTTTATTACTGTATAGTAGGGTCAGATGAGGGTAAAGTGGGTATAAAATCTAGCTTTTTTTAAAAAAAGGCTCTAAAGCAAAAGCATAAAATTTACTTTACTGAAGTTTTTGATGCATTATATATACATTTTATTCATATACATTAAATATGAAGCTATTTTTTCCATTGTATTCTTACAGTAAAGTATACAAAATAACATGTGCTGATATGCTCACTTTACCTATAGAGAGCATATATGTAGTATGTGGGTATGGATCTAAAATTAGTATATATTTCAATGTAAATATTGTTTTAGAAATAAAAATGCTCTTAAATTAATGTATCACGATTATTTTTAAAAAAATAAGTACTAAAAATAATCTTTTCTTTCATATTAAATTAAGAGGTAATGTTCATGGCTATCAAAATTAGGTTTCACTTCGAAAGCAGTGCTGAACTCTACACAATTTCATCAAAAAACAAAAAAACTGCAGAAATGTTTTGGTTTATTTGAAATACTAATAAGAGTGTAAAAATTAATGCCTATAGTGGTAATGTAAAGTGTCTTTACTATTTATAGGAGAAATTTTTTTAAAAATTATATTTAGTTATTTTGAGAAAACTGTTTTGTTTTCAACGAAAAAACTGCCATATGAATGCAGAAACTTGCATTAAAATTCATCAATATCTTTAAATATGCTCTCTAATTTGTACCATTATGCTATTTTGGTAGTTTTTTTCATACTATAATATGTCTGTTATATTGTTATTACCCCCCCCCCACACTATCAATTTTTAAAAAAAAAATATAAAATTTAGAAGAAATTTTGTTTTTAGTGTTAAAATTACTATGCCGGGCAACCAAACAAGTAAATTATTTTTTTTTTGCGATTTTGTAATAAAATATAGAGTATTAGATACTTACTAAAGCTAACACAGAATTAAAATTTAAAATCTCTATCACACAACATTTAGCCCTATCTTATACCCACTTTACCCCATCTCAGAAAACAATTCAAGTTAAATAGAATTTTGAAATTTATTCCTAAGTATTTATGTAGATATGTTCTTTAGATGACTCCCTACCAATCTGAACTAAAATTAATAGTTTTTGCGAGTTTTTAATGACATTAAAAGAAAGCTCATCAACAGCTTAAACTAACACACTGCTTAAGTTGATCACAAACAGTTAGTTTGTAAACATTATATTTTTTTATCAGTTTTTAAAACTGAAATAAAAATGTTTGCTACAATTCTTCTAAATGGCGTGCAAAATATTAAACAAATTATCTCAATTTAAAAGGAGAAAATCGATGTTATCTTTTTATCGTATACCTACTTTTTCCCACTTTATCCTATGGTACTTTTACTAGAATTTTTTTTCCTACGTGATATCTTGCATCGGGTAATCATAATTGATAACCGCAACTGGATATAAGCGACGTTTGCCGGATACCCGTTACCAGGTATTGAAATTCTTTTACCGGGACTGGGCTGTTACAGGGCATTGAAAAACTTGCAGGGTAACAGGTACGTTCTTTACCTCAAAGCAGATATTTTCTTCCAATAAACACAAGTTACACAACGCTTCCTAGTAACTTTTTGTTTATTTCATATTGGTTTGTATCTTCATTGATTGTTTTATATCTTCATTGATTGTTTTGTATCTTCACGCCAGATTCCGTTAATAACAGCATTTTATTTTCTGTTCTTAAATACATTATATTATTAAGCGTACCATATTTCTTGTGCTACTAAAATCAAAATCTACGTACACATTTTTAATTTATGTGTTCTTTTGAGCTCAGTTATCGAATTTTACACTTTAAGTTAGTAAATATTTTTAAAACTTTAACTTTGTAGAAGCTTTAAAAACACTTACAAACTTAAACTTTGTGTTCAATAGAACACCTTTCAATGAATGACATGAAACAGAAATTGTTCCAATACATTAACCGCTTCCCTGATTATCCCGAGTTAACTCGGGCATGCATATATTGCAAATATTTATTATCCCGAGAGAACTCGGGCATGCATATATTGCAAATATTTATTATCCCGAGAGAACTCGGGCTTGCATATATTGCACATATTTATTACCCGAGAGAACTCGGGCATGCATATATTGCACATATTTATTACCCGAGAGAACTCGGGCATGCATATATTGCACATATTTATTACCCGAGAGAACTCGGGCATGCATATATTGCAAATATTTATTATCCCGAGAAAACTCGGGCATGCATATATTGCAAATATTTATTATCCCGAGAAAACTCGGGCATGCATATATTGCAAATATTTATTATCCCGAGAAAACTCGGGCATGCATATATTGCAAATATTTATTATCCCGAGAGAACTCGGGCATGCATATATTGCAAATATTTATTACCCGAGAGAACTCGGGCATGTATATATTGCACATATTTATTACCCGAGAGAACTCGGGCATGCATATATTGCACATATTTATTACCCGAGAGAACTCGGGCATGCATATATTGCAAATATTTATTATCCCGAGAGAACTCGGGCTTGCATATATTGCACATATTTATTACCCGAGAGAACTCGGGCATGCATATATTGCAAATATTTATTATCCCGAGAGAACTCGGGCATGCATATATTGCACATATTTATTACCCGAGAGAACTCGGGCATGCATATATTGCACATATTTATTACCCGAGAGAACTCGGGCATGCATATATTGCACATATTTATTACCCGAGAGAACTCGGGCATGCATATATTGCAAATATTTATTATCCCGAGAAAACTCGGGCATGCATATATTGCAAATATTTATTATCCCGAGAAAACTCGGGCATGCATATATTGCAAATATTTATTATCCCGAGAAAACTCGGGCATGCATATATTGCAAATATTTATTATCCCGAGAAAACTCGGGCATGCAGATATTGCAAATATTTATTATCCCGAGAAAACTCGGGCATGCATGTAATAACAGGGCTCCAACCCTGTTATCAGTGTTGTATTTAGCTTGAAATAATTGCAGTCATAAGCCATCAGACGTTCTAAACAGGTTTATTAAATGTAGGCTGGTATTGCTAACAGTTGACGTCCACGCTCCCTACGGGAGGGGAATGGACAAGACTCCGGACAATTCCGGCACCCATTTTGACTGCTTCGTGGAAATTTTCCATCACCCCCGGAGGAGAAAAAAATCGGCAGTGAAAAAAAACGTTGAAGGAAGGATGGCGATTTTCCACCCGTACTACTTGTACCTCGTCGCGCCTGAAAAGCTGATGTAGGAAGGACGATGGCTGGAGATTGTCCCCTGAAACCAGTGAAAGTATCCCATCCGATGACCCTACAATTCCATAGTGCCTATAAGTTGGAAGAAACATCATCCAAAGTAGTGATTCGACACCGAGTGATCCTACAATTCTTACTACTCAAGTTGTGAAATAAAAAGTGAATGTGCGCGAATCTTAATCATGAATATTCACGAATTGCTACGATTTAAGTGCGCGAAAAAAAAAAAGAAAAAAAAAAGTGATATTTTTTTTTTCTCTCGTCAACGAAAAATGGATGAAGGTCAAAAGAAAAGTGACAAATGAGAAGGATTGACTGGGGCCGTTCAAAAAGTACGTACACAAAAATGGAGAAATTTTAAACCCCTCCCCCCTTCGTACATTACCGTACATAAGGTCTTACTCCCCCCTTTTTTTCATAAAAATTAAAATAATTATGTTTTAAATAAAATTAAATATTTACTTAAGGAGGGTGTAGGATAAAGTCAAATTTAAATTTGGTGTATGTTTATAAAGTACGTACTTTGTATAATACCTCCCCCCTCCCCATCGTACAAAACCGTACATAATAGCAAATCCCCTCCCCCCCTTCGGGATGTACAGTCCGCAAAAAAAAAAAGATATCACCCTAAATAACTTTCGTTCTAATGATCCGATTTTCACGAACTAAGTGTCAATCTTAATGGTTCCTGGGGGTGACCTCAAATATGCTAATTAATTAGTGCTAACTACTAATTAAGTTACGAAATCAGACACAAAAACGTACTTTCTCTGAATAAACATATATTTTTTTTTACATATTTGGAATCTAGACACTTGAATTAGGGGGGGTAGACAAAATTTTAAAACAATTGGGTCGTAAATTGGGTTGCAATAAAGGTTTATATATTTGGCGATAGTCCAGAAAACCGCCAAAAAAAGTCGCCTGCGCAAATAAATATTTTAAGATAACCCTTGACTGATTCAAAAGAGAAATGCTTAATTTTACTAGGTTGCTAGGCAACCAATTTCTGACTGTAAAAAAATTGAAATAATGTTTTGTGATTGCTCTGAGAGGTTTAATTAATAGTTAATAGAAAACACCTCGAAGTTTCTAGGCAATAGACAATTTTTAAGTTCATTTATGTCCAAAAAGCAAAAATAAATAAATAAATAAATAAAATAAAAATTTATTTTAATCTCTTTGGAAAAGAGAATTTGAATAGATTTATAAGTTTTCAGAATTTAAATACATGAACTTTTTATCTGATATTATTTAGATTATGCTATTTTTGCTATGTTTATTCGAGGATTTCATACTAAAATCAAATTAACATAACTTATAATAGCTATATACAAAATTTTAGGGATAATGATTTTTACAGCTTTAATCGAGTTTTCTAGGCATGAAAGTTTGAAGAAAAAAAAGTGCATGAAAAATAAAATGTAGATTGTATAGTAATTCTAATGCACATTCACAAGGTTTTCTGTAATTTACGATTTCTTTTTTCTATAACTCAATGAATTGCTGAATGTTTAGTGGCATTTTAAAAACATTGAAATATGTTATGTTTAAGAATAAGATATTGAAATAATATGTTGCATATTGTATGATTCATTGTTTAAAAAATTGCTTCATTTTGCTAGATATTTACGTTACATGGTTTTCTTTGGATAAAGATGATTAGCAAATAGCATCCACATGTTTCGATACATTCTGAAACTTACGTTCGCAAATTCACCATAAAATGTCGCACAGCATATTCTTCAATTACGATAAGCTACATTTACCACCAAATACTGCTACTATGATTATTTTTGTTATATATATATCAGATATATATATCAGATATATATATATATATATATATATATATATATATATATATCTGATATGATACTCTCTTTTTAAACAGAGCTCGTAAGGCCCTTAAGATACTGAAATGGGGGCACGAAAACTTAAAAGATTTTTTTTTTCCTAATGCCCGCCTGATTTAACATCAGTCAATTCAGGCATCTACAAGGCGGCAGATATCTGTGTGGCCTAAGGATTCCTAACGAGCATCAAACATTCTCAAAATTAAGTGTTCATTCACTGGAAAATTTAGTGTTTATTCAATTTAAGAACTGTTCCTTCACTTGGTTATCTTACTACTTATTATTTAAACCACCAAAAGCTTAAAACAATATTATGTAAGTTATCTAAATTTTTTTTACATAATTTGCATTTAATAACAAATATGTCGACATGCATTTAATAACAAATACGTCATTTAGCTAAAATTACAAATTTTGAAATTTTTATGATTTTTTTTTAAAGACAAGCTAAGCTTAAGTATTCCTTCACTGGTTAGTTTACCCTATAAGATTTTGAGAAATTTGCAATGTTGTGAGAGATGCTTAAAAATGTTGACTGCGTATTTTTATTAATATTTATAAAATATATATTCAAGAAATTGATGAATATTTTATTCCAAATTTATTCATTCGTATGTATATTATTGAAATTTTATCAGTTATTGAGAAAAAATAAATAAAAAATAATCACATTAAAGAAGCACAATCTGTTGTATAATCATATTCTATCAGAAGCATGCTTTTATAAAACTCCACATTCTCTGAATAAAATGTATTTTATTCAATAAAATGTTTTATTCAAATTTCTTTACTAAATTGCAAATAGAATTTTAGACGACTAAAGAAGAAACATCGTATTTTATAGCTTAAAAAAATAAAAATTAAAAGATAAGCAAACGATTATTAGCGAAAAAAATATGAATGAAATTTTATGCTAGGCGCGAGAAGTCAAGTTCCTCGCAAGTTTATCACATTTTAATATTAATCGCTCCATTTAATCATTTCTTCATTGTCGCCAAATTATTTTTTTAAAAATAGTTAATTTTAGTTTTTCTCAGCTTCTAATGAATAAAAACAGTTGAAACTTTAGATTTTTCAATTGAAAAATATGTAGATTAATATGGTATAAAAAAATTCATACCTTATAATTCAAAAATTTTTCATCCTTAATTTAATTAAATAATAAAAAATAATTAACAATTATTAAAAATTATTTTTTTCGTGAAATTATCTTTGGGTAAATGAGTTTTATGACTGGGTGAAATTTTCTTCGAATTGCTTTATTAGTTTTTAAAATATGACTAAAAACGTAAAAAGTGAAATTAACATTAAGGGGTACGAACTTTGGATCGCTCTCCTGACCAAACTATGGGGACCATATTTCCCAGATTGCGGCTACCCCCTATATTTTGAAGGTTAAGAATCCAAATATGTAAGAAAAAATATATGTTTATTCAGAGAAAGTACGTTTTTGTGTCTGATTTCGTAACTTAATTAATAGTTAGCACTAATTAATTAGCATATTTGAGGTCACCCCACGGAACCATTAAGATTAACACTTAGTTCGTGAAAATCCGATCATTAGAACGAAAGTTATTCAGGGTGATATCTTTTTTTTTTTGCCGACTGTACGTACTTTTTGAACGGCCCCGACTGTAGATATATTTTTTTTTTACTCTCTCATTTTTATTTTCTTTCTCAATGTTGTGATTAAAAATTTTTGTAATATTAGATATGAGTAGTAATCTAAATATTTTATTTTGAATGTGTCAGGGTCACGTGATGTAATAACACGCATTTTCTGATGTTGCGAGCTAAAAGCTTGATATTATAGATATGATCATTTTTTTTTGTTTTGGTTTTTTTTTTGAACAATGGATGAAAAAGAATAATAAAATGGTGAATTAGTTTTTGTAGAATTTTGCGTTATTTCTTGTGTAAAAGGTTACGACTGACAAATGTGCGGGGAAACCCCAATGGATTTCGAAATAAAAGATTGGTAGTTGTTTGTTCTATGAATTTCAAGTTGTTTGACGGAAGATAGTGAGTTATTTAGATTGTCTTGAAATTGGTTTAGGAAGTGGCATTTTTTTTTGTAAGAAGGTGCAGTTTAGAAAGTAGTAGGTGAAAAATGGCATTTTTAGGAAGAGCTTTAAAAGTAGATTTGAAGTGTTTGGCGGAAGAGTTAGGAGAAACGGCAACGGAAGACATGAGAGTTACCGAATTAAAGAAGATTATATTGGCAAGTACGGAGTACGAAGAGGAGTTTGTGAAGGAATTATTAAAAAGAATAGTTAGTGGAAGAGAAGAAATAAAGCGCCAACAAAAAGAAGATGAAATTAGGCGACAAGAATATGAAATTAAGCAACAGGAAAGGGAAGACGAATTAAAGCGGCGAGAACAGGAAAGGGAAGATGAATTAAAGAGGCGAGAACAGGAAAGGGAAGGTGAATTAAAGCGGCGAGAACAGGAAAGGGAAGATGAATTAAAGCGGCAAGAAAAGGAATATGAATTGGAGAGGTTGAAGATAGAAGCTTCATTGGTACATACTGGTACTATAGGAGAGACGAGCAGCTCTCGAAATGAAGAAACAAGAGAACATGTACCTGGTGGATTGCAAAAATTAATGCGTACTTTTGATCCAAAAGAAGGTGATATAAGTTTTTATCTAATATTGTTTGAAAGACAAGCACGAAGAGTCCATATAAAAGAAGAAGATTGGGTAACGCATCTTGTTGGATTATTGCCTCTAGAAATGGCGAATTTAATTGCAAGGGAGCCTGAAGAAAAAGCAAATGATTATAAACATGTAAAATGTATGTTATTGAAAAGGTTTAAATTGAGCCCAGAAGCATTTAAAATAAAGTTTAAGAGACATTGTAAAGCGGCTGAGAGCACTTGGCGAGATTTTGGATTTGAATTGGCGAACTATTTTAACGAATGGGTTTCGGGACTAAAAATTAATGATTTCGACAGCCTGAAACAACTTGTCATTGTCGAACAGATAAAAGAACGAGTACCTGGAGACATACAAAATCATTTTATTGATGAGTGGAGTAGAATTTGCTCAGTTGACACACTTGCTGAGAAGTTAGATGAGTACGAGAATGCAAGGAAATATAACCAAACTACTAAATTCATTGCTTCTCAACCATATAGGAACTTATACCGGGAAAAACCAAACATGGTTAGTAGAAGATATCATACATTTGGAGAAGGATATAAACATGAGCATAACAACCATGGCAGAATTGATAAGCGGAGTTCTTCCCAAAATCCAGTCACATGTTTTAATTGTGGACGAGTAGGACACTTGGCACGATTTTGTCGAGATAATAAAGAGAGGAGAAGAAACATTGAAGGCAAAGTGGCCGAGGTTCAAGTATCGGAAGGGCAAGTATCCGAAGTTAAGGTACTCAGAAATGGAAATATCGAAAGCAAAGTAGTCACTGCAAGATTTAACGGTGAAGTCATGATAGGAAACAAAAAATGTAAAGGCGTTCAACCAAAAATAGCTGCCCTTAAGAAAGTTAGAATTTCATATAATGGAAATGAATACGAAGCTGTAGTAGATTCTGGTGCACAAATAAGTGTATTTAAAAACGATATAGTGGGTAAGGAAGTGGATTACAAAGGACATATAATACTACAACCTGCGTTTGGCGAAAGTCTAAAAGCTGAATTAAAAGAAGTGGAAATCGCTTTGGTAACGGAAGGATATATTACGCCTATAATTAAAACGATGATAGCAGCCGACAATGGGTTAAATGCTGACATTTTGTTGGATGCTGAAACTTATGAGGCATTATTAGAACAAAAAAGAGTATACAATCCCAGTTTTACTGCTGCTATGAAGCTAAGATCAGATTCCCGAAAGGAGCAGTTATATATGAGTGCAAGTGACGGAGAAGAGCAGCAGGAGCCAACAGTAGGTGAATGCGGTGATAAAAAGAATGGAAATGAAACCGAACGATTCAAGATACAACAACAAAGTTGCGATACTCTCCAAGAAGCATGGAAATTGGGGAAGCAAAATAAAGGAGGGTATGTGATACAAAATAATATACTATGCCATGAAGAGCTGTTGGACGGGAATAGAATACAACAATTAGTAATTCCCGAAATTAGAAAAGGTAAAATACTAGAAATTGCCCACGAGTCAGTATTCGGAGCACATCTAGGAGCTCGTAAAACAATTCAAAGAATTAAATTTTCCTTTTATTGGCCAGGGATGGTCAAGGAAATTAAAGCTTATTGTAGCTCATGTCATGGGTGCCAAGGTAGAAGAGTTGTTCGTTCAGTAGACAAAATTCCGATAACACCTGTGTCACGTCCTGAACTTCCATTCCAAGTGGTGAACGTAGATCTAATTGGTCCTCTAGATCCAGTATCAGCACAAGGACATAAATATATCCTTTGTTTGATGGACCAACATTCAAGATGGCCTGAAGCAGTCCCGCTCAAATCGTTAACGGCAAGGAATACATGTGAAGCACTGCTCGAAATATTCTGTAGGACAGGAATTCCAGAAGTAATCGTGGTGGATAATGCGACAAATTTTACGGCAAGTTTAACGCAAGAGTTTTTGAAGGTTTTAGGAGCTTGTCCGCGATTTTCAACGCCATACCATCCGGAAGGGAACGGATTGATTGAAAGATGGAACCAAACTTTCAAAAATATGCTACATCACATTATTAGAGAAGTAGGAAAAAATTGGCATCGACATATACCATTTGTACTATGGGCTTATCGAGAAGTTCCAAATGCAACTACAGGAGTACCACCTTTTCTGCTAATGTACGGGAGAGAACCGAAAGGCCCGTTATCTATCTTGAAGTCAATTTGGGCCGGAGATATGTTTTTACCTTTGAATATGAAAGGATCAGCGGAGGAATATTTAAAAGAGTTAAAAGGAAAATTAGAAATAGCAACCGAAAAGGCAAGGTTAACAAGTGATGTGCAACAAAGTAATTATGCCAAATATTACAATAGAAGGAAAAAATACCGGGAATTTGCGCCAGGAGATCAAGTACTTGTGCTAATGCATGATTCATCCAATTCATTATATGCCAGATGGATAGGTCCAGTAAAGGTAATTAGAAGAGTGAAACCGAATTCGTATTATTTGCAAATGCCTGAAGGAAATTTAAGATTATTGCATGTTAACAAAATGAGAGAATACAAAGCGAGAATTCAAACAGTTGGAGTTGTCTATGATATTGATGATGAATTTGGTGAAATATACGAAACACCAACTCTTCCTACAGATGTGGAAAGCTATGAAGCATTGAAAGGATTAAATTTGGATTACTTACCCAAAATGCAACAAAATCAATTGAAAGATCTTTTACATAGACGCAAAACGTTGTTTTCGGGGAAGATAAGGATAGCTAAAGTTGGGAAACATGCGATAAAGCTGAAAGCTGAGGAGGATACGATGAAACCAAAAACGTATAAGATACCAGAAAACTTAAAGGGGAAAGTGGATGCACAGATCAATGAATTGCTAGCGTTAGGACTGATTGAACCGGTGGTAAGTGAGATAGCACACCCGGTAGTATGTGTTCATAAGAAAGACGGAACAATCAGGTTATGCATTGATTTCAGAAGTTTGAATGCTCTTACCGTTCCGGATGCATATCCAATGCAAAATATGATGGAGTTGAATTTCTTAGTAGGAAAGAAGAAATTCATTACTGTGCTAGATATGTTGAAGGGATATTGGGCTATACCGATGGAGAACGGCAGCAAACACCTCACAGCATTCCGAACTCACCGAGGCCAGTACCAATGGAATGTATTACCCTTTGGATTAAGAAATGCTGCTGCAACCTACCAAAGAGCTATGTCTAAAGTGGTTCAGTCCATGTCTGATTTCACTTGTGCTTATATCGATGATTTAGCAGTATTTTCTGATACGTGGGAGGAACATTTGATTCATCTTGAAGAAGTTTTTAAGAGATTGGAATATTTTAATTTCTCCGTGAACTTGAGAAAGTGCGAATTTGCTAGACAAAAGGTTAAATACTTAGGACATATTATTGGTTCAGGTAAACATGCTCCTGACAAAGAACGAATAAGAGTAATACAGAAATTAGAGGCACCCAAAACCAAAAAACAACTGAGAAGTGCTTTGGGATTATGCAACTTTTACAGGCAGTATATTCCAAACTTCGCAAAGATTGCTCTTCCACTAACAGAGCTTACTAAAAAGAAAGTTCCTAATGAGATTCCTTGGAGCGAAGAAGCTGAGAAGGCATTCAAGGAATTGAAGACGTCGCTATGTAAGATCGCAGAGTTACAAGTCCCAGACATAGAGAAACCATACTACTTGCATACGGATGCATCTCAAAATGCGGTCGGATGTTGTTTAGGTCAGTTAGATGAAGAAGGAAATATTCGTCCCATAGCTTTCGGTAGCCAGAAGCTGAATTCAACTCAACAGAAATGGTCTACAATTGAAAGGGAAGCTTATGCTATTATTTGGGCTTTGCAGAGATTTGAAACCTTACTCTGTGGTGCTAAGATTATTTTATTAACTGATCATAATCCCCTAGTATTTCTGACGAGTGCGACACCCCAAAGCCCGAGGTTGCAGAGATGGGCGTTAGCCATTCAACGCCATGATATTGAGGCAAGTCACATCAAAGGATCGAAACTTAGTAATGCAGATGCATTGTCCAGACTGTAAATATAAACTAAAATAAGACTCTGAACATTTTTTCCTATTATTATTATTAGGTGATTAAAGTAAATACCTAGTGTTAAGTTAAACCTAAGATTCAGTGAATATTTGGGTGAATGTGAAACATAGTTTGTTTATGTGTAAAGTGTGACCCTTAAATTATTTGTCATATTCGATCTTTGGATCTAATATGACTCTGGGGGGAAGGTGTCAGGGTCACGTGATGTAATAACACGCATTTTCTGATGTTGCGAGCTAAAAGCTTGATATTATAGATATGATCATTTTTTTTTGTTTTGGTTTTTTTTTTGAACAATGGATGAAAAAGAATAATAAAATGGTGAATTAGTTTTTGTAGAATTTTGCGTTATTTCTTGTGTAAAAGGTTACGACTGACAGAATGGAATAGTATATTATTAATGATTAGATTGCATTTCTAGTGTTTATATTGTTCTTTTTCATTATGATATAATACTGTTTTTATCGTGCATCTAAAATGTTTTTAAGGGAAATAAATGTGGTTCAAACGTCAATTAAACTAGTGACGGCAAACTAAATTAAGTTTTTTTTTTAAACTTTTGTTTCCAAATGATTTTTTAGATCTAACCACATTAAAAAATAAATTTTTCAAAACTTATCTTTTGAACCTAAAAATGAAGAGTTTTCAAATAAACTTAAAAAAAGTGTAATACTTCTTTTACTTTTTCGGACTTGGTCAAAACTAAATATTCCTATTTTAAAAAATGTGAAACCCAAACAAACGGACAGTTAACACTTAACAAAATTTGTGAGACTCCCTTATTACGATAGGCTAAATTTTTAAATCAGTAAAGTTTTTATACTTGATACTGATTTACCATATGCTTTAGTAGGGTTGTAGACTTGCAGGGATTTTTGTTTGTTTATTAATTGTGTCGGGTCAGTTGTTATTCTATTTGGTAAGAGACTGATCATCTCTGCTAATTCTAAAAGTAACAACTTATCTTTGCACATTAAACAGCAGAATTCTCAAAATGTTAAGGTTAAAAATGATGAAAAAAATGTTTAAAAAAAAGAAAGAAGTAAACATTGAAAAATGAAAAGAATGATGTTTCAAAAAAGTAAGCATCGTAAAAATGAATGTTAAGGATGTTTCAGTAAAAGTAAACATCAAAAAATAGAAAGAAAGAATGTCCAAAAAGCTCAAATGATTCGAAGATAGATCTAGGTAATGGATGCGTTCATTATCAGGTTAATATCGACGAAAAAATATGTAAAGGGTAACAAAAACTAAAGCAAAGGAAAAATAGGAAAAAGAAGAATGACCAAGAAACTGATTACAAAAATAAAAAGAAATTTAAGTAAACAAAATTTTGAAAAAATACATGTATCAAAGCTTAGGAAGTATTTTTAACCACACAGAATCTTAAATTCTGAATAAATGACAATTGTTGTCCAGTTCGGTTTGCATAAAAATTTTGTATGTTTTTGTGTGAAAAAAATTTTTTGAAAATTTTAGTAGAATAGTTAATAAATGTTTAATATTTCTTTCTGTTTAGTTACTAAATAGATAAATTGCATAATCATGTTTTTCATATTTTTGTCATTGTAAATAATATTTTTTCTTCTCATAATTGAAAAGATGTTGTTTGTAGTAAGGAAAAAGGAACAATCGTACCAACCTAAAAATTTTAAATTTAAAGTATTCTAAATTTTTTTTTGACTCACCAAAATTTTTTTTTTTTTTGGGGGGGGGGGGATGTAATACAAGAATTAAATACTTTTGTATTAATAAAAGAACTAAAACTCTTTCGTTTTCATAAAATGTCTTTGTTAAAGAATAAGCGTAGAGAGATTCTATTTTGGGAATTCAAGGCTGAAAACATACCATTGAAATATAAATAGATTTATATTTCAAAGGAAGAGTTATTTTTAGAATCGTTCCCTTTTTCAATTCCATATAAGGAAGCAGAAATGATTTTCCTTAATGCGTAAGGTTACAAGGAATGTACGAATGTGCCTTTTTACTTCAAATCTATGTTGGTATAAAACGTAAGAACGCATAGTTTTGCGTGTCCTTTTCATCTTGATGTGATCCCGATAAGCTGTTCCGGGATTGTCCAGAGTCTTGTCCACTCCCCCTCCTTTTCAGGAGTGGGGACGTGAATTGTTAGCAATACCAGCCAACACTTAAATAAACCTGTTTAGAACGACTGATGGCTTATGACTGCAATTATTTCAAGCTAAATACATCACTGATAACAGGGTTGGAGCCCTGTTATTACATGCATATATTGCAAATATTTATTATCCCGAGAAAACTCGGGCATGCATATATTGCAAATATTTATTATCCCGAGAAAACTCGGGCATGTATATATTGAAAATATTTATTATCCCGAGAAAACTCGGGCATGCATATATTGCAAATATTTATTATCCCGAGAAAACTCGGGCATGCATATATTGCAAATATTTATTATCCCGAGAAAACTCGGGCATGCATATATTGCAAATATTTATTATCCCGAGAAAACTCGGGCATGTATATATTGAAAATATTTATTATCCCGAGAAAACTCGGGCATGCATATATTGCAAATATTTATTATCCCGAGAAAACTCGGGCATGCATATATTGCAAATATTTATTATCCCGAGAAAACTCGGGCATGCATATATTGCAAATATTTATTATCCCGAGAAAACTCGGGTATGTATATATTGAAAATATTTATTATCCCGAGAAAACTCGGGCATGCATATATTGCAAATATTTATTATCCCGAGAAAACTCGGGCATGCATATATTGCAAATATTTATTATCCCGAGAAAACTCGGGCATGCATATATTGCAAATATTTATTATCCCGAGAAAACTCGGGAGTAGCAGAATTTGTTAGTACGTCTTGTTTATCTCGTTCTTATTCGGTTGGAAAGAAAAAAATCTGCTGTGATTGGAAGTTTGCCAAATTTTGATTGGGAGTTTCGCTGTTGGATTGAGTGACTGCACACGTTTTTCGTATATGCGATGGTTGCTGTATTTACATAAAAAAAGAGTAAAAAAAAGGCGTACCACTTCACTGGTGTTTGGAAGGTATGACATAATCTTGTGGGGGCGGAGTTATCGACCATGCCAACCGTCATCTATCAAAAGGTATGTCATGATTGAATCAAGTTAGCGTGTCTTATATACCAGTGAATTGATGTTTAATTTTCGTAGTGGTAGTTAAGGCACAAAACTCCCCCACCAGAATTTTATCAGGGATAGAATTCGATGAACGGATACCACTGGTTGCTGTACTTGTGAAAGACCGGGAGAGAGAGTCACCGGGTGTTAGAGTGCTGAAAGTGAGAGGTGTATCAATTTCACAGTCGTAGTCGCTCATGTGTTGCCATTAGCAGTTTCGTGTATGCAAGCTGACGTTGTGTTAAATCGACATGAGATTGAGTAGCAACAGCGTGAGGAGGATTGGATAATGTCGCATTCACAAGTCAACTGTTTAAGGTGGTCTATCCATCGAAGTAGGCGTTACCGTCAAGTTATTTTGCGAAGAGGGCGTTACTGCGTGTTCAAACCACGTCCGGAATTCACTAATGTGGGCGGAGTTATTGACCATGCCAACCGTCATCTATCAAAAAGTAAATAATGTTAATATCAAGCTAGCATGTATTATATACCAGTGAATTGATGTTTAATTTTCGTAGTGGTAGTTACGCCACAATCATGTTAGTCTTGAAAACTATCATACAGATCCCAATATTTAACTTTTTTCATTTAGATAACTCGGGATAACAAACTGATGAAGTAAATATTTTTTTTACGCATAAAAAATTAAAATTTCAAGTTAAAACTTGTGTATTCAGTTTTGTTTTAGTTCTTTGTATTTACAAATAAAAAAATGTGTTGATTTTTTGGCATTTTAAGCGTTTAATAGCTGATTAGTTTACATGGAAGCCAACTTAAAGCGTTACGTTGGTATTTCATCATTACAGATCAGAAATAATAACATTCAATATCAATAACGTTTTTTTTTCTGAGTTGAAAAAAAAGAGAAAAAAAAATCTTTCAATTGACAAACATTTGAAACTGAAAGTTCTTATAAAGGAAATGACGCATTTCCTTTAAATAATAATTATTTCCTGATTCGTGATTTCACATGACTTGATTACATAGTCTAATGCTTCTTTTGATTTTGCCAGTAAAAATATTTGTTAATCAAATTCCGGAAGAAAAACTTAATGAAGTGTAAATATTGTTTGATTGTAAGAACTGCAAATACTGTTTTTCACTGAACTGTTATATCTTTTAATGTAAGAATGCCACGGTTAATTACAATCAATAATAAAATTCCAAACCCAATAAAGAACAAGACTAAGATTTTTTGTTGTTGTTGTTTTGAATGCAAAAAAAGTCGTCTTTTGATATGTAAAAAAGAATTCCTATGAGATACTTTTCTGCTATCTATAAATCATGGATGAATAATTGAAAATTAATGTTTGGGTCAAAAATTTCTTAAATGTGTGCTTTTCTTTCATATTTAATTGTTTTTTGTTCATGAAAAATGCTTAAAAAATTGAAATGGATGTGAGAAAAGAGTTTTACGGTTGAATTTTGAAATAAGTATTTTTTTCTTCAGAAAACTATTGAAAATTGTGTGTTTAATGAAGGAGAAAAAATGCTTATTTCGTTATGTGCTTATTTCATTTTTATGCTTTAAAATGCTTTAAAACATGTAGCAACGTGCACCTTATTTCACCATTATAACTTTCTGATTTTGTTGAGTATAATTATAAGTATTTTACATGCAATTTATTTTCTCTTATCTAACAACATATTTCGCAGGAATGCAGTTAAAAGTTACATTGCAAATATGTAAAATTTATTCGCTTAGATGTAAACAAATGTTAGTAAAATAATTGTTAGTAATGACGTGTTACCGATGATACTCTTCGATTAGGTGCATCTGAAAGAGAACAAAATGAAATTACAAAAAATTAAAAAATTCTGCTCAAAATCTATAAGACTTAGAAACTTGAAATTACTAAGATGTGTTGAAAGGTTTATAAGAATTACGATGGAATAATAAAAAAAAAAAAATACTATTAAGTAATTTGTCCAAGAATTATAAACTGTTAAACTTGTTGGAAAAAATACCATACAGGCCATTCTACAGGCCACAGGAATGCAATTACACAGTTGAAGTTGGACACACTGAAAGTGCAGCAATTATTTATGCAATTAATAGTGTTTTTTTTTCTTTCAGATTCTGATTTGTTCGAAAGTTATTGCAATTTTAAAATTTTTTTTTGTAAATTTTTTGATCGTTTTTTTTTGTTGCTCAAAATCTATAAGAAATAAAAAGTACTAAAGTGTTTGAAAAATGTGCAATAAGCTCAATGGAATTAAAAAAAAAGATTCGATTGCTTGTTAGAAAAATTATTAATTGTTAAACTTATAGTAAAAAAAAATCATGTTGGTTTAAGCTACTGTCCGGCTACAACTACAATAGATCGACTGTTTACTGCAACTACTAAGTTGAAATTTTATGTACCGATAGGAGCATTTGGTATTGCGAATTTAACGAAAGGTTTGTTTGTTAAGTTATTGCAAATTTAAATGCTTTTTCATGATTCTTTTAATCCTTTTTACTTTAAATATTGACCATTCACTGTTTCAGAATTTTTTTTCTACCGCTGGACTTTCATTTCTTCACACTGAGGTAACAAAAAGTCATGAGATATCTCGTAATATCGTGTCGGAACCTTCTATAGCTCTACGAAATACAGCAACTCGATTTGTCTTGGACTCAACAAGTTGGTGCAGTTCGTTCACTAGGAGTTGGTACTTGGCTCCGCCTCATCACGTGATATTCGATGATACTATTTCGCTACTTTTGGAGAGAAGAGAGTGAACGATCCCGAACATGGTTGCTATTTGGCTATAGTGTGACAAAAATGTTTAATTCGCAATCTTTTTTAACATTAAATATTCATGATATTTCTCTCTTTTGAGTGAATAGTTTTGTCCCTTTTGAGACATTTTGCAGGAAAAACAGCAGTTTTAAGTTTAAAATATATTCAATTGACTTGAGTAACGAAATGTAATAATAGAATTCACTGTTTGCGCTTGGTACTCATTAAGGGTTGTCTCAATTTCAAAGCGCGGTGATGTTTCTCTTCTTACTCCCGCGCGGAAATGAACTCTGCGTCAGAGGGATGTGGAGCCAAGTCCCAACTTCTGGTGAACGGACTATAGAAGTCACATTTCAGGAATATTCAGTCATGCAGCCTCATTGGATGTCGATAATTGCGGATGTAGGATTTTGTGTTCGAACAGACCCCTCGATTACATCTCATAAATGTTCGATCGGATTCATGTCGGGCGATATAGGTGCAAATCATTCACTTGGACTCGTCCAAAATGTTCTTCAAACCAGTAGCGATAAATTAAGGCCCGGTCACATGGCACATTGTCATCTATAAAAGTTCAATAGCTTTTCGGTAACAGGAAGTCCATGAATGGCTGCAAGTACTCTCTAAGCAGCTGAACATAACCATTTTCGTCAATGATCGGTGCAATCGGATCACAAGACTTAGCTCTTGCCATGAAAAAACAGCCATTGTTGAGCCACTCTACTAGATTACACAGTGCCTTGTTGAGAACTTGGGTCCATGGCTTCGAGGGGTCTGCGTCACACTCGAAC